>NC_068577.1:16604067-17204067 GCF_025698545.1 Gossypium raimondii | reverse complement strand
AATTTAACAAAATATTTTTAATATATGAAAAGCAATGTAAAATATAAATTTATAGATATAAAATAAAATCAATTAAATAATAAAAGATAAGAAAATCTCATCGAAAATAATTTTTATGAAATGTTTTTAAGAAATTTGTCAAACAACAAAAAAATATTAAAATTTTCAAAAAAATAAATTATTTTTAAAAATCATTTTCCGAAAACTATTTGGATTCAAACAAACAAACTCTTGTTAAGTCCGAGGCTTTCACATTAGCTCTCAAATACATGAACATAAGGGAGATACATTTGTAGTGGTGAACAAGTTCAAAAGGACAGACTAGAACTTGTCAATCCTCTCCCTACACCACTAAAGCTCACAAACTTACTGAATAATAAACATAATTATATATTTAGCGCTGAGATTAACATATTCAAATTACATATAAATATATCATAAGACTAGAAACCGAAACAAAGTGGATATTCACAAATGTTAGGGAAATATCGAAAATCCTAGTATAAAGGATAAACAATAATTGAGATTTTAATTATTTAGAATAATTCCCATCAAGTTGATTATTCTTACTAATATTTGCAATTTGCCTAGTATTTCAGCTTTCTTCATCTTTCCTTTTTTAGAAGTCCAGCATTTCATCGGACTGTAATAATTAGAAAAGCCGAATCAAAAATATTAGATACAAGTATATGTTATACTATACGTTAATAATGGTAGTAGGAATGACCGCAAAGTAATAAGAAAAGAAAAATAAGAACATGGAAAATTTTTATTGGAAAAAAATTATGGGCAAAGGAAGAAAAATTCACTAATATTGAAAAACAAGAATACAAGATGGTATTTTTCTAATCAACGTCTAATAGAAGAAGTACAGTCTTATACGGATTCAATTTGTGTGGCAATGTTCGACCTTTAAACTTTCGCTCTTACATATCCCCGATTTGAATGTTCAATCTTTGTGTTGAACAACATTCCATTTTAATGTTGCCTTCCATTTCTAATTTCATCTGTTCATCTTCTTTTCTGTATTGTTTCAATTTTTTAGGATTTTCTTCTTCTTCTTTGGATTCGTAAAGAGATGGAGCTTCACTTGGATCTAGCTCCACTTTCTTATCCTTTGCATTGAGATCACCAACACCCTTTTGACCATCACATTCGTAATGGCCACTTTTATTAAACCTTGAAAATATAGTTGCAAAATCGAAGTTGACGGTCGCCAACTTCTGTTCAGGGTTAGACATGATGACCAATGGTCTTCAAGTAAATGTAAATATGGCCATTAAAAGGGTGATAAAAAGTAAGTAAAAATATGACACAAGAATTAGAGAAAAGCATGAAAGAAATGGAAGAAGAGCAAGGGCAATGGCAGACATTCTCCGATAAGGCCTTTGCTCGATAATTTTCAGTCTGACTTATTGGCCATTAACAACATATCATATATGCGCTACTTTATTTTTGATGGATGTTTGGAAAGCAGGTGGGAAGTTAAAACTCATTTTGAGTGCTACTTTATTTTTTCAAAAATTAGTGATTAATTTTGACGAAATTTACGACTCTCTAGTATAGAGGTGCTCATGGGCTGGTTCGGGCCGGGTTCATAAAAAATTTTGGCCCGGCCCGAAATATAGGCCTAAAATTTTACCCGGCCCGGGAAAAAATCATAAGCCCGGGCCCGGGCCCGGCCCGGCCCATTTTTTAATAAATACCAAAAATTTATTTTAAAAATTTAAAAAAGTATTTTAAAAATATTTTAAAATTAAAAAAATAATAAAAAAGTATTTTAAAAATATTTTAAAATTAAAAAAATTAAAAAATAAATATATTTATTATATCGGACCAGGCCGGGCCAGGCCCGGGCCAAAAAAGTGGTGCTCGAGGCCCAGCCTGTTTTCTAAATGGGCCTCGTTTTTTTGCCCAAGCCCATATTTCGGGCCTATATTTTTACCCAAACCCTCCCATATTTCAGGCGGGCCGTCGGGCCGGGTATGACATATTTTCTTTTATGTGGCATTTTTAAAATATTCTTTTAAAAATGTGAAATTACTAAAAAAATATTAAATATATTAAATATATAAAACTACTTTATTGATTTATTATTTATTTTTCCTCTTTCCTTTCGCTTATACTTTCTTTCCTTTTTCTTTTCTCTTCCTTTCTTGTTCCTTTTATTTTTTTCCTGTTTCTTTACATTTTCTTCTTTTTCTTTTCGACAAAAACAAAAACCCTAGCCACCTTCATTCAAGCCACGCCATCGCAGTCCCTGCTCCGCTCACATCGCCCGCGTCGTTTGTCTGTGTCACGTCTTCCTTCACGAGAATATCCTAGCACTACCGTAAACATCGTTGAGAGCTGCTATCTTTGGCGTCAAAAATCTGATCGGGCACCACTAACCGAGATCTCTTCTTCCTATAGCTAATTTCCATGGTTCAGATATATGAGAATTCAACACGATCTGTTCAAAATTGATACTTTAATCTCTAACTATTCTCTTTTCGTTCTCGGAGCTCCGTCATCGGATGGTTTGTTAACTTACAGAAAGAGATAATAGCAAGATGAAGATAATAAAGAAAGAGAAAACTAAGATGATGAGTACATTGATTCATAAACCAAGAGCCTATTTATATAGGCTTTTACATAACAGGAAAACTAAAATAGGCACTAACAACTAGAGAAAAAAATCTAAACAAAATAAATCCATAATTTTCAACCACTAAATCTTTGATGTGCATAAACTATTTGCCTAGAAATAAGGAAAACAATCCGATTTTATTAGCAACCAGATTTTATTAACAATCCCTCCTTTAAACTGAAAAACTCTTTAAGCTTCAGTTTACTGGTGCCATTCTTCAAACATGATCTTCCAGAGTGCAAACTCCCATTAACCTCCTCAAATTTTGGAAGGAAAATAATTTGAGAGGTTTGGTAAATATGTCAGCTAGTTGATCTTTGCTCTTGCAGTACTTGAGATCAATTACCCAATCGTTGTTAAGATTTCTCAAAAAATAGTACTTTACATCAATATGCTTGCTTCTACCACGTAAAATTGGATTTTTTGAGAGTTTGATAGCTGAATTTGTAGCAACCCGGTTTTGACTCTAATCGGACATAGTGGTTTCGGGACCACAAGTCCGAGTCAAAAAAAATATTTTAATATTATTTTGTGTGTTTAATATGTGTGAATTTAATTGTGTGAAATTTTCGTGTTTTAATTTTGTCATTTGAGTGTCCGATTAAATAAAAGGATTAAATCGCTTAAAATAAAAATTTAGGGGTTAAATCTAAAAGTACCTAATTGTTGTTGTCTTTTTAAAATGGGGGATTAATGATGCAATTAGACTAAAACATAGATAGTGGGTGGCAAAGGACTAATATAACCTTATTATATATGTTTTGTTTATTAATTATTAAAGGTTAAATAAGTAAATTAATAAATAATGTATAGTATAATAAAACAAAACATAAAACAAGCCATTATCATCTCTTTTGTTGGCCGAATGTTGCAAAGAAAGAAAACATCCATGGCATTTAGGGTTTCGGCACTTTACTAGCTTGATTAAGGTATGAAATTGTTTCGGTTTTTGATAATTTTTACGTTTTTGAGATCGTTGCTTTGAATACTTCAAAACCCATGTATTAATTTTGTGAATTGTTGATGATTTTGAAATGTGCCATTGATGAATGTTTGAGTTTTGTCATGTTAGTTGATGAAATATGAAATATATGTGTTAGATTAACATGTTTTGTCTTTAAATTTTTAGTGAATTTGAGTAATTAGAGTTAAATTGTGAAAATAAATTTTTGAAGGACTAAAATATGAAATAAATGCAATGTGTGGACTTGTATGAGAACCATGAATATTCGGCTCTTGTGTGGTATGGGAAAATTTTGTGTATTTTGTGTTTTGTGCAAAAAGGACTAAATTGCAAAAAGTGCAAAATGTTAGGGGCAAAATGGTAATTTTCCATTTATGTATTTTTGAACTTAATTGAATGTTTTGATGAATAAAAAGGTTAAATTTGATTATGTTTAGATCAAGAAACGAAGAAAACGAATTTGGATCGGGGAAAAACGAAAGTAATCGAATAGTCGATCGTGTCCATGATATCCGAGGTAAGTCTATTAGCAATTAAAATTTATTATGTTAATATTTATTCATGTATACTAATTGTATTTGGAGTTGAGCTATAATTAAAAGTATATTGATTGAGTAAATTTTGAAGTATGGATGATATTTATATATATAGAATGTTCGAATATAAAAGTATAATCTTGTATAGATTTATGGGTTGAAATAAAGGTAAGAAATGTATAAGAGTATAGTTGATATTCTAATAAGCATGTATATATATATGTATATATATAATGCTAGAATATATATATATATATATATATATATATATATATATAAAAGTTATTGAAATTAGTTAAAGTATGAATATTGCATAGGTATAAATTCTTGATTTTAATTAAAGAATTGTATAATATATATATATATATATATATATATGCGAATATATATATATATATATATATATATATATATATATATATATATATATGTAGGCATATATATGTATAAACTCTTGGATTTATTTGAAGTTATGTAACCCATAATTGTAATAGAAGTTTTAAATAGATATGTACATGTGAATTATAATTTATATATATATGCTATATTTGAATAAGCATGCTTACATATATGTATATGTTATTATAATGAATTTTAAGTATGAGTGTTATATATATATATAAATATAAATGTACATCTATTATATATTTGATGAGCTAAAATTTAAAAGTATATGTATTGAAATTAGGTATGGAATTATATATTGATATACATGGTTGATTGTATATATATATATATATATATATATATAGGTTTAAGATTTGCATTCAATTAAAAGTATAAATTTTAAATGCTTGCATGATTCAAACATGGACTACCCATTTTCTTGAGATAGAGTTGAGATTGTGAATTATATATAAATGTTATGAATGTATGTTGCTATTAAGAAATATACGAGAAATCATCCTTGTATCTGTGAAATTGAGATTTTCAGGCTAAGCGCCTAGCAATTGCTACGTCTTGTGATTTGAATCAGTTATAAACCTAGCGGCTATGTGCCGTGATTTGAATCGGGTTATAAACCTAGCAGGTGCTACGTGCGGTGATTTGAATCGGGTTATAAACCTAGCAGTGCTACGTGCGGTGATTTGAATCAGTTATAAACCTAGCAGGCTACGTCTTGGTGATCCGAATCAAGCTATAAGTCTAGCGATCTATGTGTCATTGAATCTGTTTTAATTAAGTGATTGTATACATTGAATATATATATGTAAATGATTTGGTTATTTATATTGGATTAATATATGAACATCTGTTGCTATGTTTTTGAAGAGCATTTAAAAGCTCGAATCTTTGTGTCTGGTAAGTATATATATATCTATGCGTTCGGCATATGTGAACTAAAGTATATATACATATATGTGTGCATTCGGCAAGTGTGGCCGATAAGTATATTTGGAATATATATATATATATGCAATTAATGATGATGTATATAACTTAATTTTTATGTATATAATGATAATACAAGTGATCGTTAATATGCATTTTGGATATGCTATAAACTTACTGAGTTTTAGAAGCTTACTTTGATTGTTTTTGTTTATTTGTTTATAGATTTTGGAGACGTGTTACGAGTTCGGGGATCGTCAGCTTAGTCTATCACACTATCGACCGTTCTTGGTATTTTGTATATTTTGAACTCGAACCTATGGCATGTATAGTCTAGTTAATATGTTTAAATTATTTTTTTTATATGTAAATATGAGCCATGCGAAAATGGCTTGTCTCTTTTCGTTTTGAATTTGGTATTAAAGAATATGTTTTAATGGTCTATTTCTTATGCTTAATTTCGGTTTAGTTAAAAATGGCTTGATCATTATGTTTAAACTTAGTTTTATATATATTCTAGGTTGAATGTTCAATGTGATTGATTTAAATGATTCGACTATGGCATAGGTCTATTTGTATAAATGATAATTAGTATGATTGATAGCTTGATTATATTTCTTGATTGGCTGTGTTTGTTCGGTAATGCCTTGTAATCCTAATACGGCAACGTATACGGGTTAGGGGTGTTACAGAATTATTGTCACATAAAATTGTTGTAGCTCCCATTCTCTTGAACTTCAACTCCTCCAAGATTTTCCTCAGCCAAATAGCTTGACAAGCAAAGGCTGTTGCAGCAATAAATTCAGCTTCAGTCATTGATTAAGTAACAATGGATTGTTTCTTGGATGACCATGAAACAGTTCTGGTTTCTATCATGAAAACATAACCTGAAGTACTTTTTCTATCATCCAGATCTCCTGCAAAGTCACTGTCAGTGAACCCAAATAAATCTGAAATTTCACCTTTTTTATAAAACAACCTAAAACCCTTGGTTCCTTGCAAGTAACGAAGGATTCTCTTGACAGCCAATAAATGCATATCTGTAGGATTCTCCATAAACCTACTAATCAAACTCACAGAATACATTGTTTCAGGTCTTGTACCAGTCAAGTACGTTAAGCTACCAACAATCTACTTATAAAGAGTGTTGTTCACTTTCTTTCCCTCTTTTCTCAACTTCAAACCAAACTCAATGAGGGTGCTTGCTAGATTGCAATCCTTCATATAAAACCTGTTCAGAATATCTTAAACATATTTCCTTTGAGAAATAAATATTCCATCAGCTGATTGCACTACTTTTATGCCTAAAAAATAATGCATCATACCAAGATCTGACATTTCAAACTCAATCATCATATATTTCTTGAATTCATTAAACATGGAACTATAGTTTCCAGTGAAAGTAAGATCAACATATAAACTCACAATAAGTATTTTCTCTTCATCGCCAGTTTTAATAAAAAGAGTAGACATATAAGGAAACTTGGTAAAACCAACTTTCAAGAAATAATCCTCAATTCGACTATACCAGGCACGTGGGGCGTGTTTCAATCCATATAAAGCCTTTTTTAGTTTGTAAACCTTATTTTCACTTCTATGTTTAACATAACCAGTAGGTTGTTCAATAAATACTTACTTTTGGAGCTCACTATGTAAAAATGCTGACTTCACATCTAACTGGAAGATAGGCCAAGAGTACTGGGCTGCAAGCGAAATTACCAATCTGATTGTATCATGCCTTGCAGCAGGAGCAAAAACTTCTTTGTAATCTACCCCAAACTCTTGCTTATAACCTTTAACCACTAAGCGCGCCTTATACTTGTCAACTTCTCCATTCTCTTTTAACTTTGTCTTGTATACCCATTTGACACCAATTATCTTGTGCCCTTCTAGAAGCTCAGTCAACTCCCATGTATCATTCCTTTCTATAGCTGCAATCTCTTCATCCATTGCCTTTCGCCATTTCTACTCCTTTACATCATTTTCAAATGTTATTGGATCACAATTTGTAAATAAGGCAAAGTGGATGATTGGATCTTCAGTTTGACCAATGCCAATTACCTCAAAATCTCTCATCCAAGCTGGTCTCCATCGAATATGACTAGGACGAGGTTCAGTTACTTCTACTTCGATGGTTGTTGGAGTATCGTTTGGTGAACTCTCAAGCTCAAATGTTGCTTGAGTCTGCTGATCTAAAGGTTGCTGCCTTTCAAATTCAATTTCAGTGTCAACAAAGGTTTGAGAAGGTTGCTGGTCATTCCAATTCCAAGTGTTCCCCTCATAAAAAATTACATCTCTGCTAATCACAATTTTCTCTGTTAAAGGATTAAACAATTTATATGCTTTAGATGTTTTACTTATACCTAGAAAGACACATTTCTCTCCTTTGTCATCAAGCTTCTTTCTCTTTGCATCTGGAACATGTGCATAAGCTATGCAACCAAAAATTTTGAAGTGATCTACAACTGCTCTCCTTGCACTCCAAGCTTCTTCAGGTGTCATGTTTTGAACAGAAAAAGTTGGGCTTCTATTCAAGACGTGAATGCTCCAATTTACTGCCTCTGGTAAAAACTGTCTTGGGACCCTTTCACTAGCAAGCATGCTCTTCACCATATTCAGTATAGTTCTATTTTTCCTCTCCTATATGCTATTTTGTTAGGGGTATATGTAGTGGTAAGCTCTTTTCTAATGCCATGACTTTTACAAAATGTTTCAAATTCCTTAGAGTAATATTCTCCACCACGGTCAGTATGAAGAACTTGAATGGTTTTCTCAGTTTCATTCTTAACAAGTGCTTTGAAGCTAGTAAATGCATTAAATGCTTTTGATTTCTCTTGCAAGAAGTAAATCCATGTTTTTTTGGGAATAATCATCAATGAAAGTAAGGAAATAATTTTTTACCTCTATTAGATGATGGTTTTATTGGCCCACAAATATTTGAATGAACCAATTCCAACACACGTTTTGCTCTCCAATACTTTCTACTGGGAAATTATTCACGATGTTGTTTGCTAACAACACAGTTTTCATACACCTGGGATAGAATGACAATTTAAAGAAGACCGCTGACTATCTCTTTCTGTTTAAGAGTCTTCAAACCCTCAAAATTAAGATGACCATAACGAAAATTTCAAAGCCATGCGTCGCCCTTCAGTTTAACCATCAAACAAGGTTGAATACAATCAATCACCAATGGAAACCACCTATTGGAACTTATAGGAACCACTGCAATAGCGCCTCTAGAAGGATAATAAATTGTTCTTGCAATTGACTAGCACTTAACAAGTTACTTTTTAAAACAGGCACAAAGAAAACATTAGAAATTTTCTCTACAAAACCATTCTTGGTTATAGTAATATCACCCTTTCCAACTACATCAACAATAGATTTATCTCCAAAAGACACAATAGTGTGAAAGTATTCATTTAGATAAGAGAAACAAGACTTATTATCGTACACGTGGTTGCTACAGCCCGTATCCATATACCATAAACATGAGTTCTGCGACGCCTCTTGCTTGTTATGAATTGCCATCAACAACGTTTCAATTTCTTCTTTTTCTGTAAAATTTGACTTTTCTTCCTTTTACTTGTCATTAGACAAATTAGTACGACATTCAGAACGATAATGAACAAACCTATGACATCTAAAACATTCTACCTTTGATTTGTCAAATTGTTGATCCCATTGTTTGCCTTTATTATTTGGTTTGGCATGCCTGACACCTTCTTTATTCCAACTGTCTCCTTTACTTCTTCCCCTTCCTCGACTTCTACCTCTTCCTTTGAAAGAATGAATTGAAGCTTTCAAAGCCTGCTCTATTGAGGTAGAGTTCAGTTCATCTTCTACTTATGGACCAACAAGGAGCTTTGAACTTCATCAAGAGTGAGTGCATCGATATCCTTGGATTCTTCAATTGAGCAGACAACATAATCATACTTTAGTGATAAAGACCGTAGTATCTTCTCAGCAATGGTTGTGTCGTTCATCTTCTCACCATGAAATCACATATTATTTGCGATTCCCATGGTTCGTAAATAATAGTATGTAATAGACTCACCATCCTTTATCTGAAGAATCTCAAAGTCCCTCCGTAGGGACTGAAGTTGTGCACGCTTCACTCTGGAAGAACCTTGATATTTTGTCTTCATAAAGTCCTAAATATCCTTGAAATTTTCTTTGCAAAAAATGGTTTCCAGGATCAAATGATCAATAGCTTGAAATAAGTAATTCTTTGCTTTAAAATCTTTCAGCTTCAGCTTTTTCAGTTCCTTTTGCTATGCTTCTGCAAGCTTTTCTCCATCTATTGGTGTTGCTACACCGTGCTTAATGACTTGCCAATATTCTTTAGACCGCAATAATTTCTTCATCAACATGCTCAAATGATCATAGCGACCATCAAAACGTGGAATAGTTGGTTGCACAAAATTTTCAAAAGCCATAGGAACTTTTTCCTCTCATCGAAAATACTCTTATTTTAACATAGCTCTAATACCACTATTTACTTACTGAAAGAGATAACAACAAAATGAAGATAATAAGGAAAGAGAAAACTAAGATGATGAGTACACTAATTCATAATCCAAGAGCCTATTTATATAGGCTTTTACATAACAGAAAAACTAAAAATAGGCACTAACAACTAGAGAAAAATCTAAAAAAAAATTCATAATTTTCAACCACTAAATCTTTGATGCGCATCAACTATTTACCTAGAAATAAGGAAAATAATTTGATTTTATTAACAACAAGATTTTATTAACATGGTTACAAGTTTCCAGTATGTTGCCCCCGTGTCATGGACTTGAACTTCATTGTCCGGAACGTTAAGAAAGTGATGAGATCTCCACGAATTAAACTTTGACCGAAAAAGGTCTTCAAAAAATGGTTTGATTGGTTATTGACTATTGATGTTTATTTTTGCTCGCTGGCTTTGGATGTAGTTATTTGGGGATGAAGATGTTAGTGGCGTGTCAGTTGGAGATGGTGACCAGTGGAGCAAGAGAGATATCGGATTGGGCAAGGTGGTCCTGATTTAGACTGGTTACGATGATGGTTTGGTGTATGCTAGTTAGAGCTGGGTAAATAGTGAAGAGGGTTGAGATCGAAGAAGAGGGCATGGGTGTAGTTAAGAAGGACGAGGTAGAAAGAGGGAAAAATTTGTAAAGAAAATGAACTTCATTTTTTAAATTTGACCATTGTATTTAAAAAAGAGTAAAATTATTTTTTAAAAACATATAAATAGTAACTAAAATATTAAGTTTTTAATGATATTAGTGGGATAAACAGTACATACGATGCTATTTTTTATTTGCACAATCAAAATAAAATTTTACTAAACCCCTAAAGCCAACAAAAGTACATGCCCTCATTCTATAAAGGCCACAAAATCAAAAGGCCAACAAAACCAAATCTTCCAATGGAAAACAAAGCAAAATCAAAATGACAAAGGAAAAAACAGAAACACATCACAAAATACAATCCACCCAGCTCAATTTGTCAAATATTATGATTCATTACTATACTATAGCCCTAAATATTACCATGAGAACAAACTTTCAATCAAAAGACAAAATTGTAGCATATCACTTTCATTCCGACCAAATACGAAACCCAACTACAAATCATATCAAATCTGCATGAAAAAAAATCAACTTATTCACACTAGGTAGAACATATTTAAAAATTCATCGTTGCAATCTCAACTCCAAATAGCATTTAAGGTTCTTCGAGCTGTCATGTTAGATGTCAAAAAAAAAAAAACACTAAATTTGCTAAAAGAAAAGAAAAAAAGTTTTAATTTTTATATTAAATATAAATTTAGTATGACAACAATAAATTACATATATTTTTGGATAATTGAAAATTTTCTCAACATCTAAAAGAGCAGGGTGATGTGGTCTAGAAATCTTATACAACAAAATATCACAATGTTTAATAAACAATCTTTGCTATACCAAAGGCACATCCCATGCTTAAAACTAAACTACTTTATTGATAACTCTTAAAAAGAGTTATATTTCATGCCTTTAAACCTAGCTAATTGCTTGTACTTGCTACATTTAGTTGCATTCTAGTACATTTCATTGATATTTTTATCATTGCATTAGGAGCTTGAACTGTGTTTAAATGTTAGGTACTTTTAATTGCATGTGGAAGGGTTGTGTTTGCTGGTTTGGCAGGTGCAGGATGTGGAGAAAGACTTAAATGAGTGAAGGTTTGTCAGGGCAAAAGGTTGCACAATTTGCCAATACGAATGCTGTAGCAATTTCAGGAAGATGACTGAGTCAACACTCAATGCATACTATTTTTAGCCTAACTCTACTTGTACCAGAAAAATCTACTTAAAAAAGAAGAGAAAAAATTGTGGGTTGTTGGAGTTACTCTAGGAAGAAAAGCTTAGAAAAAGCCAAAGGAGGAAACCCTCAAAGGTGTGGAGATTCGGAGGCAACAATAAAAAGTAGCGGCTAAGTAGAGACACAAGGAGGAAACCCAAGGCAGTCCCTCTCAGCCACCACAGGACACTATGCTGTTGGATTGCAAATTGACTTGGTGATAGCCATCTTTCTAAGTTCTTCCATTATTTCTTAATCTGTTCTCCTGTGAATTGGTTAGATCGAAACGATGTTGGGTGTTATTTTGAACTTGAATTTTAATTGCCAACCCATGAGCTAAATTTTATAGGGTTGGGATTACATGATAAAACTTTTATTTTCGTTAATGGTTGAAACATATATATGATTTAATCTACTGTTTCATTCAATTGTTTTTATTTCCAAATTGTATGCGTACATTCTTTAGACATAGATGAGTGTGCAGTATGCCCATAAATTGAATCTAATTATAAAAAAGGTTAGATTAGTTAGACTGGAATTAAATGATACAAGCGGGTATTCGACCAAATACTTGCAATAGACTCTAAACATAGAGCAGTGTTTGTAGAGAATGAAAATAAAACAGTGTAGGGTACTATACCAAAGCCTATAGACAAGCCAGGTAACTTGAGATCTAGCTCTCGAAAGAAGCAAGTCACTTTAGGTTTCTTCCGAGCACTAGATTGAGTACGAATTTGCTGAGGCGTTACTGAAAGTAAGGACAGATTCTTAGTAGTTCCAACCTTCCAAATCAACATCGTAGACCCTTAATCCTTTGTGGTAGTATCTTTGCCATAGCATTCTTAGTTATTTATTTATTCGCTTGCAGATTATTTACATAATTATTCTCGTAATTACCTTTGCATTTTTACTTTTGCTCAGCATTTTTTTGTATTAGTCAATATACATTTTGTACACATCCTTACTACTTTAATTTACCACTGCGTACTTAACTTGCTTTTGCCATAAAATTAATCATAATTCGTTATAATAACTTGACCACTTTTATACCTAATCTGATACCTATTGAGACGATCTCACTTATCACTTTATTACTTGATTCGACTTGTATACTTGCACAATTCACATACCATTTCACACGCGAATTTATCAACAAGTGCCCTGTATAATAGTTGGATTTATATTTGTTGCAAATAATTTAATTTAATTTTTTTATTTGTTATACGTTAATAACTTGAGACATAGATCCTAGAAAATATTCGAGCCTCTGACCCATGACCCGACCACGAGAGGACAACAAGGCAAACCATATCACAAGGCAAGGCTATAGACCCAGTTTACAGGAACCTTGCACGAGCTCATAAGGAAGGATCGTAGGTACAGCTCGTAGAACCAACTCGCGAGATAAGGTTACAGACCCAGCTTGTGGGGACCTAAGAAAGGTCGCAGTCTCATTTCACATATACCTAAGGAACTCGTAGAAAGTGCCACATGCTCTACAGGCCACCCAAACACGTGTTAAGTAGGTACGAAGCTCGCCCAAAATGCCAGTCCCTAGAGCAGAAAGGACTGCGTGCTCCGTAAACACGTGCCCAACAAACCTAGAGTTTGTAGAGAATGTCAGTACTAGGGACAGGGAATGTTAATACTGAAAGCAACAAAGTCAAGAAAAAATAGTGGGGCCCTATATTAAGCAGTAATAGTACCAATAACAACATGTATAAATACCTAACTACTAATATCAATAAGGCACAAGTAAAATATTACTCAACAATTGGTGCGGTGAGCGTGGAGCGTACTTTCAATCATCAGATTTCTCCTAGTTTGATTAAGTTTTTTTCAACATTCGAAGCAAATAGCTCACCCAAACGAAACTTTCCCCTCCAACCTTTCGTTAGGACAAGCCAGAGCGTCGGGTTTCGGTGCTCAATACAATGGGGCAGACTTTTTTTCTGCATGGTTCATCGGTAGGCCGAAAAACCTTGACAATGCAATTTGTCGAGCGCCTTCCCCTTCCTTAGACCCAAATGTCTCCACAGGTCAAAGACTACCGCTTCCACTCAATCAAGAGACACCCCCACAACAGTTCCTAGCCTTCCAAGAGCAAATGAAGTTCATGAGAGATCAAATGGCCGCTCAAGAAGCACGGTTTGTAGAACATAAGCTTTCTATCAAGAGTTACTAAGATAGAACGAGGAGCTGCGAAGAAAGATGCACACAGACAACTCTAGTTCCCTGGACAACGTCAATACATAAGATGAAGTCTCCAGCACACAAGTGAAAGAATGAAAAAACGAAATGGACAAGCTGTGCTGAGACGTACGAGGATTACATCCTAAGTCATAAGACATGGATTGGTTGTGCTGCTCCAACAACTTGTTGGCCCCCGAAATCGCCACAATAGGCTTACCACGTGATTTCAAGGTCCCAAAAGACATATTCGAGGGGAAAAAGGACCCACGGGCTCACCTGATGCAATACAACAATTATATGAATGTATTGGAAGCGTCAGACGCAGCGAAGTAAAAAGTATTCTTGACAACTTTAAAAGGAAACGCCAAAGATTGGTACCTATCTCTCTCACAAGATTCGGTCCGCAACTTCTCAAATTGGGCCAAATGTTCTTGGGCAGGTTCAGAGCCCACTGAGTGATCATGAACACACCCATGGGATTAATATCAGTGAAACAGCGAAAAGGTGAATCCCTTCAAAACTATGTGAAAAGATTCCATGCAGCGACCCTAACACGAAGCACTTGCAGGACCAGTGGGCAATAGATGCTTTTATCATGGGAGTACAAAATGACCACGTGTAGTACTCATTTACAGATAACAGACCACAGAGTCTGGCAGACCTATATGAGCGGGTTCATAAGTTCGTAGAGCCCGAGGAGCTTAAAAGAGCATCATGAGCTACATTTGAAAAAGAAGATAGACAACCTAGAAATAGAGAAGGACCTCACAACAAGTAGGGCACCCCAACTAGCCCTTGCGTGTTAGAAACAACCGACCTCAACGAAATCAAACCCAGAGATGCATTCAAGAACCCTTAAGCAATAACATACCAGGAGATATGCCTCCAGGGAAGGTCTGAGGCCTACACCCTTCTGAACGCCACATGTACATACATTCTTAGCCAGGTAAAGAGCCTTGGCATCTTACCTAAACCGTCCCTGATGAGGAATATTGGTAAGAGGGCAAACTTTAAGAACTGATGTGCTTTCCACGATGGTATAGGGCACAAAACCGAATATTGCTTCACATTGAAGGATGCTATTGATGAAGTGGTCCGAAATGGTGAACTCATTGAATTCGTCAATTAGAGTAGTTCGCAGCAGGGTCAGAGCTCTAGAGGTGACCCCAAGGGCAAACGGAAGGTGCAAGGTACCATCCACGTGATCGTGGGTATCGATGATGACTGTTCAGGCTCGAACACAAAGAGACGAGCACACATAAGAAGTGTGATATTAGTCAGCACCCCAAAAAGGCCGCGGTGATAAGAAAAGTGGAGTGTTGAATTTGATATCAATGGCAAAGATTTAGTCTGTGACAAAGAGGGTAACACCCCGATAGTAGTCTTAGAAACAGTACTGGTCGACAGTGGAAACGCAGTGGAGGTTCTATCTTGTGAAGCATACAGAAAAATGATCATTTTTAAAAGCCAGCTCGCTATATGATTTTACAAACCATCCAGTTGAGGTGAAAGACCCAATCACCTTGCCAGTCACCTTAAGGGATGACGAGCATACAACCACAGAGTATTTCCAGTTTTACTTAATGGACCACTCGATGGCATATAACGCCATTTTTGGGATACCAATAATGAGAATGACGAAGATGGTAGTGGTGACTATCAGCATGAAAATTATGTTTCCAATAAAGACTAGGGTTGGTTTCTTGTGATCTAAACAGCGCATAGCTCATAATGCCACATGTTGTCTGTCAAGCAAACAAATGAACCCATAACTGTGGGACAGAGTTCGCAGGAGGTTGAATTAGAAAGCCAAGCTTTAGACCTGGACAGTTTAGATGTGATAGACGAGCATAGGAATAACAAGCCCACAATTGTGGAGTACATTGACACTCTGCAGCTCTTCTACAACAACGAAGAGAGAATGGTCAAGAGTCTGTTAGCATAAAGGGGGACAAAAAAGCACATTGATCAAGTGCATTAGGAAAAAACTCGAATGTCTTCGTCTAGTCCACGGTGGACATGCCAGGTGTGGACCCATAGATAATCATGCACAAGTTGAATGTGTTCCCTGAGGCAAAGCTAATAAAGCAGAAAAGAAAGAAGTTCGCACCGCAAGTGGTTGAAGCAGTAAGACAAGAGGTTGCCTAGTTGCTGTCAGCAGGGTTTATTAGGAAGATGGAATACCCAGACTGGGTCACAAATGTGGTAACGATAAAGAAGGCGAGTGGTAAGTGAAGAATGTGTATTGACTTCACAAACTTCAATAAGGCATGCCCGAAGGACAATTTTCCCATACCCTCGATCGATCGGTTAGCTTACGCCTTCACGGGCCACCGATTCATGAGTTTCATAGATGCTTTTTGAGTTACAATCAGATTCTTCTAGACTGGGATGACCAAGAAAAAACAACCTTCATCACCGAAGAATGTATCTTTTGCTATCGAATCGTACAATTTGGCCTTAAGAGCGCGGAGACGACCTACCAGATATTGGTGAACAGGATATTCAAAAATTAGATAGGTCCCAGTCTAAACGTTTATGTGGACGACATGCTTGTGAAAAGTAAGTCTATGGGAGAGCACGTGCGAATCCTATCAAAGACGTTCGCAGTGCTAAGAACTCACAACATGAAGCTAAATCCAGATAAGTGCGCATTTGGCGTGCGAGCTGGTAGGTTATTGGGCTTTATAATCTCAGAAATGAAGATAGAGGTGAATCCAAAAAAGATTCAGGCCATCATGGAAATGCCTCCCTCGCGAACCACAAAAGAAGTCGAACGCCTCACAGGCAGGGTTGTGGCACTTAACAGATTCATCTCTAGAATAGTAGAAAAATGCATCCATTTCTTCAAAGCTTTAAGAACCTCGGTCTCATGGACTGAAGAATGCCACACAGCCTTCGAGAAACTGAAATAGTATCTCATTTCCCCTCCACTGTTAAAGTCACCTCAGACAAGAGAAACACTCTACCTTTACTTGGCCACCTCGGAAGAGATGGTCGTAATAGTACTAGTTAATTCAGAGGGCGCCCATCAATTCCCCATATACTATGTCAGCAAGGTACTCTAAAACGGTGAGCTAATGTACACAAAATGGAAAAATGTATCTATGCCTTGATCATTGCAACCCGTAAATTACGATCGTACTTCCAAGCCCATCTATTCGTCATAGTTACTAATCAACCTATGAAAGAGGTACTATCCAAAGAAGATACCTCGGGAAGAGTAACAAATTAGAATATCAAGCTCACTGAATTCGAGATAGACTTCGCCCTATGGACAGCAATAAAAGGATAGGTACTAGCAGACTTCATAGTGAAGTGCTCATTTGATAAGACCAAGAACACAACAGGTAATACGGGTTATAACCTGCTATATCGAATAGTAAAATACCTTGTAAAGGTTATTTGATGTATGAACATTGATGAAAGTTACCAATTTAATCGGATATATTTTATGATAAGGCATAACATGCTAGCAACTCTTGAATTTTATAGTGAAGTATCATGTGTCTCATATTTTGTAATAAAAATTATTTTTTGTTTGTTGAATACCATTGATAGTAAATCCACCCCCAGAAAGTATACATACAACAGATAATCCAAAAATTTGGCTAGTGATAATGAATGGAAATGTGGATTATCATTCGAGTTCCAAACATTAAATAACACCGTCGAATATGAAGTGTTGATATCAGGATTACAATTGGCACGTCATTTTGGAGCAAGGGATTTGATCGTCCACACAGATTTCTAATTAGTGGCGAGGCAAATAAAGGACAAATATGATGTAAAAGAAGTAGTGTTGAAAAAAATACCATGCGATTGCAACTCAACTACTCGCAGAATTCGACAAAGCTGAGGTTAAACAGCTCCCAAAAAATGACAACACACGGGCCGATGCTTTGTCAAAATTAGCATCCTCCATCATTATTGAACAAAAAGGAAAAATCCTACCCAAGCATAGGGATGCCCTAAGCTATGATGCATCTCAGATACTTTGTATGGCCCAAGAGAAGATATGGATGACACCGATAATCTGCACATTGCAAGGTGAACAAGAAAGTCAAGACAGGAAAGAGTTCACAAATCTACAACACAAGGTTACGAGTATACCCTTCTAGAGTGTGTATTGTATAAAAAGGGTTTTCAGACCCACTATTATGGTGTTTGATAATAACTAAAGCTGAATACATTATGAGAGAGATCCACGAAGGAATTTGTGGCGACCGCTTAGGAGGGAAACTGCTTGCACAGAAGATCTTTAGGCGAGGATACTACTAGCTCAAAATTTGGTAAAAATGCTACAGACCAACAGGTAGGTGGAAGCTATGAACAAAAAAAATATTTACAACCCTAAAGAAAAAAGTGGATGAAGCTAAGAGAGCTTGGATGAAAGAATTACCAGGAATTTTATGGGCTTTGCGAACTACACCTTACACTACGACGGGAGAAACAACTTTTTCTCTCGTCTACAGCGTAGAAGTTGTAATCGCTGCGGAGATTGGTTTGAGATCGCACAGAATACAAAACTTTGATGAGAAAGCTAATTAAGAAGCCCTCAGGCTTAACATCGATCTGATCGATGAACTAAGAGAAACAACTGAAATTAGAAATGCAGCACGCTACTATAACTTTAAGTTCAGGAACAAACAATTTCAAGTGAGCGACCTCACTTTAAGAAACACAGAGGCCAGCCTACTTACCTTCCAACGAGGAAAAATGGATTCGAATTGGGAAGGGTCATACAAAGTGATAGAAAAGATAGGTTATGGAGAGTATAAACTAGTAAGAATGGATGGCACAATTGTACTGCGAACCTGGAATGCCCGACATATAAAAATATACTATGTATGAGTCCTTATCTTATGAATAAAAACATTTTTCCAATAGCATTTTTTGTCATATTAAGGCTCACAGACGAAGAACTGCAACCTCCAACACAGATAGTGAGAGCAAAACTCCTAGTTGTTATATTAAGGCTCGTAGGCGAAGAGCCGCACCCTCCAACGTAGTTAGTGAGAGCAAAGCCTCAGCTGTTATATTAAGGCTTACAAGCGAAGAGCCATAGCCTCCAATAAAGTTAGCGAGAGAAAAGTTCCCAATTGTCATATTAAGGCTTACAGGTGAATAGCCGCAGCCTTCAACATAATTAGCGAGAGCAGAGCTCCCAACTATTATATTAAGGCTCTCAAGCAAACAGCCGCAGCCTCTAACTCAATTAGCAAGATCAAAGCTCCCAGCTATCATATTAAGGCTCACAAATGAAGTGCTACAGCCTCCAACATAGTTAGCGAGATCAAAGCTCCCAACTATCATGTTAAAGCTTGCAGGCGAAAAGTCTTAGCCTCCAACGCAGTTAGTGAGAGGAAAGCTCCCAGCTGCCATATTAAAGCTACTAGGTGAATAACCGTAGACCTAAACACAATCAGCCAGAGTTAAAATCTCAAAGCCTTACCATCCTCGAAAATTTTCTAAATATAAAATAGCTCTCAGATTCACATTTCCAGCTTATTATTTTAGAAAAATTTTAAGGATAAAATAGTTCACGAATTCACATTCCCAACTTATTATTTTAGAAAATTTCCAAGGATAAAAAGTTCACAAATCCACATTCCCAGCTTATTATTTTAGAAAATTTTCCCAAGTACAAAATAACTTGTATATCCATATTCGCAGCTGATGATTTTTGAAGATTTTACTTAAAGCCTTTATAATGATATAATTATACGACGAGTATAACACACTCGCAAAAAATAGATTTCCTTAAACAAAAACCCTCATTTCATTAAGAACATAAATTACAACACGCATAATATACTTAAAATACATTGCTTTCATTTTCCCCATCAGCACATTGGTTCGTGTTATCAGCAAGGGCAACAGCATTGTTCGCATGAGTAACATCCTCATTCGCATTAGAAGGGACCATGTTCGCGTTAGCTGGGTCCTCTTCCAAGTAGAAATCTAGAGAAATCTTCCAAGTCGACACAAAGGAATCCTATGCAGCCCTCGAGGGGCATAACACATCGAAACTTAGCTCACTTATATCCACCCCCACGAGAGCATTAAGATCCACTTTGTAAACATCAAAAAGACCAACAGCAACTTAGGCATAGAGCAGTGTATTCATCTGCAGCTTCAAAATAGAACTTAAAATATTCTCAGCTGTCTTCTTCTTAAAATCCTCCAAGACCCGACATTGTTCCCTAATCGTGCTATCCACTTTATCGTGGTACTCTCGGATAATCCTATCTTTTTCGGCTGCATGCTCTTTTGTAGCCCTGTTTAGCTCAGCTGCAATGCTTCTTTGTTCTCCTTTTTAGCGATCAACTCGTACTTTAACCCCTCAGCTTTAACTTCCATAATGGACAGGCACTCTTAGATATCTTAGTTTTGCTTATTGATAATCAAGTTCTCTTCCATCATCTTATTGTGTTGCTCAAGAGCTCTTGCCAACTCTGTCTTAATCTCCACGAGCTCCTTCTGACGAGCTTCTTCATACTTTAATCCAACCATGTTGGCATCAGACAGTAAGAATCACAAAGACGAGAAAAGACTCATCACTGAGGGGGTTTATGAGTTTAAATTCCTATGCCACAGATATGAAACCCCACTAATCTCGACGAGTACTTCCTCAATGATAAGTACAAAATGAGAGCCTCGAGAGATAGCTAGAGGGGTGTCCTTATCGATGACGATCGACGAGCTCACAAGGGGAATAAATGGTGAGTTCGCCCGCTAAGAATTGCGAGGACTTGGAGTTCCAACAACAGTGGCAATAACACCAACATGATCTGAATTTCTTTTATTTTGCACTCCAACTGTATGCTGTTCCTATCCTCCTCATTTGTAAAACTAATGCGCACAGCTCCTACATTGGTTTTACGTTTCTTGCGCGCCCTAGTAACCAGTGAATCAATGTCCATAGCTTCGTTGAGCTTGTGAGAAATGCTATCAGTCCCATTTGAAGTATCATTGGAGCCCTGTTTAATTCCTTTACTAGCAATAACCGTGTGATCAGTAGGAGTAGCTAACAAATTAACTTGTTGACTACCTCATTCCCCACAAGAGCAAATGGGCGCAACTTCATCTCACAAAAATAATAAAAATTTATTGGCTCTTTTATGCAAACCATCAATATTAGGCCTTATTCATCAAAGGAGTCATGAGGCCATGTACACCGCTCAGGTAGTGCACCTATAGAACAGACAACGTCCTCGCTATTACTAGGTCTCCTCGCTATGGTCAGATCATCCAAAACCAACAGGCACCTAATGTAAAGTCTTTGAAACTAAGCCACGACATCGTTTGAGGGGAAGCTCTACTGGAACGAGCACATATCTTGACTTGACGAAGACCACCTTATCGAGAACCCAAAATTCTCGTCGAGTTTGTTGCAAACTCAAATATACTTCACCCGATTTAGATGAAGGTTCAAGCATTGATTCACGATAATAATCTTCACCTTCTTGAGATGAGAGAAATAATAGAACCCCAACAAGTTCTCACAATTATGGCCTTTCAATTGATATAGATGTTAAAAAAACTGCGAGCAAGGGAACCTCGCCACACCGAGAGCATTTAATAAAATATACTGTGGCTATCCACTAGGCGAAGTTTGAGAGTTGATGAAGGGAGACGTTGTAGTCCTTGAGCAGGCTACAAAAGAAGGAATACAATGGCAAGTAAAACTCAGCCTCAAGAGAGAGAGGGAGCATGAAGCTATATTTAGTGGTCTTACACAACCGATGTGACCCCTCTGGAATAGAGAACTCGTATGCAAAATTAGGAACTTTTATTCTCCAGACGACCAACACTCGTCACAATTCCTTTGACTTGGTAGTGCAGGAGTAGAGTTTATTCGTCAGTAGAACCGGAGACGATCGTTCTCGCAAAAAAATGAGATTGAACTATTTGATTACTGATGCCCCCCATATTCACCATAACTCAAGTAAAAGAAGAAAACATAAATTTTAAGATTTCTAAAAATTACCTTTTTTTTGATTGCAGAAAATGCTAAGGATAAATGATTTATGGCTCAGAAGGACATCCTTTTAAAGAATAAGTTCCCTTCCCGCCTCTAAGATGATTCGTGTGACCTAAGAAAATCAACTGTCTAAATGCGAACGGACAAAAACGATTAAATTTTCAACGACTAGATACGCACACGTGAGAACCGCTCGCAAGCGTACCCAATAAGTTGCATTTAATGCTGATATGGTGGACCTAAGGAGCGCCACTTTATGACACCTCTTAAGCCCATTCTAAGGGGAGTAGATTGTTATACGTCAATAACCTAAGACTCGAATCCTAGAAAAGATTCGAGCCTCTGACCCATTACCCAACCATAAGAGGACAACAAGGCAAGGCTATAGACCCAGCTAGCAGGAACCTTGCGCGAGCTCATAGGGCAAGTTCGTAGGGACAAGTCGCAAAATTAGCTTGCGAGATAAGGTTACAAACCCAACTCGTGGGGACATAGGGAAGGTCGTAGTTTCATTTCGCATGTACCCAAAGAACTCGCAGAAAGTGCCATGTGCTCCACAGGGCACCCAGACACGTGTCCAGTAGGTACGAAGCTCACCTAAAACACCAATCCTAGGAGCAAAAAGGACCGAGTGCTTCGTAGACACATTCCCAGCAAACTTGGAGTTCGCAGAGAATGTTAGTACTAGGGACAGAGAATGTTAGTACTAGAGGCAGTAGAGTCAAGAAAAAATAGTAGGGCCCTATCATGAGTTGTAATAGTACCAGTAACAACCTGTATAAATACCTGGTTACTCATATCAATAAGACACAAGTAAAATATTACTCAACATTATTCAGTTTTAATCCTAGGAGCTTGTAAAAGGAATCAAAGAAACACAACTTCCATAACAGGTTCCTTATTGAATCAATCTCCTTTCTTAAGTCAATTTTAATGGTACTTTACTAGCTCTTCAAAAACCAAAGTAGAATAGAAAGATTATCCTTGTCTTTATCTATGCTTTGGGTTAAAACAAATTACAATCATTTGTCTCTTCTTACTGGTGAGGCAACATTTTTTTACAAATTTTACAAATGGAAGTCCTTATTTTCATATTTGTTATTCCTTAAATTTTTTCTATTCCGCTTACTAGAAGAAAATAAGTTTCTTGAAATTTGAATTGGATTCCCTTGAAAGGAACCTTGAAGTTGAAAAAACTACCTAATTATTCGAATCCTTGTTGCGAAATCTATAAATTATACGTCCCCTGATTGAACCATAAGTAGTTACTTCACTTTTGTTGACTCTATCCCACGTTGATAAAACTCTCATAAAACATAACCTAGAATCAAATCTTCATTATCTAAAGAAATCTAAAGTGGGAGTGATTTTGTAATGACCTAAAATTCACGGATATCGGAAAAGTACATTGTCTGGCCTCCGTCTTAATGAAATGAGTTAGTAAATAATTATTAGAAATATTTATGAGTCTAGTAGTAAGCTTAATTAAGTTTTAATTAGGTGAATTTAGCTTAATTAAGGGTAATTAGGAAAAAGATGGATTGAATAAAGGGAAAAGTTGAATTATAAATTAAAAGAAAATATAAAGGACCAAAATGACAATTATGCCATTTGTCCTAATTGATATTATTGGCGGCAAATGAATTGGAAAATCTAAGATTTTTCTTAGATTTCATACATTAATTAAGTTATTATTATTTAATTGATATTATATTATTATATTATGAAGTAAATTAAAATAAAGACAAATGTATGGTAATAAAATATACATGTGTAATAATTATATTTGTACAATTGTAATATATTTATTTAATTACTTTTTATTTAAATAAATAGATTTTTATTATATTAAAATATTACATTAATAAAAATAAATAAAATAAGGACAATTGGATGGTGATGATAATAGACAAGTGTAAAATATATGTGTGTACAAATGTAATATAAATATTTGTTATTAAATAGATATTTATTATAAAATTATTATTTTAATGATAGAAATGAAGGAGAAAAGAAACAGAGAAGCATTCGAATAGGGAGAAAGAAAAGGAAAAAAAAAAAAAAAGGGGAAATTTAGGTTTTAAAGCTTGGAGTTTAAATTGGTAAGTCAATTAAGTTCTTTTTACTTAATTTTGATGTTTTAGAAGATTGAGAATAAAGTTTTGTTGAAATTAAGTTGAGGTTTTGGAAGTTTTAGGTTTTTGAACATAGTTCATGTTGAACAAAATAATGAATTAGGGGTTTAATTGAACGAATTTCAAGATAGAATTGAAAAAGGGATTGAATTGTAAAGTAAGTTATAAGTTTTACATGGTAGGGATTAAATTAAAAGAAGTTTAAAATTAGGGTTTTAATATGAACATTGAATAGTTAAGTTGAATATGACAAGATATTAAGTAGAAATGAAGTGTGAATTGAGTTAGAAAAGTAAATGAGTTAATTAGGATTAAATTGGAATTATGGTATAAATTGAAAAGAAATTCAATTAATTATTGTAAATTAGTGTTGTATTAATAATAAAAAAAATTATTATTTTCGTAGCTAACAAAGAACCCGAGGCATCGGCACTCAAAGGAAAGGAGAAGGCTATCGAGGACTAAAACGAGAAATTCACGGTTTGTATTACTATAATTCAAACTACTATTTATTAAATGTTATATTTAAATTTATGTGTATAGTAAGTAAAATTTTAAGGTAGGTATCAATATTGAAATGAATGAAATTGAGATGAAGTATGATTATGTATGAATATTTGATAGTTTATTGTTGGAAAGTGGAAAACTGTATCGAATTGAATTGTACTGTAACACCCCTTACCCGTATCCGTTGTCGGAATAGGGCACGAGACATTACCGGAGTTTACTGAACATTTTCAATAATTCTGAGTCATTTATTATTCATATTCTGAAAATAATCATAATGTTCCTCTATTGGGCCCTCGAAGCCCAAAACATTCATTAGGAACCTACTGGGATTAAATCGGAATCATAGGGAATTTTTCGCAAAATCCTATATATATATATAGATTCTAGAAAAAAAATTTTATTTCCGAATTAGGTGCAGGATTCATACGGGCGTATCACATAACAAATCTTTTCATAAGAAATTGCATAACTGAAACCTTTTCACTCTTTCATAAGCCCAATTATATTTTCATCTAAGCACTTACCATTCCAATGCACCTTATAATTAAACATATTCCCATTTAACAGTAATTTGGCTCTTGCCAAAACTTCAAGCAACAACATTGGTCAGCGTACTTTAATATTGACAAACTTATTTTCTCGCCATGTCTCACTTAAATTTATTACTCGTCTTAATACACATAATTTTTCTTGTATCAACGTATCAAAGATAGTCTCATATTTACATGTCATGATACATATCATTTTCTTGTTGTTTCTTCTTAAATAAAAATCATTCAATTCATTATGACAATATTTCATGTACCATAATTTTTATAAGTTCAATGTATATTTATTCCAAAGGCAGTTCATAATCTTGAATATGCATAATTATTAGGCAAGTTTCACATACATGTATTTTCCATGTCATATTTCAAGATATCAAATAATTATCATTTCTATGTATTTCAAGTTTAATTTCATGATTTTAAGTACTTATCATTTTCTATTTTTATCCCGTTGAATTTCTCGGAATTTCGATGGATTTCCAGAGGTACACTTTAGTGTACAAATTCGGGCCCGTCAATTCATATTCATGTGCGCACATTTTCCAATTCAGAGAGCACACTCCCGCGAACCTCATTTCTTACAATGGATTACCATCCAGCTAAATCCCAAGAGAGAGCACACTCCCGCGAACTTCATTTCTTACAATGGGATTATCAGTCTAGGCTAAATCCCCTGTAATATAAACTCATAGAGTATTGTCGAGATTACCAGTCCAAGCTAAATTCAAACCCTAATTCGGATTACTCGTCCGGGCTAAATCCATTTTCCATATATTATTCGGGAGGGCTATATCAAGATCACCCGTCCGAGCTAGATCTTTTTCACACATATTCTTTGGGAGGGCTATATCAGGATAGGATCACCCGTCAATTCCTTTTCAGAGATTCATCGAATTTTCCTTCCATTCAACCGTGATTTCTTCCCCTTTTTATCAAATATATCAAAGTTTCATCAATTTTCATACAATGACCGTTAAAATCATATTCACATCAGTAACATACATTTCAAGCATTGAAGAATATAATTCAAGTTATACGAACTTACCTCGTTACTTGTTCGTGTTTACAATTTCACTAATCCGATGTCTTTTCTTTTCCACGTTCAAGTCTCGTATTTGGGTCATTCGGATCTTTATAAATAAATTTGATCATTATTTTCATTCATTTCATATTCTAATACATTCAATTAATGCTCTAGGCAAGATTACCATTTTGCCCCTAAGCTTTTAATTAATGACGATTTTAATCCTTAGGCTCAGAAAAATAAATTCTTGTAATTTTAATCCTTGTTTTAAGCCTAATTATTCCCATGCATATTGATAATAGCCCATGAATTCTAAAAAAATCAGAATTTTTCATAATTTCAACACTTTTTAATTTAATCCCTAAAACATGTTTTCACCCGATCTTGTTCTAATTTCATTCAATTTTGTAATTTAAATAGATAAGCAATCCATTTCATGCAATTTGGTCATTTTTGACATTTTTACAAAATTACCCATAAAGTTTTACTTTTATTCAATTTAGTCCCTGAGCCTAAAACGTGCAAATTATCCATACTAGCTGAATATTCATTAATATATATATAACATGCTTATAAGTAACATTATCTATGATTTCACTATTTACTTGTAAATTTATTCAAAGCTGTCCATTTGAGTCATAGTCACTAAATTATTTTTATCTTGAGATAAAGGACTCCAAATTAGGATCCGCTAATTTTCCCTGAAACTAGACTAACATATATTCTTACCATAAAATTTTCAGAATTTTTGGTTTGTCCAATAAGTACAGTTTATTCTTTAAATTCACCTCTGTTCTGCTGTTTGACAGTTCCGACCCTTCTTCACTAAAACTTAATTATCTCTTTGTATAGAATTCGGATGATGTTTCCGTTTGTTTCTATTGAAAATAGACTAATTAAGGATTTTAAATATATAAATTTAAGCCCATAATTATTTTTATTCAATTTTTATGATTTTCCAAAGTCAGAACAGGGAACCAAAAATCATTCTGACCTTGTCTCACAAAATTTATTATATCTCATGATTTACAATTCCATTACTTACACTGTTTATTCTATGAGAAACTAGACTCAATAAGCTTTAATTCCATATTTTTTCATTCTCTAATTAAATTTCTACGATTTTTGGAAAATTTTCAAAGTCAGATTACTGCTGCTGTCTCAAAACTATTTTAATGTAAAATGTTGATAACTAAATTTATAACACTTTCCTTTCCTTTCTCTTCAATATTTTCTATCACTTTCTCTTATTTCCTTTTACTAACATAACAAAAATATAGAACCTTATATAAGGAAACTCTACATCAACATTAATTTCCTACTTTTTCAATAATATCAAACTTTTAAAAATATATTGAAATCTTAATGTTCTTATCTTGTCATATTGATTTCAATCTTTAACTTGATTTTCTCTCTCCTCCAGCTTCTATTTCTTGAATCTAACTTGATATTCTAGCTCCCCATAGTCTCCTTGTTATCTTTCTCTCTTGATGGATATGGAAATTCTTTTGATTTCTAGATGAAAATGGTAATTTTTTGTGAAAGGACCAAATTGTAAAGTAAAGAAAGTTTTTTTCTTTCTTGTCTCTTCATACGTTGGAATGCATGGGAGAAGATGGTGATTCTTCATCTTTCCTTCCATATATATATATATATATACTAAATAAAATAATAATAAAATAATAAAATATCATTTAAAAATCAAATTAAAATATTAATAAACTAATATTTATTTATTTAATTAATCTAAAATATCTCCAACATCATCATTATCTTCTATATTTCTCTCTCTTCTAATTGACCATTTTGCCCTTTATGATCTTTTAAAATTTCATCATTGAGTCATCACTTAATTTGGTAAAATTACGATTTAATCCCTCAAAATTCTTCACCTTTTTCAATTTGGTCCTAATCCATCCATTTTCCTTAGTTTCTAGATCATTCCACCCTTAAAATATTTACACCATTGGTCCTTCAAATTTTTCATTTGTACACTTCAACCCCTCAAATTTTGAGTATTTACTCTTGGGCAACAAAACTTTTCTTACTTTTGCGATTTAATCCTTTCTTGAACTAATATGTTATAATATACTTCTCAATGTTGACATAACTCTAAAATTTTCCCTTTTGTCGCTTTATTTCCTTATTTTATTATATCAAAGATAATATCTTACTGTAAAATTTTTTGGGGTATTACATGTACATTGTAAGTGAAATTGAAATTGAAAAAGTAATTTGAATACCCTATTAACTAATCGGGCTTAGTCGGATATAGTTGGCATGCCATAGGATTGGAAGAGTACGGGAATTTATCAGCTTTGTCGATCAGGCACTATATGTGACGTATTAGGCACCACGTGTGTCGTTTCAGACACTTTATGTGTCGTATACTGCTTCTGATATGTTCATCAGGTACTGAGTACCGTTTTAGGCACAACGTGCAGTACTGATGTGTTTGGTTGGAGTTCGTGTATCCGCCAAGGTCCAGGTTTGTTAATAGGGTGAATAGTCGAAATGTGAGAATTGAATAAATTTGATTGATCGTACGACTGAAAGTATAAGAAAGAAATTGTTAGTCGAATTGTGAGATTTGAAAACATGAACCTAAGGTTCATGAATTGATAAGATTCAAGTTATTAATATATAACATTGTTGATGAATTATTATATGAAATATGAAACTGAATGTAAACTAGTTCTTATAAGTTATAAATTTTACATGTTTAATTTTATATGATTAATATTATAATTCATTAAAGTTATATAGTTTTAATTATGGTAATACCACTGAGTATGAAATACTCAGTATACTGCTATTTTTGTGCGTAGGTTAGTAGAAATCAAAGGTCCCGGTTCAGGATCTAGATCAATCCTGACTTCAGAGACAATTTGGTGATGTAATCTTTCTTTTAGTAAAAGTGACATGTACTTAGATATTATATATAAATTATGTACTTAAGTCTTGTAACTTTAGTTGTAAAATGATGTCTAATATGGATTATAAGTATGAAATGAAATAATATGGCATATTTGGTAAATGTGGCATGAAACTAAAATGGAAATAAATGAAATTATTAGTTAAATTAAAAATTATTTATGAATGATCAAGTAGATAAATTGTTAAATTAATATTGTAGGCATAATTAGGCGTGTTTGAGTATGGAGATGGATAGGTTGTTATATTGGTTGTAAATTGGTTATGGTTTGAATTTGTAGGGAAGGTTAGTTAATTATAAAAGGGTTATATTGAATTTAAAAAAATAAAATTCCGGAGCACTCGAACAAGTCCCGATTCACTTCTAATACGTATTCTGGGCCTCGAAGGTCGATGAAAGGGACTAAATCATTAACTTATAATATGTATGTTATTTATTTGTGAATTTAATCGTAAATTATCTGATATGTTCGGTAATGCCTCGTAACCCTGTTCCGACGATGGTATGGGGTTAAGAGGTGCTACAGATTTACTAATTAAATCTCTATGGATCCATTTTTTTGTTTTTTTATTCTAGGTAAAACTTCCTTAATGTATCAACTACTGTAGGACAGGAGGAGTTCTATTAGGCAACCCATGCTTTTTTTTTCCTTTTTTCTTTTCACAAATGGAGAGTTTCAGATACAATTCGTATATTGGAAAAATTACCATATATAACACAAAATTTATCCATCGATTCCTTCAAGTCAAGATTCTTGGTTTGTCATTATACCCCGAGAAGTGGAAAGAATTACAATCTTCGTCCCACCTAAAATTATAGGAATTTGTTGATAGTTAGAATAGATTCATAGACCTAGTCGATTGATCTGTCGTAAATTTAAAATATTTATATGCGGTCCTTTTTAATTCCTTGTCGTAGGGTTAAAACAAAAAAAAATATTTGTTGCATTTCCAATGTTTCCTTACGTTATTGATAAAACCTTCTTGTAAAAGTATTTTAACAATGATTTTAGTGATGTTAGTAGATCCTATTTGAATCTTTCCTTTTCAATTCAATGACAATGACAACATTGCTATCATATCATATTATCATCCCGTTGTCGCGTTTGAGTTCTTTACAAGTACGTACAATTACAACTTTAATCACTTCTGATCTTTCTAGAGATGTATTTGGCATTACTTCCTTGATCACAACAACAATAACGTCACCAATATGAGCATATCGATAATTACTAGCTCCTATGACTCGAATACACATGAATTTTCGAGCCCTGCTGTTACCTGTTCCTTCTATTCTACTTTTGATAAAAAACAATGTGATCTATATAATTGGTAATTATAATATTATGTCTTACGAATAAGGCTTCTAACTAGTAAAATGGAAAACAATGGTGGGGGGGGGGGGTCATGATTTTGCCTATTAAATAAAAAAAGTTTCAATTTAAGATCATATATATTTCTTTATGCATGGGTTACAAGTAACTTACTTCTTGGCCCAAAACCATGACTGGTCACAAGTTATCTTTGAATCCGACTTTAATAATTTTGTTTCTCCACTAAACTTTATTGATTAAGTTGAATGTGAGAGTACTATGATGATTGAACATCTTTAATCTTTAAGTCATTAAGTTATTGGTTGAATATTCAATTTCTAAATAAAAACTTATTCCACTTTTAAATATGTTACTTATACTTCTTAGTTACTATTATTTAGGATTCGTTTGTTTGCATGTAAAATAGTTTTCGTAAAATGATTTCGGAAAGTTACTTCGTTTTCTGGAAAAGTTAATATTTTCCAGTGTTCGGATGAATTTGTATAAAATATTTTCTATTATTTGATGATTTCTGAAAATATTTTATAAAAGATGTTTTCAATGAAACAAACATACATTTTAGATTTTTTATATCTTTTCATTGTTTAATTTCCTAAAATAGTTTATAAAAGTTGTTTCCAATGTTAACATATTAATCATCTGTCATAACTCTTCTCTCTTTTCTGCTTAATATAGAAAGTGCTAAGAAAATAATAATGCTAGAAAGTGCTAAGAGAATATGCTTGCTTCTGTATGAATTCGACTCAGATGAAATCATGGTGTAGTATTGAGATTTGAGATGATAATGCAGCTATGCTCAAAATGATATTCATAAAACACATCCCTTTTTAAACTTAATGTGCAAACTGTACAGTAGATTGATACTTAATATTATAAAAGACAAATAAAACACACACACACACACACACACACATACACACAGACAGAAAGGTTCAGCTCCACTATCTCCTACTTCATGGAAAGATCATCCATGATGTTATACAAGTAGTGAATTTCCAATGCTACTACTTTTCTTTAATATCTACGCCTTTTCATCAATAGCTTTCTTTGGGGTTACAACTACATTGATGGCACCAAGTTTCTTAGCTTTTCCTACCATAATCTCAATCTTCCAAAAAACAAAGACAAGCACAAACAAATAATTAGATGTATGAACAGTAAGGACTTGTCAGTTAGGATGCTATACAACCAAGGCAAATAATTAACCTTAGTTTTCTCGATCTGGCAACCCTTTCGATCCTCCTGGGTGCTGAGTACAATTCATGTCATTATCCCTATTTTCATTGCCAAACAATCAAAATCAATGACAACATACCAAGTAGGTAGTTAAACATCAATGATAATATGATGTTATGGCTATTATTTTTGTGGATTAATGCTCTCTGCTTTGATATAGCATTTCATTATGTTTGCGATCACAATAAATGTCATGGCCATATTTTAAACACAGACATAGCTTGGTGCTAAGTTCCCGACATAACTTTTTAAACACAAACAAAAAAAGCACCACAAGTTTCACTCTTATCTTTTTCCACAGTCGATTATGAAATTCATGAAAATATTCATTATGGTCATCGCGGGGGGAGGGATAAAGTACAATAGATTAAACCATAAAACGGAGTATACATTCCTTATACATTCTCCTTGAAAGCCATACAACAAGATTGTAACACCCTTAACCCGTCTTTGTCGTTGGATTAGGGTTACGGAGTATTACATACATAATATGATAATTAATAACATTTAACTATCCAAATATTACATTAAATAACAAATAATCAAATTCAAATGTCATTCATAGCATAAATACGATTGCAGACCTTAAATCGGATTTACAGGGCTTTAAAAATAATTTGGGAACATTCAGAGACCAATTTGAAACAAAATTGAAAGTTTTAGAAAATTTAAAAATTTTGAAAACAGGGGTCACACGCGTGTGTGGTCAGGCTGTATGACAGAGCCCATGCTGTGTGGCATAGGGACATGCCGTGTGCCAGCCGTGTAACTTTCAAAATAATTTCACATGACCATGTCGCAGGCCATGTCCCAGACCATGTGACACGCTGACTTAAAATACACAGACATGTAAAGAGACCGTGTGCAGCACATGATCGTGTGACAGCCAGTGTCCCAGGCCGTGTGCCCTTAATTTTTCCTTCAAATGCAAGTATACTAAAACATGCTTACTTGAACATCAAGCAACTCATTTACTATCAATTAAACCTATTCAAAACACACTTAAACAAGCCCAAAACATGCCAAAAATCATCTAACCTAAGTGCCTAACCAATGTGCCCTCATTGACACCACAGTTCAATATCCAAATCAAATTCACATTTCATACCAATTTAGATTTCATTCAAAGTTCTCAAACACTTATAATATGCTACTGACAAAAGAAACCGAAAGAGAATTACTTCAGTCAATAAAATTCAAGTCAATAACAAAGCCGTAATAATCTAAGTGAATTACCTCCAAATCTTCCTTGCCTTTCTACTCATTGATTTGTAGCTCAACTCATTGTGTTACTTCCACAATTAAGACTTCTTTGGAGTTAATTGTCTTGATCTTCTTGGTCAATTTGCTAACCGAAAGCCAATTTTACCCATGGATTTCTCTGATATGGACAAGTCTGATGCCCCGTATTGACAAAAGCACTCTTTCTTTGACTTGCGATGTTGATGTCTACATATATCAACCCTTTTTGTTTATTATCCCTTTTTGTTTATTATCCCTTTTCGTTTTCGCAAAATTAAGTATCATTGACCTAAGCTTTAAAGCCTCATTCTCTAGCTCCACATCATCTTCTTTATTGATCGTAGATCTCTTGGATCGCTTTAGACAGTCCCGCATCCTATGCGAACCATAATATAAGAAACACTTGACTGACTTCTTTTCATTCTCTCTGACCCTCTTGGCTTCAGCAAAACTCAAGATCGAACCAAGCTTCAATGGTGTTTTTTTAGGCTCATCATCCCTTTTGATGGTAGAAAACATGAATCGTTTTAGACAATCCTTTACCATATGCGAATCGTTACAAATGAAGCATTTCACTGGTTCCTTCAGTTTGTTGTAGGGCTTCCACTTCCCATTATGTGGTTTCTTATTACCACCATTTCCACCATTGTTGTTTTTAACCTATTCTTCCTTATGGTCTTCCCCACCATTGCCCTTCTCCCCTGGATTGGAAGACTCGAATTTAATTTTTCTTAGAACAAGCTCAATTAAGGACTCTGATATAGTCATGGCTTTGGTGAGTTCCTTGATCCCTTGATGTTGCAACTCTCATTTCATGACTGGAAAAACAAAGAAACTGAGAGAGAGAAGGTTTGGTGACTACTACTTGGTAATCCAAGTGGAAATTAGGTGACAAAATTAATGTGCAACATCTTACTCATAATACTCTAATAAACAAATAGGTGATCGTTTGTATTAAACTGGTAATGTTAGTGACAAGTGTTGGATGATTGAATCATAATTTTAACTAGAGTTAAGAGGCAGTTTACTTATTTTTATTTATTAATTATATAAATTATAAGTATTTAGTGGAAAATTACGTGATTTGAGGGCGAGAAAGAAACTAGTTTAAGCACACACACTGTTCTCGTCGCTGGGAACCAACCAACAAAAGGAGTTCCATAATTTTTGTTCTTCCAATCTCATTTTCTTTCCAAATTCCTTCACTTTTTTCCGTTCCTTTTATCTATTAATTCCAGCAAATTGTCTTCTTTCTTTTCACTATCTTTACCTTCTTTATAGTGTGTATATATATTCTTTGTCATATCTGGAGGAGGAAAAAGAAATGAGAACGGGAAAGGGAAGTCAAGAGGAGGAAGAGTACGAGGAAGAAGAATTTGGTTCCAAAAAAGGAGGCTTTTCTTCAAATCAAACTATGTCTTTCAACCCCAACAACAATAGCACCACCAACAAAGGTATATTATTAGATTGGATCCCACTCTTCATGCCCAGATCTCCCTTTTCCCCTTTCTTCTTTCATTGTATATTTCTACATGATTGTTTCTTGAAAAGGGTATTCTTCTTTTACTTTTGTTGTATTTGGAATTCTGGGTTTTTTTTTTGGTTCCTGTTCCGGTTTTGTTTTATATACATTCTGGGGGTGTGGAAGCAGATGGGAAAAACAATGATAAGGCTAACGCTATACGTTCAAAACATTCTGTCACGGAGCAGAGGCGGAGGAGTAAGATTAATGAAAGGTATTTGCTTCTCTTTTCTTAGTAGTTCTGTATGTTTATCAAGTTAAATTTCTGGTAATTGCATAAACCATTGATTATAATGGGGTGGGGTAGGTTGAGGCTTAGAAAGTTTTGAACATTTTTAGCTTAGGGGTTGGGGTAGGTTGTGGGAATATTGATGATTGAAAAGGAAGTAGATTGTCTAGCTAACTGACTGCATTTATTGATGTGTTAAGCTATTCGATTGCATTAGGAACTGGAGGTGCTTATGAATCAGTTTAAAAGAATGGTTTAGTTTATAAGGTGTTTAACCTGAAATGGCTCCTTAAATTAAGCTGTTATTGGTCCTTTTCTAGCATTGAGTTAAATGCTATGGAATTACTATTGATGTTCTATGCATTCAACAGAGGTTGTGAATTTACGATGCTTGCTTAAATTTTGTGAACAATAATAGTTCTCTGATGCTTTTAGATTTCAAAGATTGAGAGATTTAATACCAAACACTGATCAAAAGAGAGATACGGCTTCGTTCCTGCTAGAGGTATGTCATGAATGTGTAAATAAGAAAATACCATACTATGTTATTTTATCTAGTTGTTTACCTTTTGAGAAAATTCCGCATAAAATTTTTATGGACTCGAACGATGTTCTTTTGTAGGTGATAGAGTATGTTCAATATTTACAGGAGAAGGTTCAAAAATATGAGGATTCATACCAGGGATGGAGTTCTGAGCCGGCGAAACTAATGCCATGGGTATGTTTGAGTAGTACGTTTTCTATCTTGAGGTTTAAATAGTATGTTTTTGTTTTTGGTTGGAGTGGTTAATTTGTAGTTTCATTAGGCTATTAGGTATCTACCTTAGACATTTTGGTATTATTTGTGTTTAACCTCTTCATTAAGCTATTAGGTATCTATACCTTTCTTTTTACTTCCGATGGGAAATTCAGTTTCAGAAGCAACAAATTTCTTAACCAATGTTTTAATTATTGCTGCAACTTTTTGTTGCAGTAATGAGATAACATACTCGATTTATTTGATGTATATTACTGAATTTTTTTATTTTATATTAATTATTTCAATAATTTAATGCGTAAATCTATCTGCTCATAATTGCCGCTGTGTTTCGGTGCTTTATATTGCTTACTTTCGAGGTGTTAATTTCTTTTATTAATAATGTAGTTTCTCTTGAACAAAGCCTCTGGATATGGTGCCTTCTTATTTGAGGTATTAAAACTCTGAATAATGACTGACTTCTTCCTTGCGGTAATAGAGAAATAGTCACTGGCATGTTCAGAGTCTCGTTGGTCACCCACAAGCTATTAAAAACGGTTCTGGCCCAGGGGCAACATTTGCTCGGAAGTTTGATGAGAATAACACCAATATTAACCCCACGGTGATCACAAGTGGGCCGAATGCTGTAGAAACTGATCCAATCAGATATGTTACATCCAAAACTATGGATTGCCAAACTGAGTTGGCAAACAACGGAACCCATCTGCCCATCCAAGGTGAGAATGTGCTTGTGCATCCCCTTCAGAGACCAGTCTCTGAGACTCAATCGACTGAGTGTCTTGTTGGCAATGATATACCGATCAATCAACAGGAGGATCTGACTATTGAAGGAGGAACAATTAGCATCTCTAGTGTCTACTCTCAAGGGTGGGTATATCTTCTTTCACTACTGTATTTTATATATTTAAGACCTTATCTAATACTTTTCTAACTTAAACAAAATTCCATTTAGGTTTAGGGTACTGAATATAAGCTGATAATATGTTTATGGATTTTGATGTTGACCAGCTTATTGAGCGCTCTGGCACAAGCACTTCAAGGCTCAGGTTTGGATTTGTCACAGGCCAACATGTCAGTGCAGATTGATCTTGGAAAACATGCAAATAGAGGGCTATCTGCTAAGGTACGACTGAAACAAAGAAAAATCTTGGTCTCCTTTTCTCGGTTGGTTCTGCTCTCGGGTTTATCGACAATTGTCTGATGTTCTTTGTTAAAACTTCTACAACTTTCTCGACGAAATTAGTCAATATACAATAATAGATTTGTATAAACTTGTGCTGGTTTTTATTTGTTTACTATAATGTTTACAGGAACCACATAATTGCCCCCATCAGGCGATGACCCATCTTAGAGATGTGAGCAGTGGAGAGGATTCTGATAATGCTCAAAAGCGACTGAAGAAATAAGACCGGCACCTGGGTTCCATAAAAGTTCATTTCAACTCGGTTATCCCACCTGATCTTTCTTTCCTGTTTCATCTTGGTTTCATTTGGTTATTGTATATGCTGCAGTTTTGGTTCTTTTCTAGAGGTCCAAGTATCGATCATTGTTTGTCGTAAGAGTAGTCCCCCTTAGATTATGTGTATTTTCATGGGGGTGGTTCATTAGAATTCTGTTAAGGTGATGTCAAGGCGTTTACCTTTTTTTTATCATGGATGTATCATACATTTTGATATAAATAGCTACATAATGGATCAAAACAAAAAAAGTAGTATTACTGTTTGATTGATCTTTCAAGTCCTAAAATATGGTGTATGTGTAAACACAACAAGATTACTTTAGGATGTTGCATATCAATGGAACAAATATATATATGCATATGATCTTAAGGTTTATCAAGTATTAGTTGATGGTAGAAGCAAATGTTGGCAAACTGTCCTGAGGATTAGAATAGAAAGAATCTTCTTGTCTGGCATGATCTGGATTCTCCTTTCTCTTTGCTCGTTTTCCTGTACGATCTTCATGGATTTTCTTCACTAACAAAGAAAACTCATCCTACAACGTCCCATTCTTGTATTCTTCAATTAGACTGAACAAAAGCTTTCTGTCCAGTGAAATTGTTTGGCTTAAATCCCAAGTATCTGCAGAAAATGAAGAAACATGAACTGCAATATGTAAAGACATGGTGGAATCGGGCAAACTTCATAGTCAGAAGAAGGGTTAGAAGTGAATGCCCGCGATGGCCTTGGACAGCTACTGCCATGTTCCCGACAAAAGTAGGCATGAAAATATCACTTTCTATTGCTACAATATAATCCATTGCAGCCATCTGATCTGCATGTTCCATGAAAGGTTCAAGCTCTTCTGGGTTTAATGTTTGCCTTAAGGAAAAGCAATGAAACATGATAAATTGGCTTAGAATTCAATGTAAAAAAAATGTTTGTTTTTCATTGATTTTTGAACTACTGACCAGATTTGGATAAGTTGCTACAAGGTCTGCCATTCTCTTCTCTTTATTGTATATTTCTTCGGCTGCAATGTAAATTGTGATGTTCTTATCAATGTCTAATGCTTGTAATACTAGAGCTGTTTCCTCCGGAGTTAAAGGGCACAATCCATGTTTGCGTTTCTTATTTGAAGCAATCGGTTTATGTCGCCGTCCATCTTGGGAATATCTGAAAACTAACATTGTTAGATCAAATATCTGCATTTTTTATTTTTGGTTCCTGTGTTTATCGCAGTCACAAACATACTGAACACGATTACTCACTTCATTTGTTTTACGTCTTCAGCCTCTTCTTTCGTTAAACCTTGTTTGCAACTGGTGAATGCCAATATATCCTTCTCGTACCTGAGATGAAGATCCAAGAAAGGACCCTTTTCTCTCAAGATGTTAACAATTTTTCTTCCGGTTTCCTGGATCGGTTGAGTAAACCTCAATGCTTCGTAGTTCACACGACACTGCAATCATTGGAGCTCTATAGGCAACCCATTATTGGCAAGCCTGCCATCAGTATGAGCAAACAGCAAAATTTCATGCTATTGTATCTGAGGAAGGATCTGTAAACAAATTTATATCAATACTAGTTGTTGAAATAAAGTTGAGTCAAAAGCAAGAAATCTTGGTGTAAAGGTCGGGAAAATGGGAACCAACCCTTTGAAGATAATATTCTAAGCTACCAAAATACATTGGAAACATATAATAAAGCGGTTCAGGTTCTGCTTTTCTCTTCTGTTCTGGAGGTAACTCTTTCAGTACTTTAACCTCGTCTCTCAGAGATGTAATGAAATGATTCACATAACAAATATCTTCAAATTTGCTGCCATAATTAAAAAAAAAATGTCAGGATAATAGTGAACAGGTTGATGCAATGGTGGCTGAAGAGTGAGCACATCAACCGATTGAAAGGTTTTACCTGGTATCATTCCAGTATGTGCCATGAGCAAATTTAGGAACAATTAGTGTGACGTTCAGATATCTTGCAATGAACAAAAAAAAAAAAAAATGCATGTAAGGGGAATCTGAATACTACTATGAATCTCAAACATGTTTTCGTTTACTCACCCCAAGTCTCTTCTGAGTCAATCCTCCGTTAGGTGAAATAATTAGATATCCATTGTTTTTATAAACCCCTGCAATGACCAAATTACAACAAATTTCATTTCCATCATTACACAACACAATTATCAAGAACAGTTAGCAGTTACTTTGAGGTGGGAAATCATATGGGATATAAAATGCAGATTTTGGCACCATGATTTTATCATCAAGGGTTGCCAACTGCATAGCAAAGACCCAAAGGATAAGTAGCATGATTAAGGTTACAACTACCCAGAACTTAATACAAGCCAATGAAGAAGGCTGCTTGGCTGCTACAGTCTTCATATTTTTTTCAGCTTTAGTCTCCTCCTCCAATGGCTTCATACAATAGATCAAATCGAGGCATATATGTTACATATATGGTAGTCAAGGAAAGACAGTAGTTCTTATAACATGATAATTAAACTATATGAATATATAAATGCTGGAGGATGTACGATGGATTAATTCAATTTAACCAGGAATAGACTGAATCAAAATAATCATTTGGTTGATGCACAAAGTGAAGCACATGTTTGTGGTCTCTTTGGAATGTTTTTTTATTATTAAATTTGATCATTTTCAGCTGTAAACATGGATGATATCTTGAGAGAATAGACAGTGACATAATCCTGTTTATATGTTGAGTAAAATATGAGTTGAATTAAGCTAGAGCCGGTCGATTTTATGTGCGTAATGTTTTGTATTTAATTTGGCCAAGAATAAATTGAATATTTAGTTTCGGGTACATCAATTATGTTTATTCTGAATTGAAAAGAAACCCATGCATCACATTTTATCCAATCCTGCCATTTAACATCTATAATTATATAAAAGATTAGAACTTTTTACTGTACCCAAGCCAACTGCCATTTCTTTTTCCTACCACATCCTTGCTTTTTATTTGTATTATTCTCCTTCTTCTTCTGTTTTTTTTTCCTTTATGTAAAAAAAAAAAATCAATTATCATTAATGATTTCTGTCATTAACTACGTGGACTGTTAAAATAAATTGACGGGCCAATCTAATAGAGACACATGGTAGCTTCTAGTTTAATCTAATATTTTTCTCATAAAAATGATTAAATAATAATTATAAATATTAAACAAAATTTTAAAATAAAAATATAAAAAAATTAAATATTAAAAATATGAAAATTTATATAAACTTAAAAATTATAAAATTCTAATAAATTATAAAAATATAAAATTAATAAAAATATTTATTTTTTATAAAAACATATTAAAGTTACATAAAAATCATAAAAATGATAAAATATTAAAATTCATATAAATTTATAAAAATTATAAAAAAAATCATAAAAACTTGAACATGAATGGATTAGTCGATTGGACCGATTAGACCAAAATCGATAAGGGTATCGATCTGGAGAAAACCATTAGATCGGTTGACTTGAGAACTGGAAGGTTGAATCAATTTTTATTAATTTTAATATTTTTTAATATTTTATTTAATTGAACTACACGGGTTAGTCGAACTAGTAAACCAGTAGCCTGATCGGTTCAACCACTGGTCTAGTTCTGAAAACATTGGTTAGAATATTTCATTCTGGCATATGCTAATAGTTAGATAATGAAATTTTGGTTTGATAAAAATATTAAAAAAATTGGTTCAACTGTCCAGTTCCCAAGTCAACCAATCTAATGGCTTTCCCCGAATTGATACCTTGTCGATTTCAGGTTAACCAATTCAGTTTAAGGTTTTATGATTTTTTTTTATAATTCTTATAAGTTTATATCAATTTAATATTTTTATTATTTTTTAATAATTCTAATATTTTTTTAAATTTTAAATATTTCAAATAAGTTTTATTAATTTCATATTTTTTTATAATTTTATAATATTTATAAGTTTTTATATATTTTTAATTTTAATAAGTTTATATCAATATTAATATTTTTAATATTTAATATTTTTATTTTCTTTTATAAATTTCTATGATTTTTAATCATTTGTTATGGGAAAAATATTAGATTAAACCAACGTGTCACCATTAGATTGGCCTATCAATTTATTTTAATGGTCAACGTGGTCATTGACGGGAATTATTAACAAAAGGGCTTAATTAATTATGTTAGTTAGTGACAGGGGCTTAATTGAATACAAATTTAATACTGATACTTACATGATTTTTTTGCATTTTTAAAGAATATTTTTTACATATAAGATTTTTTTTAGCTTAAACTCTTAGAAATAAATTTGATAGGTTTTTTTTTTAATTTGATACATATTATGGGGCAATTTACCAAAAAAAGCCTATTTTTTTTTAAAATTATCGAAATGGGCTCGGTATTTTATTATTTACCGGAATGGGCCTTTTCCGGCAAATCGCGTCCACGTCAGCGCGACTTGCCCATCTAATGAAATTTCATGTAAATAGTTACACTAAATTATTTAAATTATTTATAATACCTAAATTATCCCTATTTATTTGTTATATTACATAAAATACTCCTTTGAAAATACAAAACATTATGATAGCTAATTTAAAATTTATTCTCCACAACTAATGAAAATCATTTAAAATGCTAAAACTAGATCTGTCTGAACAAACTATAAGAAAATCCCTGGAATGCTGTGATTTCTTCGTCTTCAACAAAAGATCTCGAGAAAGATCACGGTGAGGAAAGCTTGTGCTTAATGAGGAAGCAAATTTGGACACTCGGAATCATCTAACAATTATGCAGAACAACAGCCGTCTTTCTTCACAGCTGAAACACCATCCCGAGAGCCGACATTGATGGTTTGCCCCTTGGGCAATGTTGTTTGATCATTCCCTCCTTTGAGTGCTTTTCGACTGATCACATGATGTATTTGAGTTAGTATTTCAGTGAATGCATGCTCAACATTTGTAGATTCAAGAGCAAATGTTTCCATAAAGAAGCGCGTACACGTGGACGCGACTTATTTGTTTACTTTTTTCTCCAAAACCCTAAAAATCCTAAAAACCCTAAACCCTAAAATCCAAAAACCTACAAGTCAGGAAATCGCGGCCACGTCAGTGCGCTTTGCTGACGTGGCAGCAAATCGCGTCCACGAGGGGGCGATTTGTTGCCACGTCAACAAAGCGCTTTGACGTGGCCGCGATTTCTTGGCACGTCCCCTGACATCGCGCTGACGTAGACGCGATTTGCCGGAAAATGGTCTATTCCGGTAAATAATAAAATACCGGGCCCATTTTGATAAATTTATAAAAAATTAAGCTTTTATTGGTAAATGAACCCATATTATGATCATTGCATATTTATATTTCCGTTTACAATATTTTTTGGGGTCCATTTACAAAGGTTTTAAACTATTTATTGTTTTTTTATCTATTAATTTGGTTCAAAGGTTTTATTTATTTATATTAATTTTACTATAATTAATATAATAATTAATTAAAACATTTAAATAAATATATTAAGCAAGGTGTTAATATAGTTTTTAATTATTTATTAATCTTTCAAATAAGTTATAACTTCAATTATATAAAAAATAATAATCTGATGTTTTTAATAATCATTTTGTATTCTTACAATAACTCATTTCACCATCACCACTACATGAAAGAAACGCAGGTAAACTTGAAATTTTTAGAAGAAAACTGTATTCAATTTTAATTGTTTCTTTGTACTTAGTTCAACACCTCGTCCAATGACTATATTTATAGGAAGTGAAAGAAACGCAGGTAAACTTGAAATTTTTAGAAGAAAACTGTATTCAATTTTAATTGTTTCTTTGTACTTAGTTCAACACCTCGTCCAATGACTATATTTATAGGAAGCAAAAATAACTTCCTTGCGTAACAAATTAGCTAAACACCTTAACAGACCCTAACTACCTCTCTAACCAATACTATCTTTAACATGCATCCATCTTCTCCACCGAAACAACCTGAAGAAAATTCCTAAACCGAGTAAAACACGAAACAGACAGTGGTTTAGTTAAAACATCTGCAACTTGATCATACGCAGGAACTTCCCCAACCAAAACAGAACCATCTGCAACCTTTTCACGAACAAAAAATAGATCTAACTCCACATGTTTGAATTTGGAGTGTAACACAGGATTGGCAGCAACAGCTACTGCACTTGAGCTATCACACCAGATATTGGGCTGAGTAGGTAACCCAATATGTAACTCTTGAAGTAACGAAAGTATCCACAAAACATCACTGGTGACAGCAGCCAAACTTCGATATTTAGCTTCAGCTGTAGACCTAGATACCACCTGCTGTTTCTTCGAAGACCAAGATACGGGATTAGACCCAAAAAAAACACAATATCCTGAAGTAGACCGCCGATCATCAAAATCCAACCCCCAGTTTGCATCCGAAAATCCAACTAGAGACAAAGAATCAGACCTACGAAAAATAATTCCAAAATCAAGAGTACCAGACAAATATCGCAATATCCTTTTAAGAGCAGCCATATGAACTGTGGTAGGATTATGCATGAACTGACAAATCCTGTTAACTGCGTAAGCAATATCAGGCCTAGTCATGACAACATACTGTAGCGCACCAGCCAAACTTCTGTACTCCGTTGGATCAGACAAAGGATCACCGTCACTCTTAGAAATATGCGACGAATTAATCATGGGCGTATGAACACTCTTGGCATTATATAAGCCGCTACGTTTCAACATATCTTGAATGTACTTCCTCTGACACAGATGAAGACACCTAGACGAGGATCGGGTAACCTCAATTCCCAAAAAATAATGCAAATCACCCATGTCTTTCAACGAAAATTCATCATTCAACAGCTTCACAAACCAGTTAACAGATGACGGCACATCCCCTGTTATGATTATGTCATCAACATATACAAGAACATATATAGTGCAGTCAGACTGAACCCGAACAAATAAAGATGCATCCGATTTTGAACTAGAAAACCCAACCGTCAGAAGAAAAGCTCTCAACTTTTCAAACCAAGCTCGTGGAGCCTGACGCAGACCATACAAAGCCTTTTTCAACCTACAGACCAAGGGTCTCCCATTAACGCCAAGCTTAACATAACCAGGAGGTTATTGCATGAATATTTCACAATCAACATCCCCATTCAAGAAGGCATTGTTGACATCAACCTGTCAGAGCGACCATCCTTTAGTAACTGCAACTGACAATATAACCCTTATAGTGGCGGGTTTTACAACTGGACTAAACGTCTCTTGAAAATCACAACCCGGAACTTGCGAGCAGCCTTTCGCAACCAGACGTGCTTTATATCGTTCAACCGTACCATCTGGGTTTTTCTTGACTTTAAATAACCATTTACAACCAATAACTTTGTGACCAGATGGTAAAGGTACCAGCTCCCATGTACCATTACGAATCAGGGCATCATACTCAGCTTGAGCAGCATTTTGCCACTCAGGACTCGCAAAGGCCTCCTCAATCGTTGACGGCTCTACAACTTCAACCGCAAGCACTCTAGGTTTAAAAATACCGGCCTTTGACCTAGTGGTCATGGGATGCGTATTCACTTCAGGTGCAACACTTTCTGGTCCTGTAGGCCCAGATGGAATCGGAACAACTGGTGTGGGAGATTGATCACCAGACAATGATGAACTATTAGGAGAGGAAACACTGTGAGGGCTAGTGTTTTTTGGAGAGGAAACACTATGAGGATTAGTATTTGTTGGAACATCATGTACTCCACTCTGAGGAACCAACACCCCATCCAAAGTACTCGGGTACGGACACGCAGACCCAGTGTCAGAGTTCCGATGACACGACATATTAGGTTTGAGCACAGGCAAACAAGTAGATACAGTACTCACCTTCTTAGAAGATTGCGATAAAGACGTCGGAGATAGGAATCGTGATTCATCAAACTCAACATGCCGAGAGACAATGATTTTACCATCAGGCAGAAGACATTGGTATCCCTTGTGACACGAGCTGTATCCCAAAAATGTGCATGGTTGTGACCGAAACTCTAGCTTGTGACGCTGAAACGGACGCAAAAACTGATAGCAACAACACCCAAACACACGTAAATGATCATACGTAGGATCATGTCCATACAAGACTCTATACGGAGTCTTACTATCCAGAACCGGTTTGGGAAGACGATTTATTAAATGAACTGCACATGTGAATGCATATGCCCAAAACTCCATTGAAAGTCCCGCTTGAGCTAGAAGTGTGAGTCCCATTTCCACAATATGTCTATGTTTCTGTTCCGCAACACCATTTTGTTCAGACGTGTGAGGGCACGTAACTCGATGAATAATGCCGTAAGAAGCCAGAACTGGAGCAAAGGCTCGATACTCCCCACCCCAGTCACTCTGAAACTGTTTGATAGACTTGTCAAATTGATTCTGAACTAGTTTTTGAAATTGAATGAAGCAATTCACAGCCTGAGACTTCTGCCGTATTAAGTACACCCAAGTGAAACGAGAACACATATCGACAAACGAGACATAATACCAATTGCTTCCAGAAGCAACTGAGGCAGGTCCCCATACATCCGAAACAACCAACGAAAATGGATCAGTATATTCAGTAGTAGAAACAGGAAATGGCAACTTATGAAATTTTCCCTTTTTACAAGACGTACAAATATCACTTATAGCAACTTTATTTAATACGATATGACATTTATAAAGAGCATCCTTAACAACATTCAACGATGGATGACCAAGACGTTTATGCCATAACAAACACAACTCACTGTCAGCATTCCGAGTTGGAATTTCAACTTGAGCAGTCGATGATTGAAACGTAACAGGAACAGACGCATCTGATATGGAAAACTGATACAGCCCATTATGAATACGGCCCGTCAGCAAAATCTCCTGTGTCATGCTGTCCTTAATCACACAATAAGTTGAGTGAAATTCAAAGAACACACCATTATCAGTTGCAAACTGAGATACAGACAATAAATTCTTCTGAATAGCTGGGACACACAAAACATTAGATAACCGAAGCACCCTAGAACAAGTAGATATATCACCCTGACCGACAGATGATATCATAACAGGTGTACCATCACCCATTAAAAGAGAGGACTTACCTGAATATGGAACAGCATCACGGATTGCCGAATCATCTTGACACACGTGATTACTAGCACCCGAGTCAGGATACCATGATGTTGTGCCAGCTTGTTTAGGAATCGGGGAGTCAGAACCATCCCTACTAACCCCACACTGTGCAGAGTTAATATGTGAACCTGAGATAGACGGATCAGAATAATCAGAAGCATGTAAATCTCCCAACCTAGGAAGTCCAAAACATGGATTCGACGCGGAAAAAACACGAGCTCGTGGTTTAGTCCGCCATGGAACACCAAAAACATCACCCGGTTTAAATGAATCAAGCTGCACATTATTCGAAACAGGGTTAGCATTCAAAACCGAATCATTGAGCCCAATATTACCAGTTGGACGAACCCCATCACGCGGCCCAAATTTTCCAGCAACAGCGCCATGAGTTCCTCCACCATTCGGGCCAAGATATTGTTGCCTATACTCATGATTTTCAACAATAGGCCTTTGCCAACCACCATTCGGGCCAAGAGATTGTGGCCTATACTCATGACTTTGAATATTTGACCTGGGCCCACCACCTATCGGTGCTGCATAAGGCGCACTAAAACCATCAAATCCATCAGCACAATAATTTTGACCAATTTCAAAATTATTTTGACCATAGCCACAATAATTATTTTGACCAGAAGGCATATTATTCTGACTAGTGAAACCGCCATGTTGACCAAAACTTGAAACTCTAGGCCGTGTATTCGGTGGCGAAGACCAGCCACGATCCCCAGACGCACAAACATTTTGCATCGGAAAGTTCATCAGAGAAGCCTCGTCACGGTGGTACCGATAATAACAACGCTGGGCCACGTGACCGAACCTGGAGCAGATCTGGCACTGGAGACGCGGCCTGAAATTCCTACCTCGTCCACGCACAGTCGAGCGACCCCCACGCACCGAACCATCCGAGGCCGGCAATGATGATTCTTCTACCATATTTGCACTGTACAAAACTTCCTGATCCGGCGGAACATGACGAGTTTCACACTCAATTAGAGCGTCCACCAGACGCTGAAATGGTAATGGAGTCGGTGACAGCGAAGCAGATGACACCACGCCTTCAAATTCAGACGGAAGACCCACAAGCATGACCGCCGTCCGCTCTGCCACTGATACAGACGTTCCAGACGCTTCTAGATGTGCACACAGACTCTTTAGTTTGGCAACATACTGCCGGATCGACAAACTCCCTTTCTTGAGGGAGTGAAGTTCATGACGCAACCTTTCTTGTCGTAGATCCGTATCGGCGGCGAACATCGCCAACGCCGTAGTCCACACCTCGGATGCCGATTGCACATCCATAAAAGAGGATATAATGGTCGAGCTTATAGTAGAGAGAAGCCACGAAGTAATAAGGTTGTCCTGTTGTGTAAACATAGATGCCGCCGGATTAAGCACAAGAGCACCGTCCGGTGCTTGTACAAATCTCGGTGGCGCAGATACAGATCCATCCAAGAAACCAAACAAATCATATCCATTAACAATAAAACGAACCTGTTGCTTCCACTGAAGAAACGTCCCTTCATCAAGCTTTACAACCTCATGCCGAGGAAACGAGTTCACCACCCGATCAGCAGTGAAGACTGAGCCATTCAACTCAACGGAATCGGAGGCAGCAGAGTTTGTCGTGGCCATTATCAAGATCTCCTAGCGACTGATACCATGAAAGAAACGCAGGTAAACTTGAAATTTTTAGAAGAAAACTGTATTCAATTTTAATTGTTTCTTTGTACTTAGTTCAACACCTCGTCCAATGACTATATTTATAGGAAGCAAAAATAACTTCCTTGCGTAACAAATTAGCTAAACACCTTAACAGACCCTAACTACCTCTCTAACCAATACTATCTTTAACACTACATTTGAATCCAAGCACATGTCTCACCATTGATTTTAATATCACCGCTACAATATCCAATCTCGTAGCTACAATAATTGATTTCATTGTCATTGATGTTTTTAACTTCATCGGAGACAAACACACCGCCCGTTCAAAGGAAGCCTTAATATGTTTATGAGTCATAATATAAATTATTATTATTGAAAATGATCTTGAATCAAGTCTAATATTATTATATTAATAATAAATTTTTATTTATAATTTTTTAAATATTGATATAAAGTATTATAGTTTTCAATATTATTAAAAAATATTTAATTATTTCTATTTAATAATATAACAAATTATTAATATAATTTATTAATTTAATACATTATTTAATATTAATTTTTTGTAATAATAAATTTTAAAATAATAATTTTAAAGTTTTAATAATATTCTTCATATATTTTTGAAAAATATTAATATATTAATATATTAATAATAAATATATATTACAATTATAAATATATTAAAATAAATGTTTTATAGTATAGAGGTTAAAATATTTCATAAGTCCATACACTTTTCATAAATTTGGAATCTAGTTTCTATACTTTTATTTTTAAGAATTTAGTCCTCTACTTTCGATTTCAAAATTCGACCCAATTATTAACATTGTTAATTTTATTGATGTGTAATTTTAAATAAAAAAAGACCCACATGGTAGTTATGTAACTAAAAATATGATGATATAACGAACTTGAATTTAACAAAATAAATTTAATAGTGCTAGCAGTTGAACTTGAATTCGAAATCTAAAAAGCGTAAGAACTAAATTCCCAAAAATAAAAGTACAGAGACTAAATTCTACATTTATAAAGAGTATAGGGACATATGACATATTTTAATCTAGTATAAAATATGAATGTTTTAATTATATAAATATGAGTATTTGTTTAAATCATGCTTAGCTTCATTTATCACTTCCAATTTTAATGTGTCAATATGCACTCTCATATATATAATATATGTAATTTGAATTAAATTTTGAATTAGATCTTATTTATTATTAAGTTTATATATGATATTAATTATTACAAAATATTATCTTATTATAAAATAAATTTCGATTGTTAAAAGGAAACGTACTATAATATTTTGTAAAAATATATTTATGTTGTGTTTATTTCATTAAGAACAACTTTTAGAAAATGATTTTAGGAAAATTTGTCAAATAATAAAAAATATTTTACGAGAATTATCTAGACACAAAAGAAATATTAGTTTTGTTTTTTAGAAAATTAATCTAATTTTCAAAAATTATTTTATTGAAGTTATTTTAGTGAAACAAATGTAGCATAAGAACACTAAAATAGAAAAAAAAACACATTAAAATGAATAAGAATTGGCAAAAGTCATTAGAAAGAGAGATACAATCAAACTTGAGAACTACCAATAGTTTCTCCCAACCTAAAAATAAGAGGATAACATGCTTCAACGCACTCAAACTCACGTCCTCCTACATTGAAAATAATACCCATACCAATCAAATTAAATTCCAATCAACAATAATATACAAATTATTAAATGTGTTAAAATCTTAAAACACATATGATACTATAACTATTATGTTTATTGCACTATTTTCGTTTTTATATATCATATTTACAATTAACAAATCTAAAAATTGTCGGACTCTCTTCTCTCTGTTGAAATGAAATATTTTATAAATTAGAAAGTTAAAAGCAATTTGGTTATCACAAAGGAAAAATAAGTTTTACGCATGGAAGGAAGGCCAAAGAAGAAAATAATTATTCATTCAATTAAGCAAAAGTAGAGTGAGCCCCGCTAATTTCCAACACCAAGGAAATGATGCTATGATGATATATAATCATCCCAATTCAGTAACAGATTTTCTTAGAAGCAGCTGTGGTAAACATTCTTGTGGGTTGGTGTCCCTGGGAACTGCAGTCTTTGAGATGGACTCCCCATTCGATTCGCATGAACTGCCTTCACTAACTCCAAAAATTCATTCCATTTTTGTATCCATCTATCAAACTAATCAACACCGCTCTGTCTAGACTAATTGTCATCTTGTATCCCAGGTACCTCACAACTTTTTCCATATTGCCTGCATAGGTCAATGTTGCCATTTGATTTGAATGGTTCATCAATGGCTTCAGGTCTGATGCTGATAACAATGTTTCCTTCTTCACTTGTGTTTCAAAACAACAACCAAGGCCTTTTTTTTAGATTTTATTATTGTCTAATAAGCTAGCTTTTGGGGTTTATATATATTTATTACCAAATTTGGATAGAATGCTTTAAGAGAAGCCAATCTTCTGTTTCCTCCATATATGTTGCCAGCAGCTCTATATATTTGGATGCTAGGATCAATATTGAATGCTCTGAGTGTAAAAGCTGTCAATGGGCACAGTCCTGCTTCTCTTTGACTCTTGGGGTCTATTTCTGTTTCCTTCCATCAAGGAATAGCATATCTACATACATAAAATATAGTTACATTTTAGTTATGTAATAACAACTATTTAGATTTAACAAGCCTGATTAAATGAGTGATTCATGTTTATAGTAAAAAAGTACCCTATAAAATTAGGAAAATTATGTGGTATACTACTAATAGAATATTTAGTTTCTACAAGCATGATTGAATGAGTAATACATATTTATAATAAAAAAAAGTGAGTGTAAAAAATCAAACATATAACAATTTTTAACTTTACTGATGAAGTTTTAAAAAATTATTGTTAGAAAAAGTCTGATCAAAGAGAAAACTTTTCTAAAAGGAGTTTGACCTCCCTTCAACAAAAAAGGCGCTAGATGCCATATAAGGGGCAAGGGTTCAGACCCTATCAAGCATGCAATGCGCACATCCCCTTGGTAGGTGGCCTATGCATCATGCACAACTCAACTTGACAAGGCCCTTCAAAGTCGGGAGACAAAACTTGACTTGTTGAGGGATCCTTTGACTTCAGACAAACGCCACGTCAAAAACTTTTCCAAAAGAAAATTGGCATTCCCTCAACATATCTAAATTATTTTATAAAAATGATATGATAGAGAAAAGTCATAATCAATCAATTGATCTTTTCTTTTCCATTCTGTTGTTTATTCAAACAAAGGCTATAAAAATTCCTTTACACGATTTATTTCTTTTATTAATTTTCACTATCTAAACAAAATATACCAGATTTATTTTCTTTTATAATTAATTATCCAAATATAATAACTTTTAACCCGATACTAAATCCTAATTTTTAAAGTTAATGATTAATTTTTATTTAATTAATTAATTAAGGGGAAATTTAGGGTAAAAAAATGGTTAAGCATTATTGATGAGGTGACAGAAAAGGTAAGATATTTAATTAACTAAGTTTTAGGAAATTGTAATATAATTTATCTTTGGAAGATGGGAAAGGTTAGTTGTTTGGACCCCAGTCTGGTAAGCTCTTCAACTTCGCTTTGATTGCAACCTTGAAAATGCCAACGTATCCATTTCACAGCTGTAATACTAAGAAAGGGCCTTTTTCCCTACCTCTTCTATTGCAGGAGTGAACCTTAGTGCCTCATATTAACTCTGCACCTCATTTTTTGAACCTCCACCGCCAGATTGTTACCAAGCCTAGAATCAGTTTTCGCAAAACGAACCACTTCATATTTTTGAAATCGAGGAAAAACCTGCATGATTAAATACGTCTGACGTTACCACCGCCGGTTAACTTTTTCTGGTATTATAACGGCGGTATGACTTAACTCACCGTGTTGTAGTAATAGGCTAGCGGGGAACATTGAATAGAGTCCATCTGTCTCAACTTTTTTTCTCAGCCTTGGTGGGAGATGTTTGATGATTCGTACCTCACTGCTCAGTGATTTGATGAAGTAATCCACATCCCATATGTCTTTGAATTCACAGCCACATTCCCGTATCAAATTATGCAAAATTAAAGTAAATTAGTAAGGAAATGAAGTTTTTACCCGATACAGGAACCACAAGCGTGAGATTCAAGAATCTAGCTATGGCAACCATATCACAAATCTGTTTACAAATACCACCATTATTAATTATATGCACACAAATATCCAATACAGGAACCACAAGCGTGAGATTCAAGAATCCGCCATTGCATGAAACCATCAAGTAGCCTTGGTTCTTATAATCCCCTGTAAAACATTGATGCTAAATGATAACCCATATATGCCTTAAAATCAACCATCTTATACATCTAAAATGACACAACTTACTCGGGGGTGGAAAATAGGGTGGCGCTTCAACCTTGGCTGTAATCGGTCCGATATCGTCTCCTGATTGCGATGACAAAACCCACCGCAAAAGCATCGTCGTTGTGATCCCAACCATCCATAACCTGAATCGATCACATCCAGGTGACTTTGACACCACCAACCTCTTTATTTTATCCATTTTGATAGCTTTATTTTCGGCTCTTGTATCACCAATGGAACTCCATTCAACTAATGCTTTCTCTTCTTCAAAACCCGGCTTCCAGTCCTCCATCTGTGTCACCAACCGTAACCAAGTAAAATTAGGGCTTGAACCACCACCTGGTTTAACTGATTTGGTCCAGGACAAAACCAGTTTTCAGGAGCCTCCAGCAGTGGCATGTCAGAGAAACACATCCTTAAAAAATGGAAACTGTTTGCTTGTACCATAAATCAGCACGTTATCTTGCAGTGATTGTGGAGGAGAAATTATATTGAATATGAAGGATTGGCATTATAATTACTATAATTGTACTTTAATTGTCATGGAAGTTGAAAAGCATTGAACTCATCACCTAAAAAACGAGTAAAATAATTCTGCTTTCAATTTCAACACCAATTTCTGTACTTATTAGTTTTTTTTTTTTTTTGCAAATAGAGTTGTGATGGTATATGATTAATTAATAACCTAGAAATTAAATTCTGATATTATCAAGTTATTAAATCAAGCGTAATTGGATTAGTTAAAATTAGTTAAAATAATTATCATAATTATTTGATATTGAGTGTGATTGCTGTTTTAAACAAACATTACATGCTTTGAATCTATAATTTCTACTTCGTAGCAGTATCAACTGATTTAATATTGACTTGTACGGTTTAAGAAAAGAAGCCCATATGCATGAATTATGTTTTCATCATTAACTAATTTTCCATTTTGTAATTGTGAATTATGCATGAATGGTACATATTATTTTTAATTTTAATTTAATAATTATATATTTTCATTTATTACCATTTATATATTAGTAACTTCAACACTTTTTAAATGTTTACATTATATCATTATATATGATTTTTTGTGTTATAAATTGCATAAAATATATAGGATTAGTATTTGATATATTGGTCGATACTTTTTTATTCTATAAGCAACCTTAAAAATTGTCATGAGTTTTTTTAATATTTATTTTTAAGGCATGTCAAAAATGCCCTTAAGAAAAATGCAAAAATCAATTAAGTCCCTATATTAAATTCACACCCAATTAAGCCCCTACCATCTTAATAGGAACAAAACCAAAATTTTTTAAGGGGTCAAATTAAATTGTAATTACAATGGTACAAATATAATTTCACCATTTTAATAGCCTATATCTTTATAATTTTTAAAGGATTAAATCAAAATTACTTTTCTATAGTTCATCGGGACATCCGGTGAAAGAAAATATATATATATTGAATTCATGAATTATTTGAAGATGATATGTTTATATGAATATTGAAATGTTAATTGATGAAATCGAATAAATAATGATTATGTGTTTAAAGGTTGTTTAAAGTGATATGAAATATCTAGAAAGTTTATAGTTATAGGTATGTAACGCTTGTTTTGTAAATGCGATATTGGTGACGAGTTGTGTTTAAAAGAAATAGAATATGAATATGAATTGACATGATCAAATGGTTGATATGATTTATATGCCATATTAAATGATTGAGAGATTATACGATTGTTATGTGAAGCACTCACCTAATTGTTTTAAATGTATCGACAGGAAATCGTATTAAATTTGGTTATATTTGTTTACTTAATTGTAAACTGAGGTAATAATTTTTTTTAAATACCTATGAACTTACTAAGCTTTATAAGCTTACTTTGTTTCTTTTCCCGTTTTCTGTAGTTGATGTTTTGCGAAACTAGGTAGTTGGATCAACAACAAGGCTCACACTATCAAGCTTCAGTCTCGGTAGATTCTGACTCATTTTTTCTTGGTTTTGTTGCATGTATATAGGTTATTTTGAGTTGATGGTTTGGAAGCACTAAGTTGAAGTTGGTATGTATTTTAATGGTTGAATCTAGCAATTGCTATGGTATGCTTGGGTCTTAGATTATGAGATGGTTGACAAATGAATAAACTTAAATGAAATGCTTAATATATGTGTTAGTTGATAGCTAAGGTACATGTGTTGGTTCCTGGATATGTTAAGTTTTGAATGTGTACTAAGATAATGGTATTTTTGAGTTTTATGTATGGATAATTTTGATAAAAGTTAAACCATGTTTCAGGTGATGAAAAGGTAAAGTTAGATGGTAGTTTGTTATTTGGGGTCCTGTTTGGTGAATAGATGTGGAAATGGTCACTTTGGTTTTGGTAACTTATAGTTTTAGGATGAGTATGTTTGCCTTTGGAAAGTGGTATAAATGAATGATTTTGGCCATATGATGTTTGAAATTTTATTGATGAATGTATGGAATTAACATGTTGAATATGTCTTGGTTTGAATGAATTTTGTTTAAGATTAAGTTGTGGTGCCAATGAGGGCATATTGGCCAGACACATAGGTTGATTGTGATTTGGTATAATTTTGACATGATTTGACATACTTCTATTGTGTTTTGAGTAGTTGAATACATGATTTTTGGTAAGCTTGGGAATTAAGTACACCATTGTTGAAAAACTTGCATTTCAAGGTATCATATAGCACACACGGTTTGACACACGACCGTGTGCCTTATACTGGCATGAGACACGATCGAGTGCTCTGTTAAATTCTAATGATTTTAGGTCTACAAGGCATCAGTTAGCTACATGGCCTGAGAACAAGGACTTGTGTCTCCTCCTACACGATCTTTACCTTTGCACAGGGTCTGGCCACATGGCCATGTCTCTACACCATACGGGTTGTGCCTTGTCACACGGCCGTGTGACCCTAAGTTTTAGTTTTCACTTAAATTTTTGTCAAAATTTCATATTAGTCCTGATTTGATTTTATGTTGAGTTAAGGGTCTTGTATGCTCGATTAATGCCCGGTTTTGATTGAAAATCAAATCATACTTGAATTAAATTTCATTTTAATAGATTTGTTGATTATTTATGTTGAATCTAAGGCTTGATTATATTTGATTATCATTGATTGATTGTAATTACATTATATTATGAATTGTTTGATCATTTATATCATTATATCGATTAAGATTGATGTTTGAATGTTTGATATAAGCCTTGATGAATATCATAACCTCTATGGTGCACGTATTTAAAGCGATTAATGATTTATGATTCGATTAAATGTTACAAAACGTGTTAAAATGTTCCAGTAATTATTGTAGCATCCTGTAACTAGGGTCTAACAACCGGTTTAGGTATAGGGTGTTACATTTAGTGGTATTAGAGCTATGGTTTAGTCGATTTTAGTACCAACGTAGCGTGTAAATAGTCTAGAATATACATGCCACATATACCTGTGATAGTGTAATGCTATTGATGCGATCTGATTCTGTTTTTCTTATAGATAAAAGATGTCGGTCAATTCTAATCGTGTCGTTATTGATAAAATTGAAAGTAATGTTCCAGATCCTGAACAAGGAGCGAGTATATAGTGTGCCAGTTTCGCAAATGTCTTAAAATGAGGTAAAAAATGTTTTTTTTCAGCTTAATAGGTTATTGGTATAATGAAATTCTTGTGAGTCAATCTTATGGCTCCACAACCTTCTCCCCCTACTGTACCTATCTTGACACCCCTGGTCCTCAAAGTTCCACTTCTGTATGTGTACATAGATCTCCCGTAGATAAGATTCGTAAATATGGAGCCAATGAGCTCAAAGACAAGATAGATGACGATCTAGCTAAAGTTGAATTCTGGTTAGAAAATATTCAGAGAATATTTGGTGAATTGGCATGTTCACTTGATGACTATTTAAGATGTGCAGTATTACTATTGAAGGAAAAATTATATCAGTAGTAGTCCGTTATTAGCCATTGTATCGAAAGAAAAAGTTAATTGGGACCTTTCCCGAACTGAATTTAGAAAGAAATATGTCAGTAAATGGTACTTAGACTAGAAAAGAAATAGTTTCTCAAGTGGAAATAGGAAAACAAGTCTATATCAAAATATGAAAGAGAGTTTGTTCAGCTTAGTTAGTATACTAGTGAGATTGTACTGACTAAAAAAGAGATGTGTGTTTGTTTTGAAGATAGGCTGATTGATAAAATTAAAATGTTGGCTGAAGCAATGGAAATATGGGAATTCGTGGTTTTGTCTAGTTGAACGTAGTAAATAGAAGAGATTTGTAACAGTGAGAAAAAGATTGAAATGAAATTTCGTGACTCTAGTAAAAGAAATATATCTAAATTTCCCTCAGCTTCACTCTCAAAGAAACTGAGATATTTTTAGTTGCAATGTCATATTAGCTGAATTCACAAGAAAAAATAAGTCGAGATAGAAAGATTCAAGACTCCAGCAGACACCGGTAGTCAGTATTGATAGTGTTCGTAATGATGATAAATTTGTTTGTGATTATTGTGGAAAGTTCTTCAGGGATGTGCGTCCAATTACGACCAGAGCCTATTTTTGATGTGGATCTACTGAACCTTTTATAATGGACTAATCTTTACAATGGACTGATCAAAGAAGTTAGACATTTTTGAAAATCAAGTTGTTAGACAGATGTCTGTTTTTCTAGGATCAGACGACCAGGGTAGAGTACTAATGCTAGAACTATTCGCGGTGGAGCAAAAGATAAAACAAATAGATCTGAGATTAGGATGTTTGCTGGAATGTGAATATTCCACAATTTTTTTGTAAAAATTCTTTAGTATCGATCTATATATAATAGGAGCTGTGGTACCTTCTTGTAATAGTTTGTTAGCACTCCTCACAGAGAACTTTTCTGGTGACTCTCCTCTCCATACCAGCATATCGTCGTGGGCCTCCTTTGCTAAGGGTATTCTTAAAATTCTAATCACATCCTCACTTGAGAAGGTATTTTTAACAAGCTCTATTTTCCATTCTGTGGAGTGTATATCTATTAGGTCCGAAACAACAGATACATAATCATTGCTAATGGTAGTATTTACTTTGTAACTAACAACCCCTAGTAACCACGCACCCGTCCATATTGATATTTTCTCACCAGTGCCGACCCTCTAGCACAGTCATTCTGTAACATCCCCCTTGCTGCCCTCACGCTCTTCTAGGTATAAGAAGGTAAATTACCTAGATCAACATTTAAAAAATCAGAGTTTGAAAAATATTTAGCCTTTAACACATGAGCTAATAAAGAATTTGGATAGTTAATAATATGCTAACCTTGTTTTGCTAACAAGGCAACATTAAACTCCGCTAGACTTCAAAATCCCAAACCCCTACTTTCTTAGGTCACATAAACAGTCTTATCCAAACCAATGAATACCTCTCATACCATGGCCTTTTTGCCACCAAAACCTAGCTATAATGCTTTCCGATTCTCCACAAAGTGACTTTGGTAGCAAAAAACATGCCATAGAATATGTAGGAGTAGCCTGTAAAATAACTTTAATGAAGACCTCTTTACCTTCTTGTGACAAAAATCTCACACTCCAACTTTCAATCCTTTGTTTTAATCAGTCCTTTAAAATCTAAAAAGAAACCTTCTTATTTCTCCCCACCATATTTGTTAGCCCTAGATATTGTTTCGGATTATTCAAATTTCTCACCTCAAGAATGTCAAAAACAATTCTCCTATCCCCTTCAAAAGTATTTGAATTGTGAAAAATTATGGATTTGTCATAATTTACACATTGTCCTAAACACCTCTTATACTCTTTTAGAACCAATTTCAAAGTTTGTACTCCCCTTTCACTAGTTTCTCCAAAACGAATACTATCGTCTGCAAATAAAAAATGCAAAATCTGGGGACCTCTCCTACTAGCCTTTTCCCATTTAATAAAATCGTATTTCAAAGCTAATCTTATGAAAGTCGATAAACCCTCGTTATAGATCAAGAAAAGAAATGAGCTCAATGGGTCACATTGCCAAAGGCCCCTAATGGGTTTAAATATCTGCCCAACTTTCCCATTCACAATTACCAAATACAAAACAGTAGTGATGCATTTCATATTAGTCTCCATCCACAAAATATTGAACCTCATACGTATCATCATCACTCTTAGAAAAGGTCATTCAGCTCTATCATAAGCTTTACTCTTCTAATTTAAGAGCCATTAACCCTTTTTCCCCACCCTTTTTTGTTGAAGAGTATGCAATATCTCATAAGCTAATAACACGTTATTCGAAATCAATCTCTCCGGCACAAAAGCACTTTGGGTGCTATCAATGCACATATCCAAATTTTTTTGAAATGATTAACAATTATCTTTGCTACCACTTTATGCAGAACATTACATAAGCTAATTGGCCTAAAGTTCCCTAGGTTCTCCGAATTGGGAATTTTAGGAATTAACACAATATTGGTAACATTTACTAGATCAAAGTTCTTACCTTCATTTAGAACACCCCAAACAAATGGAAGTGATGTCGCTTCCCACTATATGCCAGCAATTCTGAAAAATTAAAGAAAAAATCCATTATCCCCTGACGCTTTCGTTGGTCTCCTGTCTTTTAACACTGATAAGAACTCTTCTTTCGTATATTTTGAAGTTAGCGTAGAGTTTACATCGTCAGAAGTACACCTCTCTACTCGTGAAAGAGTATGTTCAGTATCTTCAACCCTTTTTGATAAGAAAAGATTTTGAAAACAAGTACCTGTTATGATCTCCATTTGGTCCTCATCCTAGTTTCCCTCCCATCATCATGTTTCAAACTCCGTATAGTATTCCTCTATCTATAATGAGGGACATGGTTGTGGAAAAAAACCGTATTTTTGTCCTCTAATTTGAACCAATTTACACGAGCCCTCTGTTCCCAGGATATTTCATCCTTATTGATCTCAAGGTTGAGGTGAACTTTTGTATCAATGAGTTCTTCAAGATTCCAGTTGTCTCTCTTCTGTCCTATAAACTCTAATTTTTTTAGTCAGTTTCTTTTTTAACTCTTCCCTCCTATATTTCACAGAAATTGTCCATCTCACTAAACCTTGTTCTAAACCTTTCAATTTATCAAGAATATCACCAGAAAAGGATAGCCATAACCTCTTTACCTCTTTTTCAAAAGATTCTTCCATTACCTATCATGCCCCAAAACGAAATCTCCTCCTCGCTCGATTGTTCACTCATCATTTTGTTTGAATAAGAAGAAGGAAATGATCCGAAAAAGAATGTGGTAAATGTTGAATCACTGCAACTGTTGAAAATAACTGAAGTTCCTCAGTAAATTCCACAAATCATCTTTGTTATGTGCATATGGTGCCTCAGAAAACCCAGTAAATTGCCATTGTTTTCCCTCATCATTTTTCTGTACTTCATCAACATGACAACTTGAAAAACTTATATGATTGATAATTACATTCTCTTTCCATGCCAGACACAAACCTCCTATTGTGCCATCAGTCACAACCTCAATACCATTAGAAAACCCACATCTTATTCGCACACCCTCCATTCGTACATTGTTGATTTTAGTCTCCATAAAGAAGACCACATAGGGATTATACATCTTTAACATATGCCAAAGTATTCTAATAGCCCCTGGATTCCTCAACCTACAGACGTTCCAATTAATTATTTTCATTGCTACTGATCGGTTTGCCCCTTGGCAGCTGCCGATAAAAAGCGATTTCGTCCCAACAAACTCCTATCTCTAACCACTATCAAATTTGACACCTTCCCTTCATTGCAGCTTCCACTATCCCTTCTAGGCCTTTTCTTCTCATCACCACCTACAATAGCACATTCCTCCAAATCATGATTCCTATCTAATTGACCCTGTAACTTTGAAGTGTCCCATTTCATATCCAACACTAACTTCAAATCACCCTCCAAATTTAACACTAGCATAGGATCGAGGCGCGTCCCAAAATCCCTCTTTCCTTTCGCACCCCATAATCCATATTTTGGATCTGAATGCCCTAGGTTATCCCCCCTTATTGCTCCTTCACCTTCCTCTCGCAGCCACACACTATTCATGGCGAGAGCTCTCAATGACTAAGCTATCAAAGACAAATCCCATCTCATCTCCGCTACTTCAACTCCTAAATCCATTTTAGCTTGACAAAAACAGTCATTATGTCCCAAACGACCATAGAAGAAACAAAATAATGCCAGTCGCTCATATTTAAAATCGACATAATAACACTTTCCTAGTGAAAACATAAACTTTTTTTTCCTTTTCAATGAACGCCTAACATCCAATCGAACCCGTATGGTAAGTAATTTCGCATGCCCCTGACCAAAATCTTGCTATTATATTCTGAAAAATTTTTAAGGTAATCACCAATTTGCTTTGCTAAAGATTCATTGAAAAACCCCAGAGGAACATCATGCACTTGTACCTAGAAAATCTCATGGATTAGTGGTACCTTCAAAGGATCATCTCCATCTTTTAATCGATGAATCATTAAAAGATGGTTATTAAAATTCCATGGGGCCCCATTTAGAACCCGATCCATATCTATTTTGTGAAAAAATTGAAATAAGAACCTTTTCTCCCTCAAATCTAAGATTTGGATCCCTCTAACAGGATGCCAAAGATTCACCTTCGTACTTCTCATTGTCAAAAAGTGGATAACACTTGCCGTAAGAAAGCATCCCACTAGGCAAAACTGATATTCCACCACCATAGAATCAGGTCCTTTCTGTGCCTACAAAAGCTTTTCTTCCTCATCTTTCAACGATAGACTAGCCAAATCGTTTTCTATGACAAAGCTTGAAATCGAACTGAAAAAGAAAACTAGAATACTCTTAGTTAATTAATCGTTGTCTAAGCTTCAATGTAACCACTAAAAAAACCTATAAAACACTAGAACATGCTAGAACAACAAACCACTAAAAAGAAATTTCTTAAACATAGTAATATTAATTCAAGACAAGTATTAGGTTCAAGGATAAAACTTAAAATAATCATCATGTTTGGCTCTCTCATGCATTAAAGTATAAATAAAATGTAGAAAATTTAGAAATTATCACAAATTAGAATTAACAAAAACTCTAGATTTAGAAAAGATAACTCTCATGCAAAAGGGAAGGAAATTGCTTAAGAAAACATGTAAAACTTCAAGGACTAAGTCAAATTAAAATATAAGATCCTTTCCACATCTAATATGTACATTTCCCTTAATGTACGAACAAAGATAAACACAATAAACATAATAAAATAATACAATGAGGAAAGAACTGAAACTGCTCGAAACTGGGATGAATGGATGGAGAGTGTGAAATCTTGAAGCCTTAGAGATATGAAGTTAAGTAAAGTTATACTTGCAACAATCAAAAGAAAGCAAAATAAAATAAAAAGGTAAAATGAAAGGAAAATTAAAATAAAAATAAAAAAGGATCTAGTGAAGGAAAGAAATGGTCTCCAATCTCCACATGGCTATGTCATTGGCCTGTGTGGACCACATGACTGTGTTTTCAGCTCATGTTACTTTCACTAAGATAAAATTATGCTCCAATATTCATACGGTTGTTCGTCAACCTGTGTGGGTCACATGGTTGTGTCTTCAGGTCGTGTGCCTTTTGGGAATCGTATGGTTCTATGTAATATTATATCCTATTATTCACATGGCCATGTCTTTAGCCCTTGTGGTTCAGATGACCGTGTTTTTAGCCCCTGTGGTTTTAGTAACCTTGTTTTTTTCATGACTGTAACTGCATTAATTAAACTAACCAAATTAGAACTTCAAAAACAAATAACTAAAAATGAAGAAAAATAAAATCAACATAAAAGTCAAATATGCAACACATGCAATAAATAAATAAAATGATAAACACTTGGTTGCCTCCTGAGAAGCGCTTGTTTAAAGTCTAAAGCTTGACTTCCCTAATGCGAGATCAATCGAGATCTTGGGTTTGGAACTCTTTTGTCCCATTATCAACATCACTACCAAGATAGAGTTTGAGACGATTTTTAGCTCAATAATGGATCGAAAAATCAATTGAAATAGTTAAGAGGGGGTGAATTGGCCTTTTAAAATTTTGGTGGAAGAAATGAAAGAATATGAAACTATTGACACAACGATTTAGAGTGGTTCGACCCTAATTGCGTACTCCTATACCTTAGCTTTCCACAGCTAAGGATTTTTCCAAATTTACTAATTTGATCAACCTTTGAGGACAAGGTTTAACTTTACAACTCCCTTAAGATTTTTACACAAATCTTAAGACTCAAACCCTCTAAAAGAGAAAAAAATAAGCAAATAAAGAAATAACCCTTACAAGATCAAAATGTTTGCCAATTAAGCACAATTAGAAATAAAAACACTTGAGCTGATAGAAAAATAATGAAGCTCACAAGTGTATGTAAGAAAAGTATGGAAAATTTGAGCACAAAGGTTGTTTGATTGATCTTTAAGCTTAAATAATCTCTCTTCTTGTTGTAATACCTTTAGAAGCTCGTGTTTGTACCCTATAATTGATTTCTAGCTATTGTGGTTGTTGGGATATTGAATAGAGTTGAAAATTGCAAGTTTTATTAGCCCTCAAATCGCAAGTTTTAAATAAAAGTTGAAAACCAAACCATTAATGGTGGATTTTGGGATTTTGAGTCAAAACTTGGTTTCAAAGTGTTTTTCAACTTTTTTTAGTATGATTAGAAGGTTTTTAAACTTACCTTGAAGTTTTGTTAATGAATTCTCATGTTTTAATGAATTTTGTGAAAATTGCCTAAAAGATGTCGAAAAATGTCGATACCTTGAATTGAGTAGATTTTTCTAGTTTGAAGGTTGTGAATTAGGCGTAGATAATTAATTGGATGATTGAATTTGATTTTAGACAAAATGATTGAGTATAGATCGAGATATTAGAATTTAAAGTTGTTGTGTTAATAACTTAAGTTGCATAGGAATTTAGCTTAAAGCTTGTGTGTTCGTTGCTTTGAATGAATTTTGGTGGATATTTGAATATGGTTATTGTATGATTTATGTGTGTAAAGCTTTGGATTCGTTAGAGCTTGCTACGAGCTAGGGAAGCATTAGTTGAGCTTTTCACGTTTCGACAAAAGCATAAAGTGGTGAGTGTATGGAATTGCTACTCATAAACACGAGTCATGGTTATTTGGGAATCTAGATGTAGCCTAAACCTCCACTCTAAGTTTCAAGTGTAAGTTTTCTTGAATCCATAATTATCTTGTGATTTTGTGGTTTTGTATTGTGCATGTAAAGTGGTATGTGAATATAGTGACTATTGTATGAAGTGCAATCATATACATGAAATGAATGTGTAATATATATGCTATATGACTATGCTAGTGTTTTGAGAAAGATGCTAATATGTAGTGATAGTGCACAGATAATCGGTAAGTAGTATATGTTGTTTTGAGATATTTTGGCCGTTTGATCTTGGAACCATTGGATATAGTTGGCATGCCATAAGATTGTAAGTACTCACTTATACGTTTAGTGGTTTCAGGCGTTGAGGCTCTAGGACATGTTTGGGGGGATAAGGGAATGAGATCTAAGTTCCATTCAATGGGACATGTGAGGGGTAATAAGGAGAGTGTTAGCTAAATGCTTAAATTTTGGGACATGTTTGACTCTATGAGTTTATCTGGTGTGATGGAGATCCATTTATCCGATGTGTGATGATAGAGCTCCCTATATGTTTCATAACACAAGTGCCATCTTATCCCATTTTATCTTATTTTATGTAATTATGTGGAATATGTTCTATGCTTGAGGGACTATGTATACGTTATGAGAATGACCTTTTAGACGATGCATGGTTAATAATATATGATGCTAGACTTAAGAATGAGGTACTTTTGAGTAAATGATTGGTTGTGTTGCATGATGATATGTTTGTGTGGTGGAAATTCCTGCATTCCTTGAGCTTGTTAAAGCTCACCCCCTCTTTTCAACATATGCAGATTAGTAACGACACGGTGTGTGCGGTGTGGTTTTCGAGGAAGTGATCCAACGAAGATTCGTATATTCTTGTAGGTTTTCTTCTGGTTATTTCATATTGGGAAATAAGGCAATATGGTAGATAGGTTTAGTGCCATGACATGTTTGGATAATTTATAGGCTTTGTTATTTCATTTTTGGAAGTTTGTGAGTTTATATGTTTGCTTATGTTCATGAACTTTAATGATGGCTTGATGTATCTTGCTTGAACTCATTTAGACAATTTGAACTATTAAATTTAGTTGTTGGATGATTATTTACAGAAGTATGTAATGCATGATGCTTAGAATCTGTTTTGGAGTGAGTTCATTGCATATGTATGTTGCATTTTGATGTTCCGGGGTAGAGGTATCCATATTCGGGATTTAAAATCGATACCTCTGTGTGTTCAAACGGGCAAGAAGTCAGAATAGAGATTTGGTAACAATACCTTTTTCTTGAGTATCGATACTCGGGGATAAAGTATCGATAAATTTTGACATTTACCAATAATTCTCGACGAATGAGATTTTGGTCAAGAAACAAAATGCTCAATTGATATCTTTTTCTAAGTGGAATCGATGCCACTTAAAGAAAATATCGATACCTTAATGTTAGTATCGATACATACAAATAATTTTATGAAATTTTGCTAATTAGCCCTTATGCATGATTCTGGTTGTATGTATGATTGATTAACGAATGATTTGCATATAACAATGTTAATTAACTATTTGGACGACTTAAAACTTGTACGGGTTAACAAAAGATGATCGGTTTGATTGAATCTAGCTTCCTATTTAATGTACATGAGACGAGGCGGTGGTGTGACATCCCGTATTTGGGCCTGGCGACCAGGCCAGGTATAGGGTGTTACATGACTTTTCTTTTGACATTTGTTTTATTATTTTAATCATCATGGTTAATTAAATTATAACATATATTTTATAATATAACTTAATAACTAATCAACTATTAACAATTCTATGGTTAACTTGCCATATAAAACCATTAAATTATATGCTTAATTAATTAACAAAAAGCTCAACTAATAAAGATTAACAATGATTAACTTTTACAAGTTTTACGATTCAGTCTTTTTTCCTTAATTAATTAACAAAATGTCAAAATTTTTGAACCAAATTTTAGTATGACACAAATGATCTCATAAATATTAAATAAATAATATTTATGAACTCACATGTTAGACTTGTGGTCTCGAAACCATCATTTTTGACACCACTAAAAAATGGGTTGTTACACCACGGGTGTTAATGTTAAGACGAGTAAAAATAAACAAAGGTAGTTCCCAAAAGGAAGAGTTAAGGAGCTTTTAAACTCCTTCTCGATGACCTTGGTTATATCATTAAACATGATAAGTGCAAGGTTGGGACGCCTATTGGACTTAAAACAATCGATCCACCAATAGTCAATGGACTAAATGACAACATGTTTAGAAATTGGCCTAAGAATCCAAGTAATAATCAAATGCAAGAAACGATCATGCACGACTAGATTAACAGTATGGGAGGATTTAACATATAAGGCGGGATCGTAAAGACCTTTTTGGTTAGAAACTCCACCGGGGGGTAAGGATAAAAGATTTTCGAAGTCTTCGAAAGAAAAGGGGAATAGGAGTGTGTTGGACAATCGAGCTCGAAAAACGTAGCGAAAAAAATTTAGGGAAAAACTAGAGTTTTAAATTTTTTTTTCTAAAATAAGAACTTGGTTGTGATATCTAAAGTAATAAGCACTTAATCAAAATTGTACCTTTACGAATCATCTAGGATGAAAGCTTCGATCGAGTAGTCTTCTCCGTTATCCTTAAGCTCACATATGTCGAGTGTGGGCTTGATTCGAATTAGAAAATTCTTAGCAAGAATTACTGGTAGGGTAATTTTACAATTTCTCTAAACTTATGAGTCAAGTTGTAAATAAGAAAAATATCTCTAGAGATTTTCTGAAATAATTTGCTCAGACAATTTTCTCTATACAACTTTATCTTGAATTCAAGTGTGTGTAAATAATGACTCAAGGCTCTTTTTAAATAGGGAGAGTTTAGAGAGTTCAACCGTGATTAAATTTAATCACCTTAAAATTGAATTAATATGATATTTATCAAGATAAATATTAGATTAAATTTAACATTAAATCTTATTAAATTATTAGAATATTTATCTACAAGATAAACATTAAATTAAATTTAATATTAAAATGATCACTTTAATATTAAATTAATAAAATACTATTAAGATAAATATTATCTTACATGTAATATTAAATCTATTAAAATAATATTATTTTTGGAATAGTTAATCTGAAATCAAATTCTCTGGTAGAGTCCCAGTAGGAATATAATTCTTCCACTACTCAACTACCAAAGACCCATCGCCGTTGACCATTTTCCGGCCATCGAAATGCTGCCGTCGCAGCCGCCAGCACCCTGACTGGTTCAGTTTCTATTGGTTCAGTCCGGGATAGTGATGGCCCAATCGATCAGGTTCAACCACTGACTGGACTGTTTGTTCAATTTTACATACCAGACTTGGTTTGACTAGATTTTGGGCTCTTGAGCCTAGTTTAGGATCTTAGGTCCAATTTTTTAGTTCAATTACCCATTGGGCCAATTGTTTGACTTGAAAGTTAATTTTCAAAAATATCATAGTAATCTTAATTAATTTGATTAATTTAATTTTACTTGATCAAAATTAATTTTCCCAAAAATCATTTAGATTTTCCAAATTAATATTTCAAAAAATTTCTTTAATCAAATTCTCTAGTTGAACAATTCTTACGACCACCCAATTTAATTCCATATCGAATAAATCAACTCAATGAAATTATTTTCAAAGTCGTAAAATTTTCTTCTAATTCAAAAGTAGTCCGATCGAGTTTTTGTTGAGCTAGCGGAGGGACCAACCGGACATATACAATTAGGCTCTAGTAATTGCAATTATGTCCAGAAGCATCGTTCCGATAATTCAGAATTACATAATCATGGAGTCAGTCCACAAGAAGTACTATGATTGAAAAATCCTTATTGTATACTCTTTATGAAAGCAATTCATCCATTCACTCAATACAATTCTATTTTATCTCATTTTAACCATTGTGTCTTCTTAATGATTAATATGATCACTTTCAACAAATAACTGTGATAAATTGCTCGTTCGAGAACCAACAACCCGTGACCACGTTCCATATTTATCAATCCACATAATGCCAATGAGAGGATATCATTAACTCTTTAAATAAGCTATGAATTCCACTATTGCTAGTAAAGCTATGCCATACACAAGTCATGTACCCTACATATTGGCTATCGGCTCAATCATTTTTAGAGCATATGTGATACGAGTTTAAAGGCCCAATTTCAGACACATAGATGTGATGGGCTCACACTACCTCAAGGCCCAACAATAATGTCAAAGTCTAAGCAAATCAAAGACAAGATTTGAGAATGAATATTTTCGAGGAAAGAGGGAATGATACATGCACGGATGAGGTGAAATTTATTAAATTCCATTCACCAAAGTTGTCATTTTTCAAGTGTGAGGAATTAGTAGACTTGCAATGACTTTTTTGATAGGATCTAGGCATTTCTAGGTTGAGATGTCTTCATGGAGTTTGAATATCTTTCTCTTAGATTCGAAACACGCTTTGAATCACTTGATTTTGAGTTTGGAGCTTAAGTTATGACCATTTTAGTGAAGACTACGCGAGTAGAATTTCTGGACGGGATTATTACTGAAATTATGAGTTTCGGGTTTAAATCATATTGGGTTCGATTTTTAGGCTTAATTTTTATTATATTTGAGCCCAATGTTTTATTTATTAGTTTTAATTTATTTTGAATTTTCGATATTGTTTAAGTGTTTTAAGTTGTTTAGGAGTTTTATGTTTCTTAGTCAAACAAGATAGTTTAGTTTAAAATTAAGAATTTCATTTGAATGTACTTAGCTAGCCTGTACAAAGGGTTTTTCATTGTTAATTAAGAGGAGAATGATTTTCATTAATAAAATTTTCAACTCTAGGAGTTTGTTTCTTTGTGCAATATTTCTTTCTTGTGATTTTTAGAAGTAGTTTTCTTCTCGATTTTCTTCAAGGAGTCATGAGAATTCATTCTTCACCCTTCAATTTACCAAGGACTATTTCTTGGAGGGTTGATTAGAGCTATTTATTGAGTTTGTTGAGATTTATATCTCAAAGAGTTCAATTGGACATTTATCCTTCTATCTATCATATTCATCGGTTTATCGTTCCGTCTTCCACTTTATTTGTTAAATTTTCCATTTCTTATTTATTTATCATTTATTTATTTTTATTTGTTATTAAATTTCTTCTTTTATTGTTTTCAATTTATTTATTACTAAATTTGTTTTTTTTTCTTCTTTTCAAATTAGATCCATATCTTTCCTTTTCGAGTCAAACAGCTTGAATTCGATACTTGATCCGCTTCCTCCGCTTTACTTTCTTATCATTTTACAAGAACACAAAGAACACCTAAATTAGATCCATATTATTGAGTTTGATTACTCTTTAAAAGTTACAAGAAAGAAAATCTAAATTTCTTTTCTTTGTCTCGTAGAGTTTTTTTTATTGTGAGTGTATAACGACGAGGTTTAATTTTCTTTGATCAAATTTTCTTTTATTTTTAGTACTTTTATTTTAGCCTCTAATAATGATATGCAGACATAAAATGGAAGAGGTTTTGGAATCTCCTACTGATGGGGACTATTTGCTTTAGTCCGATTGTCTTGTAGTGCGACAATCCTCTAGCATTCAAGTAAGGGATGATTCTGATGAAATGTAAAGGACTAACATCTTCCACTTGAGGTGCTTGATTCAAGGAAAGTTTTGTTCTTTTATTGTTGATAGTGGTAGTTGTGCCAACGTGGTGAGTAGTTTTTTAGTGGATAATTTATCATTACTTTATCAAAATCATCTTAAGTCATATCACTTACAATGGCTTAACGAAAGTTCAGAAGTTAAGGTAGTTAAATAGTCCTTAATTGCATTCAAAATTGAGAATTATTCTGATGAGGTTTAGTGTGATGTAGTTCCCATGCATGCCGCTCATTTGCTTCTTGGAAGACCATGGCAATATGATCGTGATGTGGTACACCATGACAAATTTAACTGTTACTCTCTTGTGTTTAAAGGAAAAAAAATACACTTTAGCCTCTTTGAAGCCTAAAGATGTGTGTAAGGACCAACTGAAAATGATGAAATTCTGTGAAATGGTTAAGGGGAAAGAAAAAAATGAAAAAACAGAGAGAAAAGAGACATTGAGTGATAAAAGTCCACTTGATGTCCCATTTTTGGTGAGTGAAAATACATATAAGGTAAAATTGGAGAGTTCTTACATGGGAAAAGAAAATGAAAAACAAGAAAATAACCATGTAAAGGTGAGAAATGATTATATTTTAACTAACCATAAATCAAATTTGTTCAATGGTGTGTCTTTGTTACAGGATTACAAGGATCCATTGATGGACTTCCAATTACATTACTCAACAATTGATAGAAGATTTTACTTGTGGGAAAAAGGTAGGTTGGACATTGATAATTCTCCACAAATGCTAGAAGGTAAGAAAAGTAAGGATACATTGGGAGTTGAAACATATAGGCATACCTTGAATGTTTTTGATAAGTATGCTACTAATTTTAATTTCTTTAAGCAATGTTTTCTCATTGGTCAAGTTTCAATAAACCTTGGTTTGAAACTTCAATTAATTTTATGGGTTTATGTAGATTTGTAAAGGTTAAAAATAGTAATTTTGTTGCATTATATAGGTTTATTAAAACATTTTATACATTTTATCTTGAAAAAATTCCTATCTTGACCTTTAAAGATGAATTTTAGATAATAATATTAAACTTCTTAATTGTTATATGAAATTCTTGACTCATCTTTGGAAATTCTTATGAATGACCATGCATATTCAAAGAAAGTTAGCGGTAATTTTTTACTTGAACATTCATGTGCCTAAAATTTCTTTGTTTAGTGTTGATACATTGTTTTTAAAGGAGACGTACATGATCGAAGCAAATTTGAAAGATAGAAATAATGTCTTTGATTTTTTAGATAGTTTTGGCGCACAAGAAAACTTAGGTAAGTATTTTTTTAGTTTTGGAGATGTGAAAACTGCATGAGCAGAATTCCTGGATGGGATTATTATGGAAATTATGAGTTTCAGGCTTTTAATTTAGGTTTAAATCATATTAGGTTCAAGTTTTAGGCTTAATTTTTATTATATATGAGCCTAGTATTTTATTTATTAGGCTTTATTATTTTATTATTTATTTATTCCAAATTTTGGATATTGTTTAAGTATTTAAAGTTGTTTAGGAGTTTTATATTTCTTAGTCAAACAAGAAAGTTTAATTTAAAACTACTTTTTGTTTAGATTAAGTAGAGTTTCAATATGCTTTAGAGTTTTATTTGGATGTACTTAGCTAGCCTATATAAAGGCTTCTTCATTGTTCATTATGGGGAGAATGATTTTCATTAATAAAATTTTCAACTCTGAGAGTTTGTTTCTTTATGCAAGATTTCTTTCTTGTGATTTTTAGAATGAGTTTTCTACTCGATTTTCTTCAAGGACTCATGAGAATTCATTATTCACCCTTGAATTTTGCAAGGATTAATTTTTGTAGGGTTGATTAGAGCCATTAATTGAGTTTGTTGGGATTTATATCTCAAATGGTTCAATTGGACATTTATCCTTCTATCCATCATATCCATCGGTTTATCATTTTGTCTTCCACTTTGTTTTTTTTAATTTCCATTTCTTATTTATTTATGATTATTTCTTATTTCTTATTTATTTGTTCTTTGTTCTCAAATTTCTTCTTTTCTTCCTTTCGATTTCTTTGTTATTAAATTTTTTATTTCTTCTTTTCGAGTTGAACAACTTGAATTCGATTATTAATCTTCGATCCAAATGATAAGAAAGTGAAGCAGAGGAAGCGGATCAAAGATCGAATTGAAAATACTTAAATAAAAAAAACAATAAAACCTAATAAATACAATATTTTGCTCATATATAATAAAAATTAAGCCTAAAAATTGAACCCAATATGATTTAAACCCAAATTAAAAGCCCGGAACTCATAATTTCCGTAATAATCCCGTCCAAAAATTCTGCTCGCACAGTCTTTACTAAAACGAACATAACTTGAGCTCCCAAACTCAAAATCTAGTGACTCAAAGAGTGTTTTGAAGCTAAGAGATAGATATTCGAATACCATAAAGACATCTCAACACAAAAATGCCTGAACCGCATCCAAAAAATCATTGCAAGTCTGTTGATTTATCAAACTTGAAAATTGGCAACTTCGGTTAATGGAATTTAATTAATTTCACCCCATCCATGCATGTATCAATAAGCCTCCACTTATATCAAAGCACATGAGTTACATACGCATGATCAGTTACTAACTCAAGATTTAGGTAAATTACGTCATGAATGTTACAAGTGAATTAATTCACAAATGGATTCAGGATTAAATTTATCTTGGGTTCAGTTTAATGTATCATTCTTCCAATGAATACATTTATGTCTCTACCTATGGAGTCAACTACTCCAAGAGCCAAGACTAGTATCTCCTCAATTGGAATTGTAGATGGCATAAAAATCATTCTCAATATTTGAATCAAATACTCACTTTGATTCTTTAACGGGATTACGAACTCATTTAGATTATCTATTGAAGTAAGTTGTCTTTCTCTCAATATAAATGTTCTTACAATGCCCCTTATCATCAGTTTGAACTTAGACAATCAATAGGCTAATATTTTCTTGTTACAATTTCTCTATGCATGCAAAATATGAAAGACTGTAATACAAAAATGAAATTAAAACCTTTATCACATAATTGACTAATACTTAGAAGATTACGCTTAAGACTGTTGACATATAATACATTTTCAATAAAGATTGAAGAGTTTTTACCAATAGAGTCATTTCCTTTATTGAGTCCGTTGAAGTGGTGACCAAATGTAAGTTTTCCTCCACTTTTTGGCTTCAATTCGATAAAATTGTTTGTCACCAGTCATGTAACTTGAGTATCCACTATCAAGGTACCATGAGTTTTTGCTTGAATTGCCCACCTTAAAGCAATGTTGCTTTTCCTACAAACATAGAATTAATTTTTGATTTTTTGTACCCAAATACTTTTGGGTCCATAAGCATTAGTTTCCAAAATTTTAGTCCCTTTATGTATCCATTTAGAAAGGATATCCTTATCTTGAGTAGTAATGAGTCTTTTATGGACTCATACACTTCTAACTATTTTTCCCTTATAAGTTTTAATAGGAACTCTAAGTTTATAGTACTTAAAGTTATTTTTAACAAAGTCTTGTTTTGAAATTTCTCCTCTTTCAAACCTCTATATTGATCTTGCCTTGCTTCTCTAACCTCTCTTCGATTTCTGTGAGCAGTTCTTTCAATCTCCCTATCAAGAAATATAAGTTCCAATGGGTTGCCTCTAGTCATAAACCATAAGAACCTGTCAAGAACCAAATAAAAGCGAATCAATATCTCAAAATTAAATTAAAAATAAAATAAAATAAAATGGTTAAATTAACAGAAATAAGATTTTTCTAATATTTGAGTCCCCGACAACGTCGTTAAAAACTTGATGTCTACTAAACTACCTAAGAAATTGACTAAGGCAAGTGAACCTATCAATTAATAGTATAGCTATGGTGAACACAGATATCATTCCCTTGAGGACTGCAATTACTAGTAATTATCACATTTCTATTACTTAACCTAATAATTCAAAAGACTGATTAAAATTAAATCAAACTAGCTAAATTAACTAATGAATGCACCGAAGAATGAAACAAAAAAAAAATCAAGTATTAACTAAGTAACAAAGCAATACCTAGGTAAGAATCCACCTAGATTTCATCTATAGTTCTCAATCTAATTTATGCAATTTATTTTCTTAGCTCTTTGATTCGTAGAAATCCCTAATTTATATTAATATCTCTTTTGAACATAAGAGCAACTAACTCTAGGTTGATTAATTAAAATTTATTTCTAATTAAAACTCCTATTATTGCATTAATTCGCTCAATGGATCCCCTTATTAGATTTGACTCTAATCCGGTAGATTTATGTCGTCCTGTTTCTAAGATTACATGCAACTCCATTCAATTATGCAAGATTTAATCACAAGAAGGGTCTATTCAACCTCAGACTTATGCATATCAAACATGGATTAACACTCTAAAATTAAAAACAAAAAATAATTAAGTATTCATAATTGAAAACAAAGAAACTAAGGTTTTATTGCATAAAACTAGAAATCGGACAATAAAATCCATCCTAGGGTTCATCTCCCCTAGGAATTAAGAGAATTAGTTCATAATTACAAGAATAAACATTAAAAATACAATATAATCACTAAAATAAAAGAAATCCATGATAACTCCCTTGGAAATCAACTCGGACTCTTGAATCTTGATGAAAATTTGCTCGAAAATCGGCTTCACTTCTTTGGGTAATTTTCGTGCTATCCCTTGGTGGCTACTTTTTTTTTCTCTTTTATTTCCTTATTTATGCCTTCTTAAAGTGCCAAAAAACCTAAAAATCATCACTTCCAACTGTTAACGCACATGGTTCCTGAACACCACACGCTCTGGACATACGTTCGTGTGGGTCACATGACCATGTGGTTTGCCCATGTGAAACTTTGTTGCATGTGTTTAGCTTCCGGACTATTCCAATGTTTTAATTTCCACCTGTTTTTTCATTCCTATTGCTCCCAAGTGCTCTATTAAGCATCAAAACATGAATATAAAGGATTAAAAGTATATAATTCACAATTAATGTCACATAATCATCCAAAAGTGCACTAAGAATGAGACTAAAATATGTTACTTTTGACACCTATAACTTTTTTATAATTTTTTATGGGAAATTATTATATTAGAATAGAAGATGTCATGTGCCACCATCTGTTTGGTCCGTCAATTTATTTTAACGGTCAACTTGGTCAATATCGAAAACCGTTAACGGAGGGACTTAATTGATTATTTTAATTGATGGCAAGGGCTTAATTGTGTATGAATTTAATATAAGGGCTTAATTGATTTTTATTTTCTTTTGCATTTTCTTAAGGGCTTAATTCCAACATTAATTTAAATCATAACCCTAATTTGAAACTTAATCCCAAGATTTTGATCCATAATCTTAGAATTTAATCTGAACCTAACCTTTAGTGGTCCCTAAAAATGAATCCCAATGTAGAAAGCTTCTTGTTGCTACCATGATAAGTGAAGGAGGAGTAATTGATGTTTCAGGAAATCAGAAGGGATCAACTGGATTTTTAAGCGAAGGATTAATTCATACATCAATGAATTTTGTATTAATTTAGATGGGATTAATATTATTGTAACAATTTGAAAGTTGTAGATTAATTAATTGAATTTGTATATAATTTATGAAATGTATTAGAACATAAAACTTAATTTATAAAGTAGGAAGTTAAGGTAAAACCCAACATCTCCATTTATCTTAGAAAATATAAATTGATTGTACTTGCATCTATGTAACAGATGTTGGCCTTTGCATTTTCAAGTTAAGGGATACATGTGAAAACTGAAATAACATTCAATCAAGCTTCACTAATTTTATCCTCCTCAAAATGCTTCCCATCCTTGTTACCCAAATATTGCAAAGACACAACAACCTCAAAATCATTTCCCTGACCATCGAATATTTTAATTAAACTTCTTTATTCTGTTTACTGCACCTTAACAGTATGTGCCACCCTCTGCTTTTGGAGTTTAAAAACTCCAATAAATAATTTTCCCACATATATATAATCATGGTTCAGCTTCAGCATTGGCATCGGCATCTTGTTGGTGATCATCATTAGATAGTTGTGGTTCATCAAAACTTGCCAAACATTCTTCTGGATTTGTATAAAAGTAATCTTCTTCCTTAGGCTTACCAGGGATCACCAATCTTTCTGCCGGATTCCCCATCCGATCTGCATGAGCTTCTTTCATTTCTGATGAGAATTTATCCCAGCTTATTGATCCAGCTTTATACAGATCCACTAAATCCACTACTGCCTTTCGGTCCAACAGAATTGTTTTCTTGAACCCCAGGTATCTGAATAGGAACATAAATGAAACATCATTAATCCATGTTAAATTGATGATTTGAAATGAAGATAAATTGGTAAAAGAATATATATATATATATATATATACCGTCTATGGCCTTCGACCACTTTGGCCATGTTGCCACCATTTGTTGGAACGAAAGTTTCGCTTTGCACTGCCACATAATAATCCAATGCTGCCATCTGGTTCGAATGGTTCCTGAAAGGATCAAGCTCTGAAGATGGTAGTAGTGTTTCCTTCTTCACCTGTTAGCCAAAATACCATGCGAGACCCAACTTATGAATAGTATAAAAGCAATGCATGAATCAGGTGGATAAGCTATAATATACTACTAACCAAATTGGGATAAGCTGCTCTAAGAGTTGCCAATCTCCTTTCCCCTCCATATATATCACCAGCAGCTATATAAACTTGGATATTGTGATCGATACCCAATGCCCGTAACGTTAGTGCTGTTTCTTCAGGAGTTAAAGGGCATAAACCTGCTAGCCTTTTCTGCACGGAATCAATTACTTTTTCTTTCCACCATGGATATGCATATCTGATATTGCATTATCATGTGATTAAATAATTGAAGCAGTACATAATTATTTTTGTTATAATATTGAGAATGTTACCTCATTTTGGTTAACTCGTCAATCTCTTGTTCATTGCAACCTTCATTACAACCAGAGAAAGCAATCATATCCATTTCGTATCTGAGATGAAGAACTAGGAAAGGACCTTTGTCTCTTAGAATCCTTACAATCTTCTCTGCCAATGCTTGAATGGGAGGTGCAAACCTCAGTGCTTCATAGTTTACTCGGCAACGCAGCTTTTGGACTTCCACCGGAAGTCCATTGTTAGCAAGCCTTGCATCCGTTTTCTGGAAATGCACCACTTCATTCGTTTGAATTCGTGGAAGAATCTGCCCATAATTATAACACTATCATCGTAACATTATAACAATTATATATATCCATGTAGACTTCTCAATTTCGAATTAAATTTATAAATATTATTTATTTAGTTGGAATTTAAATTTGGTTTTACCTATCTTGACCATAAAAAAATTAAAAATCTAAATTTATGTAAAACTGATATAAATTAGAATGATTCAAAATAAAATAATTTAAACAAATATTCGGTAAATTAACTAAACTCAAGTGTTAAATCTGAGATTTAAATTTGAAATTACTTAAAAATCTAATTAACTTTTACTTAAAATAATCCAAACTTAATTTGTAAAAAAGAAATTTAAAACCCTACTGATACTACCTAAATTGATTAAAAAAATAAACTTAATTCAAAAAAATTAAAAAAATTTAAACTTAAATAGAATTATCAAAACTCAAAATCATTTCATGAAAATTTTAAAAACCACGTTAGTCCAACATACATTAACCCAACCCAAAAACAAAATAACCCCTCAATTCTACAATCTATGTATAAGGACGCGTACCACATTATAGTAATAAGTCATGTTAGACCAGCTGATAGGTGGCATCGAGAAGAGAGATTCAGCCACCTTCTCCTTTTGCTGAGGTGGCAGCTCTTTCAATATCCGAACTTCGTCCCTCAGTGATGCAATGAAGTATTCTACATCAAATATATCTGCAAACTGACTGCAAATTCCATTTCCTTCATCACAAATGGGATTTAATCGATTCAATCAAAAAAAGTAAATCAATTATATATATATATATCTATGCGTATATACCTGTAGTCATTCCAAAACGATGTATTATCTAATTCAGGAACTATGAGGGTCACATTCAAGAATCTGGCAACTGTTACCATATCACAGATCTACAAGAGCAAACCAAGAATTCATTATATATCAATGAAATCAAAACAAGAAGAAGCAAATTACTTACACCAGATCGCATCTGATTCAATCCTCCATTTGAAGATACCATCAGATAACCATTGTTCTCATACACCCCTGAAAATTTGAGTTATTTGACAAGCATGGAAGATACAGTGGATATCATATAATTCATATATAATATATGTATATATTAAGCAGGTTTATACGTACTTTCAGGGGGAAGAGGGTAAGAAAAGGTGGAAGTAGGGGTCCTTGATGAAGAAACTGTTTCTCCCAGTGATTTCAACTGCATGGTGATACCCAAAAGCATGAGCATGGTTAGAGCTCTGGTCACCCACAAGTTAAGTCGAGCCACTTGGATCCGAGCAAGGATTAAGCTCTTCAGCTTTTCAGCCTTAGCCATGCTTATATACTTCAAACTCATCTTATTGCTGTAGGGTTTCTCCTTCATTTCTCCACCCTCCGTCTCTTCAAACCTTGCCTCACTAAAACCCATCCTTAGCTTTCTTAATTCTCTGCAATAACAAAAAAAAACAAAGCAAATTTATTATTGACAATAAAATCTGAGTATCATCCCCAGAAATGAAAAAATTCACCTTATAAAAGCCAGCTTGAAGCAACTTATCAATGGCTTCAGGCTTAAATACAAGGTATTTGTTTTTGTTTTGGTTTTTTTTTCTTTGTTGTACCAGAAAGCTGGTTACAAGCAAAGAATTAAAATGAGGGGTTTTAAGGTGAATTTTTTTCATTATTTCTTGCTAACAAAGTTTTAAGAGTCGTACATCAGGCAGACATAACTTCATATATTTCATTCTCTGAATTTACTAGTAGTATTAATTTAGCATTTATATTATTTATTATCAGTCTTTATAAAACTTCATATTATATATTTTATATATAATATTTAGGCATAATCATAAATTTAACCCTTAACATTTATATTTTCTATCAATTTGACCCTTATTCTTTTTCAAGCTAAATTTAGCCATTAACCTTTGAAAAATAATCAATTACATTTCTTTAATAGAAATGTTGACTAAATCACTAATATTTTAATGATGTTGGGATGATAGCACTGTAGCATTCCACGTGCACTTCATACTAACATGTCGTTATTTATTTTATTTGTCATGTCAACAAATAATTTAAAATTTTAAAATTCTAAAAGTTGATAGAATTTTTAAAAATAGCTTGAAGTAGATGTAAATTGCTAAGTGGGTTGTCATGTTTAAAAATTAACATTTTAGCCAAGATTTCATTAAAAATCAATTAAACATTTTTTTCAAGAGGTTGATGGTCAAATTTAACTCTTTTAAAAATATCGGGTCAAATTTAATTAAAATAAAAATAACACCTAAATTGACAAAAGATATAAACGAAGTTAAAAAAAGAAAAGGAAAAGGAAAACACATTGAAGTGATCATTAGGATTTCTATGGAAATTGGCAAGTACTTACTTTCAATTTGTTTTTTGGTTTGGTTTACATGCAAAGAATTATAGTGAGGGGAATTTTTTTCATTATTCCTCCTATGTACTTGACACTTGGGGCTATGTATTTTGCAAATTTTATTTAAAACTATTTAAATTTTGTACATATATCATTCTCTCAATTTACTACTACTATTAATTTAGCATTTATGTTATAATACTTCACATTACTTATTTTTCATAAATTTAAATTTCTTTATTTTCTAAATTTTAAAATTTAGGTTCAACTAATAATAGTTTAATTCAAGTTCTTTATAACATTGTTTTTTTAGTTATATTGCTATCAAATAGGTATTTTTTTCAAAATATCACACCAACTAATTTTAATAATAATAATAATAATAATAATAATAATAATAAATTAATAATGTTAACAATTGAATATGAATTTTGAAATTTGAAAATAGAAGAACTAAATTTCTAAAAATAAAAGTATAAAGATTAAATTTCAGATTTATGGAGACTATACGAACCTATGACATATTTTAACCTACTTCATATCATATATATATATATATATATATATATATATATTATAATACTTAAAACTCAATAAAAGGAAAAATCCTAAGTGGAGACTTCAAAATTTTGACAAATGGTTCAAAATTTTGCCGCTTTTATATAATGCATTTAACTATATATGATTTTTTTCCTATAAAATCAATCATTATATCAAGTATTTAAATGTTTTTAAATTGATGAGTAGTAACTGATAAGTATAAATAATATGAAGATTAAAAAATTTAAATTACAATTCAAACTAATTGAATTAATAAGGTATGATGATTTTTTGGCACTTCAACTTTGAAAAAATGTCACTTTAGATCTTCATTTATTTTTTCGTCTATTTTAGCTTTTAAACTTGTATTTTTTTGTCAAATCACTCCAAAATGGATAGACTAAGTTAACGTTTGTTAACTTTGTCGACGTGGCATATATGTGAATTGTCATGTGGATCACACTTCAGCATTTAATTAATTTTTTAAAATTTAAAATGCAAACCTCAAAAATCTCAATGTCATTAATAGTAGTATTTCAAAAGATAAATAATAAATTTCCAGAAAAAAAAGTAAGAGTTTATCAATTGAATAATGATAGTAGAGTCAAAATTTGAAATTGGAAAATAAAGTATGAATAGTGAAATTTTAGTAAAAGTTAAATTGAAAATTTGTAAAACATGGACTAAAAGTGCAAATTTACTATTTTAGAAAAAGGGCACAAATTTAAGAATTTTTTATGAATGTGACATGGATATGAATTGATAGGTGGAGTTAGAAAATTTAGATATGAACTAGATTGAAAAGTGGTGAAAAGAATAGGATTAAAGTGTAATTTTACCATTTTATGAGAAAAGGGATTAATTGCAATTACACCATGAATAAATAATATCTACCTAAGTAATAATTACTTAGTACACATAAGTATGTCATGTGTCAAAGAAATGAGTGATGGAAAAGGGTAAAATGACTTCTTTACCATTACGTCTTAAATATGACAAAAGATAATTTAATGGAAAAGGGCAATTTGGCCATTTTCTTATTAAATATTGTTTTTATTTTAAATTATAAAAGAGATATTTTAATGAGAAATTATAGCCATTGGATTAAAATCGTGTGATTAAATGTGAACCATTGTTTTAATTAATTACATAATTAAATGTTAAATAAATAAAAATCTTGATATATGAAGAGAAATTATTCTCTTCTCTAAAAACCTCATGCATGGAGGAAGGAGAGAAGAAAAAAGTTTTCTATTTATTTCAATTTGGTACATTTCTTACCCAAGTATATTTCTAACTTAAAATTCTTTGAAATTAAATCTAGATATGATTATGTTATGTTTATTTGAATGTATAATTTGATGTGAAATTGTAAGAATTAAGTGTGTATAATTATTTTCTATGTTCTAAGTAATGTAAGTATTATGTTCATGTATGATGTGAATGGTAAATGATTTTATGAATACTTTTGGATGATTTTAAGTAATTACTTTGATAAAAATTTAAATAAGGACTAAACTAAAATTATAAAAAATTTCAAAATCAAGGAATTCAATAGAGAAAATAAAGTTTGGATTTTTATGACAAAAATATAAGAATATGATATCTAAGGTATTGGGAAAATTGTACTTAAATTAGCATGTTTTAAGAGGACCAATTTGTAAAGATTTCAAAACATGAGTTCTTAGGACTGATTCATATGATTTTAGAATTTAAAATTCTGAAATCAGAATATGAAAGTTTAATGGTTTGAAATCAGGGACTAATTTGTGAAAATTGACAAAATTTTAATAGTAGGGACTAAATTGTCAAATATAGAAATTTTGGAAAAGGACTTTTAAAAAAACTTTGCCAATTGGGATTTAGGACTGAACTTTAAAATATGATTATCTGATTTTTAGGGACTGAAGTGTAAAACTTTGTAAATTTGGGATTTTAGGAATAAATCGTAAAAATTGTAAAATCTGAGATATAGGGGCTGTTTTGTAAATTTTGAAATATTTAGGTATAAATATGGACATAATAGTTATATTCTTGATTTCATGAAATATTTGGTAAATAATTATGTATGAAATTAAATAGTAGCAATCTGAAAGTGATAAGTTAGAATGGTGTTGTTATTTGTATGTGATTTGGAATATTTGTTTGAGTTGTATATACAATTTTTTGATAAATTAGTGTGAATAAGTAAAATTAAATTTTAAGGCTATAAAATAAGCTCGAATGGTAGATATATGTATAAATGTTGATATAAAACACGAAAATCAATTTCAAAAGTTGAAATGGAGTCCAATAATAAGAAATTAAGTGCCTGAATGTTATGAAAAGTTATTGAAAATTTTAATGTGACATCTCTTATTTGGGTCTCTTATCGGATTGGGTAAGGGTGTTACATTTAATATTTTCTTTTATAATTTTATACATTTTAATCATTTTAATTTAAAATTAAGTAAATGCTAACGTGTCATCCACATGGCAATCAATTGTATGCCATATCGACAAAGTTAAGAAATGTTAACTTTTTCGTTTATTTTGGAGTGATTAGACAAAAAAAATATAAATTTAAGGATTAAAAAATTAAAATACCAAATAAGTTATTGTCACGGTACTAGTTACTTTAATTGGTAGCTAATTAATTGATAGCATAATAAAAATAAATAAAAGAAAATAACATTTAATTGGTTGCTTTAATCGGAAACTAAATAATTTAGCATTTATGTTATTAGTTATCAGTTTATAAATTCAATATTAATTATTAAATTGACATTGATAATTGTGTAACAATCCAAAAATTAATGGCAGACTTTTCATCATATTTATTCACAAAATATTCATTTTCAAAATATTTAATGATAATAATATACCTTTAACTTTAAGAGTACTTGTTTAAGGGTTTGATTTAAAATGAATTTCTTTGCGTGTATGTTTTGCTTTTGCCTCTTAAGCTATTTGATACACTCTAAAATTTTAAATTAAATTCCACATAAATTTATAATATTTATTGTACTAAAATTATTTAGCTTCCAAGGTTAAAACATGTATCTAATGATTTAGTTGATTTTAGTTTAATAGTATAAAAAGCTCTAAAACAATTTTTTTAGAAAAACTTAATTAAGTCACTCCCATTTTTTTTTACATCTAATTGAGTCCTTAAACTTATAAATTTGATCAAATCAACCCTTTGACTAATGTTGGTCTTTAGTTTTTAACAAAGTTGTTGATGTGACCGTTAACGGTTGCTACATTAACTAATGAATGCCCATGTGGTGATCCATATCGGCACTGATTGCTGACGTGACACTATCATGTTAGTAAAAAAATATTTTACAAATCAAGTACAAAATAAATTTGGACAAATGATTGTCCAAATTCATTTAAATTTGAAAATCTATTTGTCCAAATTTATTCTGAAATCATAAGAAATCATAGATATCATAAGAAAATTAATTCGCTGATGTGGAAAGTTGTTAACAGCAACCACAACAATTTTGTTAGAAATTAACTTTCAACATCAATCAAAGGGTTGGCTTGGTCAATTTTGTAAATTCGGATGCTTAATTGGGTACAAAAAGGTGGAAGAGGATTAATTGATTTTTTTTGAAAATTTTTAAGAGTTTTTTATACCATGAAATCATAATTTTTTTGAAGAGACCAAAAATATTCTTTTTTCTATTTAACTAACGGTGTCAAGGCCCATTCTTACCTCGACTTCACCTCTTATTAGACTAGAGTTAAAAAGATCACATATCTCAACTGTTTTTCTCTTTACTATACCCTATATAACTAGACTATTCAAGGATGGAGCTAGCAATCCAAACCCCAAGGTCTGTCTAGTATTTAAAAGGATTTTAATAAAAATACTATACTAATATTATTTTTTAAGTTTATAATGTATATATATTTAAATATATTATGTGAATTATATCACATCAAAATTAAATATTTTATAACATAAATATTAAAAAACAAGCTAAATTATTTATATATGGAAATTTAATAACATGGATATGATGATAGTAAAATAAATACATATGATATATTTAAAAAAATTAAAAAAATGTGTTAGAACCATAAAAAAAAAGGATTTAATGTAAGATTTTATTAACCATAATCTGTCATGTAAAATCCTTAATGTAACACTCCATACACGGCCTAGACGTTAAGACCAAGTTTGGAGAGCTACATCACATTATTTCAGAAAAGCCTACTTTTTAACTGTTTAAAGTTGACAAATGTGATCATATATAATTAAGTCGATATAGAGTCCAATTCATAGTTTGGATTCTAAAGCACATATAATAGTGTAAATCCAGATAAAACATTTAATAAGAAGTAAATGGATGAACGAGCTCCTGCCACGCCAACCCACCTAAGTCTGTGATTTACCCAAAATCCACACATCAACTAAGTGAGTTTGCAATTCCATGTGTGTAACTTACATTTAATAATAGTCAGTAAACTATAGTCGTAATTTCATTTATCGTAAATCATCTGGTACTCAATATCAGATACAGACAGAAACAAAGTAAGTTGAGTACAGTTACATGGTATGTCAGATACAGATGTAGAACATATCAGATTCATGTGCAGAATGAATCAATTCAGATACAAATTCCTAACCCCATCCGCTAGACACCATCTCCATCCGTCTCAACACACCATATAGGACATCAAATACCCATCCATCCCTACACACCGTGTAGTGACTATATGTCATGTTTCAGAATATTCGCAGTATAGCTGCCAGATCAGAATGCGATAAATCACTACCAAGTTCAACAAATAATTAATCTATCATACTTTCTTCTTTATACGGTCCCAATCCCGATGCTGATGCAAACTAACAGATGTAGATATAAGTACGCGAGGTAATAGATTCAAATCATACCCAGTTAATACAACTTACATTTACTAGTTGTCTTCAATATCAACATTATGTACATAACAACAGTTTATACAGAAGCAGATTATCAACTAATGGATTTTATAGCCCAAACCAAACCATACGGACCCTACGGTAGGCCTACATTCATCGAAAATTACATTTACGGCTCTAATGAGAAATTTAGAATATTATTCCACACGCTCGTATGGTTCCTCACAGCCTAGCACATGTCCGTATGCCTCACACGGCCTGACACACACCTGTGCTACTTGTCCGTGTGGTCCTAATGTAAAAACAGTGTTACACCGCCTAGACACACGCCTGTGTCTCTGGCTCGTATGATTTATAGTGGCCAACAGTGAATCATACAGCCTGGACACACGCCCGTGTCTCTGGCCCGTGTGATCAATAGTGGCAAACAGTAAGTCACACGACCTGGACACGCGCCCGTGTCTCTAGCCCGTGTGATCTATAGTGGCAAGCACTGAGTCACACGGCCTAACACACGGTCGTGTAATGCATACAGCCTACCACACGACCGTGTGGCGTCAACAACCATATTTTTCAACTTCTGAAGTTCGTAAAAAGTTAAATTTTCAGTACGCACCTGAAGTAGTTTCGATTGCCACTTCACGAATGCAATCAAAAAGAAAATAAAAAGAAAAGAGAAACAGGAAGAAAAAGAAAGAAAAGAAAAAAAATAAAGAAAGAAGGAATACGTTAACTTTTATTTTAACTACCAATTAGACTTTTAACATTTAGCAAAAATATTTGTAATGCCTACGTCGAGACTTGAACATAGAACCAAAAGAAATACAGAAGCTTAACCATTGAATCATCAGGCTCATTCTTGACACAAATTTACGCAGAATTAAGCATAAGTCAAGGGCTCAAGATTAGAGGTTATTCTAAAATAAAGTAGCAAAACTTCCTAAACTCTCTACTCGAACCCTTGACCTCAAACACATATGCAGAACCCTTACCCTCAGATATAGAGACTTAATTACGATAGAACTCAACGGGTAGACATTCAAATTTTTGGGGCGTTACAATAAAAAACAAAACTAAATGCGAAAGCGTATCTAAATTCATTGATTTCTTATAATCTTTGGATCTTATAATTTTAATCTTCCAAATTAGCACATAAGAAATTTTGAGAAAGTGACTCTCTATTCCAAAGATGAGATATTAAAAAAGTTACTTATGTGTAATTTGTGGACCATAACCCTAATATATATAAATTTTGCACATTAACTCAAAATTCTAATAAGCTCATCATCAATTAGAAATTAGTTACTAGAGTATCTACACATATTTGACGATACTTTATTTAATAACTAAAACCTAATAAACCTTAACCAAATTAGATCACTTTTAATTTGGGCTAATCTTTTATGATAGTAAATAATAACATGTAATTACTCTTATTGTATATGTGATGTCCATATTTTCCAACAATCTCCCACTTGGACTATATACATATAATAATTACTCTATAATTATGTGTCATTATATAACCTTATGAGCTCAAAACTGCACTATCATATCCAAAACGTATTCAAACAATCTCGTCCACTAATTATGTTAACATAGAATTAAGACGACTTTTATTACATATATCGTAGCTAAATCCATCCTTAATCACGTATATTAACACAACCAAATGGCATAGATTAATATAGATGTATAGCATGAAAATTATGTAACGCTCCACTTAATTTATTTTTGTTTCTATAAATTTTAACACAAATGTGTATCTGCTTCAGTAGTTAAGTGTTATAGGTGTGTGTATGAGGCCTTAGGTTCAAGTCTCACTCTTTGGAAAATTTTGTTATTTTAGAATCCAAACTTTACCTTTGTTGAGTGGGCTTATATAAAATTTTCTGTTAATTAGTATCAGAATGAGTCTGCTGGTTCGAGTGGTAAGGGAGTTAGTATGTTAGAGGTCCTATGTTCGAATCCTTGCTCAAGCGTGGATGTTTTTTTTTTACTCGGTTGCATTGTAGAGTTTCGATGGTTCTGAGATTCTAAGGTAGTTGAGGTTGAGTGGTTAGTCGTGGAGTTGGGATTTGATAACATATTTTATTTTATTTTTTTCATTTTTCAAAATTTCCTCTCTTTTACAAAAATTCCCAAAAGAATCTGACGTTAATTTTTTTCTTTCTGTTCTCTGCCACTTTCTCCTTCCTTTTCCTTTCCGGCGATTTTGTTTTCCATTTTTCTATATGCTATCGTATTTTTGTATCTTGATATTTCGAGTTCATTGTGTGTTTTTGGTAAGTGATGCGAGTGTGATTATTGTTTTGGTTAGTGAATTGTTGGTTAATGGAGTTCGTTTGGTGCTTAGGAGAAGATCAAGGGGACGAGGGCTTCCAATTGACGCTTTAACTATGTTAAATCATTGTTACTCGTTCGAAGGTAAGGGTTTTGGTGGATTAAAAGGTTGTCTATTTCGATGTAGTTCGGTTTAGTATCAATTTAAGCGACCAATTCGATGATTTATTGGTCAATTTTAGGTGCTATATGCTCGAAGGTTTTTTGCATCAAAATTGAACCAAATGTGTTCCCAAAACGCAAAGAATCGAGCTTCGACGAAAGCCAAAAAACCATACTGTCGATGCCACACGGGCGTGTGCCTGGCCGTTTTGTTGGCCGTGTGGAAGACACGGCCACCTGGTGGTGTAGGTGTGGCTGTGTAGGCCATACGAGCTAGGCCAAATTAGAAGTGTAGGCCACATCAGTGTGTGGGTTTTAGGCTAGGCCGTGTGGGCCACACGGGTGAGGCTAATCTGAGCGTGTGGGCCCACACGAGCAAGCCACAATGGTATATGGGCTCATAATTCTAAAATTTTCCCTAAGGTCACACTGGTCGTTCCGATCGACTATGGGCCTACCGTAGGATCGATAAAGGCTAACCAAACCCTAAAATTTAGTGATCTAATATTTTGATATTCTACTCTGAGTAGGACACTATTATGCATGTCTGATTATTTTGTTAATTATATACATGACATCTAAATATGAGCATGTTATGCATAGGATTACTGTATCTGTTATATCTGTATCTGTGATTGGGGTGGGTTTTGTATAAGTGGAGGAAGTGTTTTGTATGGTGACCATCGCCTATATTCTGGCAACTTGGCTGCACATTATCTTATATGTGTCGTAATGTTACGATATGGTGTGTAGGGATGGGTGAGTGTTTCTAACCCTACATGGTGCGATGGGATGGTCGAAGTTGGTGTGTAGAGGATCGGGGTAGGATTCTGTATATTTGTTCTGCATATCTGATTATGTTATCTGAATCTGTAAAGGACTTAAGTCTGAATTTGAATCTGATTGTGTATGTGATATCTGTATGGATAGCATGTCTATTTCTGTTGGGTTACACACTAAGTTTACGAAAACTCACATCTATTTGTTTGTTCTATTCAGGTAATCCACAAACTTAGGTAGATTGGTGTGACGGAGCCTCACGGTGACCATGAGTTTGTAAATTGTTTAAGTTTATGGTTTTTATTTTAATCTAAGGATTATTTCTGGAGTTTTGTAATAATTGGACTCTCAAGACTATTTGGTTTAATTTTGGGATTTGGATTTTCGTTTTAACATTTTATTTGCGACGGATATCTAAAACCATGGTTTTTACGAAAACAAAGGTTTTTCAAAATTACGAGTGAGATTTTTAAAAACAACGTTTTCCATAACTTCTACTATAAATCACGTTTTGGCAAATTAATTAATTAAATGACGCTTTTGACAATAGATGTATTAAATGACTCTTTTGATAATAGATGTAAGTGAATATGAGTTATAAAGCTAGAATGATTTATCGTATCGGCTTCGTTTTCAAAACCCTTCTTTGTGACATCTCTGGATTCAGCCATAACGTCTAGGCTGGGTTTGGCGTGTTACATTTAGTGGTATCAGAGCCAGGTTACAAAACTCAGGCTATAAAATTTTGGGTTCCAAAATTGTGTTTAAAAAAGAACTAATTTTCAAATCATTTGGATAATTTGGAGAAAGTATGTGGTGCACCGAGTCTCCGACACCGATCCTGTAAGTATTTCTGAACTGAGATAGAGTATCTTGAAAACACTGTAGTTAGTACTTTCTGAAACTGTACTGAAATAGTTAGATACTAAAACCTCTGAAACCATTTCTAAACTTCTGATAATTTACGCATAAAATATCTGCTAATAAATACTGGAACTGATACATAAAATTTTATAATGTAGATAAAATTTAAAATTTACGATGAACGCTTGTAGAACTCACGGTCGTGATATTCGTGGATGTGGTAGAGACCGTAAGGGGGCTCAAGCTGAGTCCTTCTCTTTGGGCAGTATGCCAAGTTTAGACACAAGTGAGACACCAGTTTCGCCTACTACTAAGACTGGGTCTCAAAGCCATTTGGCTGGAGACGACACATTGTCCTAAGCCATGTTGAGGGTATTGAAGAGGGTCACTAGACCCCATTCTAGATCTGGGGGTCGTTGGTCGGCAACTGAACGACTCTGGTCCAATGGTGCTGAGCTGTTTAGGGGTGTCACTGGAGTCGCCTCTACTGTGGCTGAGTATTGGTTGGAGGCCACTGAGAGGATCATGAACAACATAAACTGTACTCCTAACAGAAACTTAAGGGTGCAGTCTCTTTGCTTCGCGACGAGGCATATCAGTGGTGGTTATCAGTTAAGGTGGGTACTTAGCCGGATCGTCTAAATTGGGACTACTTTAAGACTGCTTTCTAGGAAAAGTATGAGGGGGCGGGCTATGTAGATGTTCGTAGGTGTGAGTTTATGAATCTCACGCATAGTGATAGATTAGTAACCGTGTTTCTGAGATTAAGCCGTTATGCCCGAGACATAGTAGCGCCTGAGTATGAGAAATGCGTCCGCTTTGAAGATGGCTTGAGGGATAATTTGAGGATACTGATTGCTCTACAGAGGGAGCGAGAGTTCGCGGTTCTGGTAGATAAGGCGAAGATCGCCGAAGAGGTTATGCACGTGGAGCACCAGAATAGGGACCGAGAGAGAGGTAAGAATAAGAGGGATTTAGAGCCCTCTAGTTCTGTTTAGAGGCCTAAGAAACGGGTCAGACCTGATGGGCTTGTTAGAGTGGGGGTTCATGTTTCTCCTACTGGGATTCAACTATGTAGTGATTGTGGCAGGCGTCATCTGGGCGAGTGTTGGAGGAGGTTAGGCGATTGTTTGAGGTGTGGATCATTGGAACATTGTATTAGAAAGTGTCTACAGTGGGCTAATCAGATGCAAGCTTCAGGATCGGGTTCTGTACAGCCTCAGAGGGAAGTTCAACAGCCACCTAAGGGCCGTGGACTGGCTAAGGGTGGTAATGGTATGGGCCGAGGATAGAGAGCACTGGGTAGAGGTGCTAATCAGACTGAGGAAAGATAGTCTGCACTGGTTTATGCTGCTTGACACTGAGAGGATAGAGATGCTCCTTATGTTATCACCGGTACGTTATTTATTTTTGATGTACCTTATACTACTCTAATAGACATAGGTTCTACACACTCCTATGTAGCTAGTATTGTTTCTGAAAACTTAGGGATTTCTGTTGAGAGCACTTCTAGTGAAATTATTGTACTGAGCCCGTTGGGGTAGTCTGTTCGAGTTAATAAACTTTATAGGAATGTTTCATTAGTAGTGCAAGGGGTTGTCTTTCTTGCAAATCTGATGGAGTTACCGCTTGGGGAGTTCGACTTAATTTTGGGTAGGGATTAGTTGGTTGAGCACCAAGTTAGCTTGGATTGCGCCACCAAAAGGGTTGTTTTGAGGACTAAGGATGATAAAGAGGTGGTTGTGATCGTTAAGCGTCGAGATTATCTGTCTAATGTGATCTTCGCTTTTATGGCTAAGAAATTGGTTCGAAAAGGGTGTGGGGCGTATATGGCTTTCGTCAGTGTTTCAGTTTTTAGAGACTCTTCTAATTGTGATATCAGAACAGTGAGGGATTTCTCGGATATCTTTCCTGAGGAGTTACCAGGTTTACCTTCGAATCGAAAAGTTGAGTTTGGTATTGAGCTTCTACCGGGTACAGCTCCGATGTCCATTGCTCCCTACCGAATGACACTGAATGAGCTTACAGAGCTTAAGGCTCAACTTCAAGAGTTTCTAAATCGTGTTCCCTAGTGTGTTTCTATTAGGGGCACCAATTTTTTTTGTAAAGAAAAAGGATGGCACAATGAGAATGTACATCGATTATCTACAGTTGAATAAACTGACTGTGAAGAATAAGTATCTATTTCCGAGGATAGACGATTTGTTTGACCAGTTCTGAGGGGCTTCAGTGTTCTCAAAATTAGATCTCCGATCTAGGTATCATCAGCTTAGAGTTAAGGGAGTTGATGTTCATAAGACTGCATTTAGGACTCGTTATGGACATTACCAGTTCCTAGTTATGCCTTTTGGTCTGAAAAATGCTCCGGCTACATTGATGGATCTGATGAACCGAGTCTTTCAGCCATATCTGGATTAGTTCATCGTAGTCTTCATTGACGATATTATGGTTTACTCTAAGATCGAGGATGAGCATGATGAACATCTTAGAGTAGTGCTTCAAATACTCCGAGAGAAGCAACTCTACGCTAAGTTGACCAAGTGTGAGTTCTGGTTGCGAGAGGTAACTCTTCTGAGGCACGTGGTTTCTGCTGAGGGGATCTGAGTTGATCCGAGAAAGATTGAGGTTTTGCATGATTGGAAACAGCCTAAGAATGTATCTAAAATATGCAGTTTTCTGGGTCTTACGGGTTATTTCCAGCGGTTTGTCGAGGGGTTTTCTCTGATAGTAGCTCCTTTGACTAAGCTTCTGCCCAACGGAGTTCCTTTTGTCTGGACTGATACGCAGGAATCGAGTTTTGAGAAGCTCAAGTTTGTTCTGACTCAGGCCCCTATTCTGATATTGCCTGAATCTGGTTAAGAATTTTCCGTATACAGTGATGTGTTTCACGTCTCGATGTTGAGGTGATATCGGTCTGATCCATCTCATGTTGTTCCTATTGAGGAGATCGATGTTAGACCAGATTTGACTTTTGAGGAGGAGCCGGTTTAGATTTTGGATCGAGATGTTAAGGTTCTGAGGAGGAAGTCCATTCCGTTAGTAAATGTTCCATGGCGGAATAATGGCATGAAAGAAGCCACATGGGAACCTGAGGACTCAATACATCAGCAATATCTTTATCTGTTCGGATCAAGTAAATTTCGAGGTCAAAATTTATTTTAGGGGGTAGAGTTGTAACGCCCCGCTTAATTTATTTTTGTTTCTGTAAATTTTGACATAAATGTGTATCTACTTCAATGGTTAAGTGTTCTGGGTGTGTGTATGAGTTCTTGGGTTCAATTTCCACTTTTTGGAAAATTTTGTTCTTTTAGAATCCAAACTTTACCTTTGTTGAGTGGGCTTATATAAATTTCTCTGTTAATTCATATTAGAATGAGCCTGGTGGTTTGAGTGGTAAGGGAGTTAGTGTGTTAGAGGTCATGTGTTCGAATCCTTGCACAAGCATGGATGTAGAGTTTCGGTGGTTCTGGGATTCTGAGGTAGTTGAGGTTGAGTGGTTAGTAGGGGTTTAATTTTATTTTGCCTACAGTTTTGTTTCTTAATATTTTTTTTGCAATCTATGTGTTTCTCTAAAGATTTTCACAAATGGAAGACTATATGGCAAGTTTTTCTCTAGAGGAGGTGGAAAAGGATTCTATTCAATTAGGGGTTCAATCGGTGGATAATGGAATTTCTTATGCGAATTGTTTTGTTAGAAAGTTTCTCACCTCTAGTGTGGTTCATTTTCAAGTGATGAGATCTACTTTGGCCAATGGTTGGCACCCTATTGGTGGAGTCTCTATATCAGATCTTGAGAATGATCGATTTTTATTTCGGTTTTATTTTGAAGTTGATGTGGATCAGGTGGAGAGGAATGGCCCGTGGAATTTTAATTCCCATTTGTTGGTTCTTCACTGTTTAGTTCAAGGGGAGAATTCTTTGACTCTACAATTAACAGAAGTGAATTTCTGGATTCTTGTTAATGATATTCCTTATGGTTTCATGTCTGAGGGTGTTGCGAAACAATTCGGGAATTTTTTTGGGGACTTTTCTTGAATATGACACTTCGCTAGTCCAATTAGCGTACAAAGAAATAATGAGGTTGAGAGTATGGCTTGATGTTGGTAGCCCTTTGAAAAGAAAGAAGAAGCTTCTGCTCTCAGATGGTATGTCTGTTTTGAATATGAGAAACTTACTCTCTTTTGTTTTCTTTGTGGAAAAATAAGGCATGGTGAGAGTTTTTGACAAATAAGGGCAATTAATCCAAATCCAGAATATGAGTTTAAGTGGGATATCTCACTCCGTGCTCAGTCGAGAAGAACTGCGGCAGGAGGAGTCAGTGGTTGGTGAAGGACAGTGGCAGACAAGGCCCAAGTTATGGCAATTCTAGAAATAATAATGGAAGGAGTAATTTAGGGGATCTGCAAGATGGATTTGTAAGTTAAGGAATATCGAAGGGATCTTCTTCTAATCCCCCTCTCCCTTCAAAAAGAAAGTTGAATATTTCCATATTAATTGGACCAATAGTTAAGAGCGGACTGGGCCATTGTGTTAACACAGTTAGTGATAGTTTTGATGAAGAAATGGCAATTCGTGAAGAAGAAAATAGCCCAATGCACAATTTGGATGGGCTAAAGCGTCCTAGGACCCTTTCATTTGCTTCGGGAGTTTTTGCTAATAAGGATTCAACTGAAGCTTCAGGTATTCTGTTGTAGGTACCTAATCAAATAAGATCGCCATTCCTTGATAATGAGGCCAATCGAAAGCAATGAAGCTTCTTAGCTGGAAGGTTCAGGGTTTAGGGAGACCTCGAACACTTCAACGTCTCCGGCATATGCTGAGAGACTCTAATCCCTCTGTGGTTTTTCTAATTGAAACAAAACTACAGGGTTCTCGATTGGAAAGGATCAGGTGTAAGTGTGGTTACATTAATGGAATTGATGTTGATTCGAATGGAAGAAGTGGATGCTTATCTATGGGTTCGAAAAGTGATTACAAGGTGTCACTTAGATCATACTCTAGATGGCATATTAATACTATGATTGACGAAGATTCAGAGGGGTAGAGTTGGAGGTGCACAGGCCTTTACGGAGCACCGAAAGAAAATAATAAAAAAAGGCTTCTTGGAATCTTTTGCGATCACTTAATGATTTTCCTCAAATCCCTTGGGTAGTCATCGGGGATTTTAATGAAATAGCTTATATGTTAGAGAAACGGGTGGCTTAATTAGACGCGAAAGTAAAATGAGAAAGTTTCGAGATATGTTATCTGATTGTGTTATCTCTAATCTTAGGTACACAAGACAGTGGTTCACTTGGGAGAAGGGACACACTGCTTCTAATAACATACATAAACGGCTAGATCGAGCTGTTGTTAATGACGAATGGTGGTCATTAGTTTCGAATTACAAAGTGTCTCACCTATCACACTTCTTTTCGGATCATTGCCCTTTACTTTTGAATTCAAAGGTGGAAAGTCTAAGCATTAAATTACATCACTTTCGGTTTGAGGCGGCATGGCTTTTAGAGGATTCTTGCGAAACAATGGTAAAAAAGTTGTGGGAAGCTAGTTCGGGCACCATTCCTACGAGACTTCATAAGGTTGGGGAGGGGCTAGATAAGTGGTTTACTCGAGTTAAACGTGAAAGGTCCATGTCTAGAAAGGACCTTGAGAGGCAACTCCAAAGATTAAATGAGTTGACTCCTTCTGATAAAGTTTTAGGGGACATTGTTGATACAAAGTTAGCTCTTAGTTTGGAGGCCGATAAAGAGTTGTATTGGGAACAAAGAGTGTAAACGGAAAAATATATAGGATTTTTCCTATGTAATTTATCACCTTTTTACTTAAATCCGTTGTTAAAACTAAGTAATTGTTTAATAAATTAATGAAATATGTGAAAATATGAAATTAGGACATAGAAATTATTAAAATGTGATTTTATGCTTTATTATATGGTTTTCATGCAATAAATGGCTTATTTTATATTAATTTGAATATATTATTTTTTAAGACATAAAGTGGGTCATTCATGATTAAATTAAATAATAAAATATAAAATTATATTTAATAATTCATTTTAAAATATTTCATTAATAATTTGGGTTTTAATTAATTAATTAAATTGGATAAATTTTATTCTTTGGTCCTCTAACTTGTTGATTTATTCTGGATAGGTCTGATAGTTTTGCTAGATTACAAAACTATCAAAATTGGAGACCAAGTCAACCCAATATTCGGCTACACATGGCTATCCATTTAAACCATTCTTTGGTTTAGTTACACAAGGTCCTTGCAGTGTTGAAGAAATTAGAGATTTTACCGAAGATTAATGATTGACCGAGTCTCAATCCTGAGTTGTGTGGCATCCAAAATTGCTTAAAATCAAGCAAAAATCAAGTCAAAAACCACTAAGCGTGGCCGACCACAATTTGAGGAGATTTGAAGAGGTTAACATCCACTATTTTTAGCAAACTATCCCCCTTTCCTCACCTATAAATAAGACCCTCTCATTCCTTCATTCATCATCCCTCAAGCATCCCTCAATCATTCCTCATCCATTCTCATCATTCATCATTCTCTCTTTTCTCCAAATTCTCTTAGTTTTTTTTATTCCCACGCCTAGCATCATCTCTTCATAGAGATTTTAGCAATTAAGCCTCTTAAAGAACCCTTGGTCGGCCACCTTGGAGAGCCATCAGCAAAGGAGAAAAGTAAAGAAACGAAGGAGCCTCGTCAGTCAGAGTCTTGGGTGACAGCCACTCTGAATTGGGTTTAATCTTCCTTTTCTTTAATTTAATATAAATATGTTTGCTATGTGTTCTTTGTTCTTGTTTACAACAATGTTAGCTTAATTTTATTTAAGCTAGGATGATTGTTTTGATTAAATAATATTTATTTGATTCATACTTATAATGTTTGTGCCTCAATCGATCATGTTTTCAATTAAAATCAAGTCTGTATTCATTCATACGTGATTGAAATGCACCTGAATTAGCTGAGCGGTCCTGACCAGACGACGGCTAATGGACACATAATTGAAATGTGCATGCTTAATTTAGATCTTGACCCGATTAAATTGTAGGTTGCATAACAACTCTGACCAAGCTCTGTTATCTGCATAGTTTTTAGATTTGTGTGATTAAATTGTTTCAAACCTGACACGTTCCTGTTACCTCACACGAATGCGAAGAAACCCTTAGTAAATAAGGATCAATAAATGTGTATTTACTAAGTAAAGGATTTCGAAAAGGACCTAATGTGGTTTCCAAACTCATGAAAGATCGAGTTGCGATGAAATGTTTTTCCGAATGTTATTAAGCATGTTGATAATAAACTGAGTTTAATTAAAGTAATTGTCCTAGTTTATTTATGTTATAATTGTTGCAAATTATGTTTAATTTTACTAAAATCTATTTCATTCATATAGTTTGCATACTTAGGATAATTTACATTAGGGATCATTGCATTTAGTTTAATATATTTTAATCACCACTTCTTAACTATACTGTGTTTTTATTTACCAAATTGTTAATATAATTTAACAAATTAAATGACTTAGCACAAATACAATCCCTGTGGAGACGATAATTTGATACTTACTTATTACTTGATAATGACTGTGTACACTTGCACAAACCTACACGTTACAAGTTTTTGGCGCCGTTGCCGGGGATTGTCAATTGTTGCCATAGTTATTTTTTTTGTGAAATTATTTATTTTCAATTTGATTTATTTCTAACATTACTAACTTATTCTTTTTAATTTTTGTGATTTTCTTTTCAGGTGTTTATGAGCATAGATCGAATTATCGATTTACTCCCTATAGACCCTGAAATTGAGCGAACTTTCAGACAAATAAGACGTGAACAAACAGCTCAAAGACAAGTCGAGATGAACCTTAGGAGTTAGAATCAAGACCAAGGTAATGAAGCCGATCATGTACGAAATCCTATCCTCATTACCGATGATAGGGATCGATGCATCAGACAATCTACTATGCCACTTTTCAGTGAGTTAAACCCAGGAATTAGAAGGCCAGATATTGAGGCAACCCAATTTGAATGAAAGTAGTGATGTTTCAAACGCTACAAACGATGGGCCAATTTAGTGGTATGCCCACGGAAGATCCACATCTCCACCTTTGATTGTTTATGGAGGTGAGTGATTTATTCAAGATAGCCGGTGTAACTGAAGACGCACTAAGGTTGAATTTGTTTCCGTACTTGTTGCGAGATCGAGCACGAGCATGGCTCAATTCATTGCCACCAAGTTCCATATCTACATGGCAAGAATTAGCAGAGAGATTTTTGGTTAAATATTTCCCACCTAGCAAAAATTCTAAGTTGAGGACCGAGATCACAACTTTCCAACAATTGGATGACGAGTCTTTGTATGAGGCTTGAGAGCGATTCAAGGAGTTACTTCATAAGTGTCCTCATCATGGGATTCCTCATTGTATCCAGTTAGAGACATTCTATAATGGTCTCAATGCACATACAAGATTGATGGTAGATGCTTCCGCGAATGGTGCAATTTTGTCTAAGTCTTATAATAAGGCTTATGAGATCATCGAGAGGATCGCGAGTAATAACTATCAATGGCCAACAAATTGAATAGCTTCAAGAAGACGTGTAGCCAGAGTTCATAAAGTTAACACCCTCACTTCGTTATCAGCTCAGGTATCGTCTATTTCCTCTATGATAAAAAGTTAACCGCTAATAGTACTAATAATTCTGCAACTCAGCCACCAAGTCTGTTTGAAGTAGTTTCTTGTGTGTACTGTGGGGAAAGTCATTCTTTTGAGAATTGTCCATCAAATCCTGAGTCAGTGTACTGTGTGGGGAACCAATATAAAAATAGGAGTGGACAAGGAACTCAGTCCAACTTCTACAATCCTTCATGGCGTAATCATCCTAACTTTTCTTGGAGCAACCAAGGAAATGGACTGAACAACAACTTATTGCAACAAAGAACCAACCAATCTCAAGGGTTTAATTAGTAAGCTCCAAAACCACCTCAAGTTGAGGCATCAAATAGTTTGGAGAACTTTTTAAAAGCGTACATGGCAAAGAATGACGCTTTGATCCAAAGCCAAGCAGTAAAACTGAAAAATTTGGAAAACCAAATGGGTCAGTTAGCTACAGAGCTATGTAATAGATCGCAAGAAACATTGTCGAGTGATACTGAGAATCCAAGAAATTTAGGTAAAGAACATATCAAGGTAGTAGCATTGCGAAGTGGTAAAATTCTAGAACCCTGATTGATTGATGTTGAAGATAAGCTCATTGAGAAGAATCAACCAGCTATTGAAGTTCCTACACCAAAGGAATCAGAATTTACAAAGTCTGACAAGGTAAACCCTGACTTAGTGGATTTAGATATTTTAACATCTTCTTTGGATGTAGATTTACCTACTCAGAAAAGTCCGGTTCAACCGAAAGTTCCATCACCTCCATATCCGCAAAGATTGCAGCAAAACAAGCAGAAACATGAGGTGCAATTCAAGAAGTTTTTGGATGTTCTGAAGCAGTTACACATCAATATTTCGTTATTTGAGGCTTTAGAACAAATGCCAAATTATGTGAAGTTTATGAAGGATATACTATCCAATAAGAAACGACTGAGTGAGTATGAGACTGTCGCATTGACAAAGGAGTGCAGTGCGTTCCTGTAAAACAAATTGCAAGCGAAATTGAAAGACTCAGGAAGCTTTACTATACCATGTAACATTGGTGAATCTTACTGTGGTAAAGCTTTGTGTGACTTAGGAAGGAGTATCAACTTGACACCCAAGTCTATTTTCAAGATGTTAGGGATAGGTGAAGTAAGACCTACAACTGTGACGCTTCAGCTAGCAGATCGATCTTTAGCATATCCCGAAGGAAAGATCGAGGATGTTTTGGTAAGAGTTAATAAATTTATTTTTCCTGTTGATTTCATTGTCTTAGATTTTTAAGTACACAAGGAAGTGCCGATCATCCTTGGGAGACCTTTCTTAGCCACGGGAAGAACGTTAATTGATGTCCAAAAAGGAGAACTCACCATGCGAGTTCAAAACGAGCAGGTAACCTTTAACATTCTTAAAGGGATGAAATTTCTCGATCGGGTAGAGGAGTGTTTAGTTATGGAAGAGATAGAAACCTTGGTTTCTATGGAAAGCAAATTTGAAGAAGATCCATTGGAGAATGCCTTAGATCTTGACCCATTGGAGGATGAAGAAGGTGAAGAAAACATGGCTTTGATGGAAGCCAATCTGGGAAATTTTATTCAATCCATACGGTTTGAACCATTAGAGTTGGAAGTCAGAGAATTTGTGCAACCCAAATTGTCAATTGAAGAACCACTTAAACTCGAACTAAAGGTACTTCCTTCCCATTTGAAATACGTTTATTTAGGTGATTGTTCTACTTTGCCTATGATTATTTTAGCGGAACTGATGAAAGATCAAGAGGAGTAAAAACGAAATTATAAAACATACCATGCATGAACATTTTCCATGGCCAAACCCTAGCTATATCCTCCTTAAGAATCAGATGAAGAAGAAAACATATGGAAGAAGATGATACTTTTTACTTATTTAATTTTGTCTTTATTTATCATTTTACTATTTTACCCTTTAAAAACATTAATAATTTCAATGAAACCTTGTCATAATCATCCAATAACGACATAAATAGTCTAATTGCCACTTAAGTCCACTCACATTTAATTTTCATAGCTAATTGATACCTATAACTAATAGAACTCTATTTTTGCATCTTTTACGATTTAGTCATTTTTACTTAATTGAGCATGCAAACGTCAAAATTTCTTAACAAAATTTTTATATGACCTTTCTAATATTCCATATACAATAAAATAATAATAATAAAATTTACTCATCGGATATGTGGTCCTGAAACCATTATTCCGATTTCACTAAAAATGGGTTGTTATAGTGTAAGACCATGGCTCAATTGTGGCAACGAAAAGACAGTCCACTGGGACATTAAAAATAGGGCAGTTCATTGAAAGGAAAAATACAAGGTAGTCCACTAGGACATTAAACATAAGGTATATTGTGTAAGACCATAGCTCGGTTACGACAGTATAGAGAGTCTGTCAAGACATCAAATATGGGATAGTTCGTTAGGACGATAGACGTAGGTAGTCCACCAAGACTGTGAATACAGAAAGTCATGTAAAAAAAAGGAGAATTACAAGTATTGGAAGACGATAGCCAACAATTGGATTTGAGGAAACCACCAAAAAGGAACAAGGTAATAGAAATGGGAAAAGTCCGCCCAATGGTAAACAAAAGGGCCAATAGGGTGTATGGTGTTAACCCAGCTAGGATCTGTTGGGGGAATGATGCGTCATTAATGCCTTGTAGGTAGGAAATGAGAGGGGATCTATCCATAGATCACAAGTAAGGATCCACCATTAAGAACCACCAAGTGTTCAAAGAAGCTCAACATGCTAGTGAAAAACCTTGAAAGGTTATAGGGAGATTTGCTCCCGACATAAAACTCGTTGACCTTGTGGTTTATGCAGAGAGGGTTAATTGTTTGTACTCTGGATAGACTAATCGACAAAGAGGGGTTAGTTAGAACCCACTAACAGAAAAGAGGTACTAGGACGGCATTACACTTATAAGATAGGTATCGCAAATAAAGCGGATTACAAGGAAGGACTCCAATCACTTCTCATCCCAAGTGGGACTTAGTCCGTCAAAGTGGCATGGGACCTCATAAGTTATCCCAACAAATGGAATGTCAACAAGTGCTTCAAGACTATAGTAAGAAAAATGAATCCGACAAGGATTAAACAAATTTGGAATGACCGCCAAATGGGATATACCCGAGGGTCATTAGGAGGGTAGGCTGAGGGACTACCTTATAAGGACATGGTGGAAAGAAGAATCCACATTGGGAATAGATGAAATAAAGAATACAAGTAAAGGAAGGATATAGTTTGCGGATTTGGCAAGACATTCGAATAACCGTCAAGACTAGTTGAAGGTTGATAGGATTGCCCAAAAGAAGATTGCTTAACAACCTAATCGTCAATGGATAAGCTCAGAAAACAAAATAATAGACATGTCATACAAAATAATAGTTCCTAGAACAAGCACAATCATATAGAAAACAAAATTTGACAGTTTATTTGAGCATGCTTAAGAATGTTAATACAATTCATGTTTAACAAAAAAGTTCCTACCCATACTCCACTACACACCACAATAAGGGTGTTTGAATAGACTTTTCTTGGCTGATGTAATCAATTTTTTGATGAACTTATAATGATCTATGATTCATGTGTTTTATACCTAAATTCTGCATATTTAAACATATGAGCTCATTAGAATTTTCTAGTAAGTCATTTTAAGTTAGTTTAGAATGTATTAGGACTTAGAAACTAAGTTAGGAAAATTTTCTGCACTTTGAAAAACATAATGGACATTTCGTATCGGTACCAACACAAATACTTTTTATAAAGTATAGATACTTACATAAAAATATTGATACCTATCGTGTTTAAAATTCTGCAGTGTTTTAAAATATTTTAAAAAAACTAAAACCCTAAATTTTTTCCCTCTTCCATGCCTTTAACCTAATAACTACATTTCACCAAAAATTTTTTCTTTTTTTTTTGTTGTTCTTTAAAAAATCTCTTGACAACAACCATTCCACTTCCATTTTAACAAGGATTCAACAAAGTTTGCTAAAGGTTTTCATCATTTTTTAAGCAATTTTGAGGTAAAAAATCTCAATTTTTTTATTTCAAAATTTCAACAATATTTATGATTAATCTTTCTTAAAAATGTGCTATTGGGTTGATTTAGAACTTTTATATTTTTGTTTTAATGCAGGATGTTTCCTAAAACCAATAATTTTACTTGGGAAATTTTTCAAAACCCTTGCCCACAAAGTGTTCGATAAAATTCCCCAACAATTTTCTAAGTGAACTTAGTGTGTCTAGAGTTCTAGTTTGTAAGCATGCCTATCAAGAAACATCCTCGAACCGACGCCTCGTCATTTATCCCTTCGAGTGGTCCAACCGATTCTTTAAATGGTTATTTTAGAAAATTCGACGAACGATTTAATACTCATTTCTCTACTCGTAAGATTAATGTCTCTCGATCACTTGGTTTTGATTCTTTAGCCTAGTTTAACTTTGCTTATCTTCCTATTTTGGTCGAATGGCGTTGGGTTGATATTTTCAAAATATACTCTCAAACCCATGCCAATATTTGTTCGAGCATTCTCAAACATGACAAAATGGGTGAGACATTTGTTGCCACCAATTCTTTTCTAATGAACACTCCTATATGGCTCACTTTAGAGAATTTTTAAAACTACCACCTGGAAACGTGTCTAATGAGAAAGGCCTTTATAATCTGGTCTTAACCATTCTAAGCTTGAACACGTTTGAGCTTAACATCCATGATCATTTTTTACACTTAATTCTTACATGGATATTACACCCTATTTCTAAACATGCGATTCTTTGATCCATCGATTATTGGTGGATTGATTATTTTCAAACTAATAGGTATCTCGACCTAGCTTATCATGTTTAATGATATTACCAAGGTCATTAGCAAAGAGCTTACCAGTACCCTCACCTTGCCTTTTGAAACATACCTCTCCTATATTTTTTGAACGTCTCAAAATCCCAACCCGGGGTGTTCCACCTATGGCCACCTCCTACACTCCACTTAGCTTTGGTGCCTTACATCATATTAGGTATAAGAAGGATCCATGCACTGGCACATGGATCAAGGATGTCCAGCCAGGACCCTTGAAGATGAAGATGCTAAGGAAGAACATGATGAAGTTCCTCCTCCCGAGCATGATCCTTCTCAACCTGCTCCTTCTGTTGGTCCTTCACATGTTGCTCCATTTTTTGCCGAGACCACCGCCATTATTAATATCATTAATTCATTGAGCGATGAATTTAGAGAATTTAGGGTTGAGGTAAATGTTGAAAAATCTTTGGCTGATTTGGATACTAGTATAAATCTAATACCTTATAAAATTTTCAAACAACTTAGTCTCAATGAACCAAAATCCTCTAGGATGAGTGTTCAATTAGATGATAGATCAATTAAGTATCCTAAGGGTATTCTTGAGGATATACTTATTAAAGTAGATAAATTCATATTCCCTGTTGATTTCATTATATTGGAATGGATGAGTATATTGATGTACCCATGATCTTAGGTTGACCCTTTTTAACCACTGCTAGAACTGTTATTGATATGGCTAATGGTGAACTTGTACTGAGGGTAGGTGATGAAGAGGCTACTCTTCAAGCACATGATGCTGTGAGACTTTTTGGTGAGCGAAATGATACTTGTCATTATGTTGATGTTAGTAATCATGCGACTCAACATTCTTTGTACGAAATCAATCATGAATACGTGTTAGAATTATATCCTTTTCAAGGTGATGAAAATAAAGGGACAACTGAAGAGAGAATGGTTCAGTTCAATGAATTAGATGAATGGAGAATAAAGGTAGAATGTTCAAAAAAGTAACAAAGCAATGTCATGGTGTGCATGTACAGAGGACGAACCAATTCAAAGTTGGAGACAAAGTACTGCTGGACAATCTGGATCCACGAATGTTCTCTGAAGAGTTGAAATCCAGATGGTCGAATCCATTTGTGGTACGAAACGTATTCCCATACGAAACCACTGAGGTAACACACCCTGATTATGACACATTCGAGGTAAATAGTCATCATCTCAAACTTTATTTTGATGGTGATATTGATAACGAAATAGATGATCTCCGGCTCGAAAATTTGACTTAATTGTAAGCTTGAAAAGGGAAGTCGAGCTTAGACTTTAAACAAGCATTTCTCGGGAGGCAACCCGAATGTTTTATTATTATTATTATTATTATTATTATATTTCCATTTAATGTTGTTGCATGCTTATTTTCTTATTTACATTACTTTTGTTTTTATTAATTCAAAAAAAAATCAAAAAGAAAAAGTGTCACACGATCTGGGGTAGACCACACAGCTTAGAGACACGGTCATGTGACCCACACCCCCTTGACACGATCATGAGAGAAGTGAACAATTAACCCTACACGGCCTGAATGAATCCACATAGTCGTGCGGTACACACAGCCTAGACATATGGGCGTATCACAAATCATATGAATATTGGAGCCAATTTTTCAATTTTCTTTTAACACACACGGTCTAGCGATATGGTTGTGTGGTGCACACGGCCTAGACACACGGGTGTGTCTAAGGCCGTTAAACACTAGAGGAAATTTTAAAAGTTTTTAATAGGTCATACGGTCGTGTAGCCCACATGACCATATACCCTTTTTTTAAAGCTAGTTTTTTTTCCTTTATACTCCATTTCACCAAACCCTAACCGCCAGTTTATCTTCGCCGTGAGCATGCGCCCAAAAGCCCCCAAACTATCTTTTATTTTTGTTTTTATTTGTTTTTATTCTATTTGTCAGACTTATATGTTGTATTTTATTTTATTATATTATGCATTTTACTTTTATTATTATTTTTCCGGTTGTTTTTATTTTTTGTTATCTTTTTATCGTATTTTTTTTTGTCTATCTTCTTATTAGTTTGCTCAAAACCATGTACTTAATTTAGAATCTCCTACGATTCCGAATTTCATTATTCTGACGAAATCTTCCAAATTCAAGATAGTTTCAGTTCTCTTCCTCACTTATTATATTTTGCTTATTATGTTTATATTTGTTTGTACATTGAGGGCAATGTACATCTTAAGTGTGGGGAGGATTTATATGTTTATGCGATACAGTCCTTGAATCTTTTTTTTTAAAGTAATTTTCTCAAACCTAACATTGAAGTTGATTTTTTTTTTAATTTGGAGTTTTTATTGATTCTATTTGGGATTAATTTGTGAACTTTTATGCATTGTGTGATTTATACTTTAAGACACGAGAGAGCCAAGCATGATAAGTTTTTTTCAGAATATTATTTTAGGTTATCTCCCTGAACTGAAGCATTATCTTGAAAATTAAAATTTACAAATTTAACATCAAAACCATAATTTTTTGTGAGCTTTTGAGCCTATAAAGCATACATTTTATTTCGGGCTTATTTTATTTTTGGTTGAGTATGTCAATTTGATTTGTTATTTTAGAACTTGCTTCGGTTATACATTTCTAGGCCACATTATTTATTTGATATACTAAGATGATATAGGCACTTAGGATTTAATTCGCTTAACCTATAAACAACTTACTCGTTGAATTAACCCCTAATTAACCTCGTTAATCCTAACAATTTTTTTCTTATCACCCGTTTGTGTTAACTCATAACCTATATTAATGGTGTAAATAATCCTTTTTATTGACTCCCTTTTTGTCAAGATTCGATTTGGTTAGTTGCCTAACTATGTTTCATAATTTGCATTGTTGAGTTCTCTCTTTATTGAAAAAAAATAAATGAAAAAAAATTTTGAATTGTGAGTCTCATCGATTGTATAAAAGCTCACATCCACCATTTATTTCTTGATGTAAATTCTTTTAATTCAGCAACTGATTTTTCTAGTTTGGTAACTTATGAACTCGACTCTCGATTGTAACCAACTTTTCTGACCTTTTTTGCAGTCTTAACCGAAACCCCGTTACAACCTTGTAAAGACCTTTTGATTGGTGTGTCATCTCGTTATATAATGGTAGAGATTTGATTTTTAAGCAAATATATGGTAATAACATTTCTTGTTCGACTGTTGAGTGCACATTATTTGAACCTTAAACACTTTGAGTGCTTTGAGTGAACCTTAGTGAGGGAGTTCATTCTTATTGAGTTGAATTTCAGATCATTATTGAGATAGGGGAGACTCCTATGTTTTTTGCGTTTTAAAAGTTTCTGCTTGGGTTGCTTGTATTCTTTAGTGTCATTTTAGTTTAAGTTTCCAATGCATAATTATATGTAAATTATCTTAAGACATTATCGGTGAAAACAATAAATCGAGAGAAGTTAACTTGAATGTGGGTTGAGAATTTTGCTTGTGGACAAGCAAACGCTTAAGTGTGGGGATATTTGATAGGTGTTAAAATTAACATGTTTTAACCTCATTCTTAATGCATTTTTGGGTGATTATCTAATGTTAATTGTGAATTTTAAGCTCGTAATCCTTTAAATTCATATTTTAATGCTTAATAAAGCACTTGGGAGCAAAAGGAGCGAAAATGAGTGAAAATCGGAGCGTCGAAGCAAGCTGCAGGAGCCACAGAGGCTGAACCATTCCACACAGCTGTGTGACCTACACAAGCTGAACCATTCCACACAACCATGTGACCCACACGGGCGTGTGGTAGGCCATGTCGATTTCACGGAATTGCACACTGAACTACAAAAAATCACGATTTTAGGCTTTTCGGGCATTTTAAGACGTATATATGACAAAAACAAGAAGATAGGAGAGACTTGTCATAGAATATTCAAGAAAACAACTAGAAAACACCATTGAAGTTAGCTTTGAAGCAGATTTCCGTCAAGATTGAAGATTCCTGGTTGATTTCTTAGGAAGTTATCATAAGTTTTTTTATTTCTTTCGGTTATACTGTATCTTGGATGTTTCTATTTTCAAGCATGAACTAATTTTCTAAGTACCTAAGGGAGATGAACCCTATGATGGATTCTTTCGTTTGATTTTTATTTTACGCAATAAATATTTTGTTTCTTGTTCTCAATTATGTGTGCTTAATTCTTGGTTTGATATTTCTAGATTATTAATTCATGTTTGATGTGCTTAAATAGGTGGTTGAATAGACCCTGTTTAAGAGTAGATCTTATATAGTTCAGTGGAGTTGCATGCAATCCTAGAAATAGGATGACATAAATCTACCGGATTAAAGTCAAATCTAATAGGGGAATCCATAGCACGAGTTAATATGATAATAGAGATTTTAATTAGAAAGAAATTTCAATTAATCAATCTAGATTCAGTTGCTCTTATGCTCGAAAGAGATATTTGCATAATTTATGGATTTCTACGGATCAAGTTACTAAGAAAATTGTGTAATTTAGATTGATAGTGACAGATGAAATCTAGGTAAATTCTTTCTTAAGTATTGTTTTGCTTCTTGGTTGTTACTCTATTATTTTTGTGATTTGTTCTTTGTCATGTTCTTTAGTTAATTAATTTAGTTAATTTTAGTTTTCAATCAATCACTTGAATTATTCGGTTAAATAATAGAAAGACGGTAATTACTAGTACTTTTAGTCTTCGTGAGAACGATATCTTTGCTCAGTGTAGCTATACTATTAATTGATAGCTGCACTTTCATTAGTTAAATTTTTAGTTAGTTTCGTGGACATTAATGCACATGGATCTTCCCTTTGACAGTATGCTAGTCAATGAAGGTGACCCCGATCATTCTCTTCTTGTAAAAGACCCCGATCATTCAATTTCTTGGTATTCTAATTTTTAGATGAAGAATGCTCAAATATGGCTAGAATCTATACTTTTCATTTTAATGTTTTTTTTTAAGTTCTAAGGTTTGTATTTGTCGTATTGCTTCAATAAAAATATCCAACCTTTGTTTCAAAAAAGGGCAAATGACCAAAAAAAAGCCCTTTTTTTCAAAATTTACCGAAATGGGCCGATTTTTTATTATTTACCGGAATGGTCCATTTTTCAAGAAATCGCTACGTCGCCGTAGCGATGTCGTGGTACATATGGCGAGAGGTCGCGTCCACGCCGGCGTGACTGCTGATGTGGACGCGACCTTCTCTACTCGTGAACAGTACCCCAACGGTCAAAAATTTGACCGTTGCCCCCCCAACGATCAAAAATATATATATATAAATACCCCCACCCCTTTATTTTTTTTCACAAATAAATCCTATCTAATTTTTCCTCTCTAATCCTCTCAATTTCCTTTCAAAATTCTCTCAATTTCCTTCCAAAATTCTCTCAAACCCATATTTAATTTTAATTTCCTTCCAAAATTCTCTCAAATCCAGTTTTTAAAATAATTATAAATTTTTTTATATTTTTTAAAAATAATTTTAAATTTTTTTATATTTTCATCAATGGCCGGATCATTGACTCGTCTTGATAGCAATCACATATCGGTGGAGCAAATGAAAATGGTAAGTATTAAATTTAATTTGTAATTATTATTTACGATTTTTTTTATTTATGTATTCTTAGATAATTATTAATTTATTGTTTGTTATAAAAGTCCAAGATCCGGTATTGGAATGCCATATCCTAATATGCATGCTCCTCCATCACCGTTAGTAGAGAACTACTTGCGGAAGCGGGTTTTGGCACGTGGCGGCCAGTAGGTCGGGATTCAAGTTGGACCCGAAACTGATTAGTGCATTGATCGAGAGGTGGAGACCCGAGACGCACACATTTCATCTTCCATGTGGAGAGTGCACTATCACTCTAGAAGATGTCAGCATGCATTTGGGATTGCCGGTGGACGAGCACCCAGTCACCGGGTCTGCCCAATCTAGCAATTGAGAGGCGGTGTGCTACGATCTTTTGGGCGCTATTCCGGAAAAAATGGATGGAGGTAAGGTCGAGATGGGCTGGTTACGTGCCACCTTCCCCGAGCCGAATGCAAATTCAACCGAAATCCAAAGAATTCGATATGCTCGATCATACATTCTTCAAATAATTAGAGGTTATCTGATGTCGGACACGTCACGGAGCCGTGGACATCTAAGGTGGCTACTAAAACTCGTTGATTTTAGAGGAGCCGGTGAATTTAGTTGGGGGTCTGCCGTCTTGGCAACATTATATCGGGAGATGTGCGAGGCGACGCGACCGAGGAGAGCAAACATCAGAGGTTGCCTGTCACTACTGCAATCATGGGCACGGTTTCGCTTTCCATTTCTACGTCCTCGAGTGAACCACCCATATACATTCCCACTTGTAACGAGATAAATTTTATATTACATTTTTGAATTATTATGTAGATTTTGTAAGAATAAAAGTAAGCTAAAAATTTATTTAATTAGGTGGAACCATCCGGCAAGTTTTCGTGGATTACCGTCTGAACTTGAAGATATACAGCTTCTATTGGACCAACGGTCGAAAGCAGAAGTAAGTATTAATGCAAATAGATATTTCCCTACATTCGCTAGTCGATTGATATTTAGTATTTAGTATTTAGTATTATGTATGTAACTAATATTTCTATCATGTTCATATAGTTTCAATGGATACCATACGAGGATCCGCAATTGACGCAAGAATCCCTAAGAGTTTTTACAAAATCCAACGCTTGGCACGTGAAAGTGGTGTTGATCAACTATGCAACCGTGAAGCCCCACCAGACAGACAGAGTGCTACGATAGTTTGGATGTAGACAACCGATTCTTGCGGACCCTGAGAAGTTTGACGAGCACCACAAAATTGACCTTCAGCTATTAGGTACGGATTGGCCTAGATACTGGTCCGAGTACACGGAAATGTGGGAAAACCGGCTTGAATATCTACCTACTCGGGAAGCAATCATCGTTTCGGAGTTAGCGTGTGTTCCAGAATACATGCCATAGTTTAGGATCCATGGCAAGCCGTATTTACTTACGCCAGAGGAGAGGCAATGGCAATTACGTCTCGGAAGGGAAATGTGCGGGCCTCTAAATCCAAGACGAGAAGACTTCAAAGGCAGCCCCTCAACGAGGCCTAGACAGTCACCCGGCGCATCATCAGCGGGTATGCAATCACCGGCCCCAACGAGAGCATCATCAGCAGGCATGCAATCAAACTTCCCACAGTCACAAGTCCTGTTTTTGCAAGTGTACACGATACTGCCCGCCAACAACACCTTGGTGCGGTCTGTCAAACTCCGTCACGCAAAACCATAAATTGTCTCGATCGTGACACACTGTGTGCATGATGTTTGCCCTCGCCTTCACCTTGTTAATTTCTTGAACTACCTTACTGCACCATACATGGCCACCCTGCATCTGGCCAGCATAAGTTGCTGCTCGCTTTGGAAATAGCGCCGCCAAAAGGAAATATGTCTCTCGCACAACCGATGTTATCGGTAGATGGCGCGTTCCTTTAAGAACAGAATTTATGCATTCAGCCAGGTTCGACGTCATATGGCCATATCGTAGGCCTCCATCGTATGCTTGTGTCCACTGTTCGAAACGTATGTTACAAAGGTAGTCTGCCCCTTCTCCATTTTGGGATCGTAAAATTGCCAACATCTCCTGAAAACGATCTTTATTTATTTCATGCCCTGCCAATTGGAAGATAATAGCGAATATTTTATACCACTTCTACCAATAAAACTAATTCAAACTGACAAACGAAATAATACAGTTATAAACTAAATACCCATGTTGGTCACTTGTCGTCGTTCGCTCTTGGATGGATATTGCCTGTAGTAGTTCGAAGCTTAGGTAATATCTATGGTGTGTGTGCTGCCACAAGCTTCCCTCTCGATCAAATGTAGCTAGTATACCGGCGCCCCGATCTGAAATAACACAGATATCAGGTTGGGGGCAGACATGCCTCCTTAATCTAGAGAGAAAGAAATCCCGCCATCGATGACTCCCGGTGTTATTGCAAATGCAATTGGAAGAATTCTCCCAATACCGCCTGTGCCACTGCAACCAATAGCCGATGAGTATACCTACCGAACATGAAGGTACCGTCAATTTGTACCAACGGCTTGCAGTATGGAAATGCGTCTACTTATTGCTTAAAGGTCCAAAATAGGCATTTGAACACTTGACATCCACGTAGCAATCGGCCGTTGTAGTACGCATGTTCCGTTTCAAGGTCTGTGATGGCACCTGGGACGATCTCTCTAGCACCGACACCACCGCCATACTTCATTATATGAGGCGCCCCACCCACTATGCATCTTCTCCAACGCCTTTTGCTTAGCTATCCAAGCCTTGCGTAAGAGGGCGATGCCCCATTTGGCTACTGGATATTGGCAATTACCACCGCATCAAGTCCGGGATCCTTTTATCGTGGGCATTATCAAGCTGGCTAACATAACTGAATCCATTTTGGGATGATCTTGTGAAACACCTACAGAGGGAGTATATTAAATAATGCAACATTGCAAAATAAAATTATTATTCAAATACATTCAATCTTGTACCTGCAGTACATGTATGTGGACCTTTGTACTTTTTTATCTCCCACAACCCCGTCCTTTTCCTTAACGAGGTGACTATTTTCCATGAACATGTGCCGTTTTGCACCGCACACTTCGCCTCAAACTTATCGGATTTTGATTTAACGACGTGGAAATTAACGTCGTTTTTGATGCTATGATGTTTCAAAGACCAATAAAACTATTCTTGTTGGTAAACTGATTACCAACTTCAAGTTCACCGAAATCTACCCCCGAACTTGTACAATCGCGCAACCGGTGTGGTAGATCTGGAAACTCTAACGCATCATCTGCTGACAGATCGACATTATGCATGTGGGCTGGAGGTGAGTATGCTCTGAATCGTGAATTTTCTTCATCATCTGAACTCCTTTCAGCATCTTCACCTTCTGTTGGAATAGGCTCCGATTCAGAAAATAATCCCACCTCTGCACCATCCGGCCCGGGCTCTCGAGGTGGATCCACATCAGAGTCATCTTCTAACCCACAATCATATGCAGCGTACGACGTCCCCTCACCGGTTGACGTCATAGGTAGTACGTCATCCCTTCTTCTGGGCATTTGATAACGTCCCCAATTGGATGTAGATTGCCATTCACTAGAACTTGACGCAGTTTCCCAGTACGTATTTCCAGCATCAAACGTCGAGCCACCGACGTACATGTCTCATCCACCAACAGAGTGTCTTGCGGGGGATGTGCATTCGACACCTCTACCGAACATGGGTTGTTCCGTATTTTGTAACCCGCTAACCGAGTGTCGGTCAGAGGTCGTGTATACATCTCGAACACCGGACGGAAGTACATCAGTTGGCGACGTAAATTGTACATATAACTCAATATAAGTTGCTCCACTAGCAAGATGAGTCTGCACCATTGCCTCCAAGCTACGAGCACATTTTATGTCGAACGAGTCATATGTCACCGGATCAACACAAGAACAAAACCGATACGTGATTGACAGAACTTTCATTGGCGTCGTTCCGAAGATTTTACACCTAATTCTTTTACGAAGTTCTATGAAATCTATGTTCTGGCTAAATGACAGTCGCACCGTATTCTCCGACAAAAAGACAACACATTCTCGGTGTGGCAAACCTCACCATCGTAGTAAATAACAGCACTAATACGTTCACTCATTTTGAAACTCTAACTTTCTTAGCCTCTCTAAATTGTTTCTGCTATGACTTATGCATTCTAAGAACATTTTCTGCCTAATTTATAGCCTCAGCCCAAACTTGCTACTGTAGCAAAATCGCGTCCACGAGGGCACGATTTCACAATTTCTTCTCAAATAGCATCCTCGTAGAAACGATTTTATACTATTTGCTCAGAAACATCAGAAAAAAAATTATTTCTTACATGACTTACTGTAGCAAAATCGCGTCCACGAGGGCGAGATTTCACAATTTCTTCTCAAATAGCATCCTCGTAGAAACGATTTTATACTATTTGCTCGTAAAATCGTAAAAAATTATTTCTTACATGACCTATCAGAGCAAAATCGCGTCCACGAGGGCGCGATTTCACAATTTCTTCTCAAATAGCATCCTGGTAGAAGCGATTTTATACTATTTGACCAGAGACGTCAACTCGAAATAATTTATTCCGGGACCCTTAAACCCTAAAAAGCCTACACCCTAAACCCTAAAAGCCAGAAAACCCAAACGTGAAATCAACGTCAAAATCGCGTCCCGAGAACGCTACATGGCAGGAGGACGGACGCGACCTCCGCCATGTACCCGACATCGCTACGACGTATGCGATTTTAAAATGGACCATTCCGTAAATAATAAAAAAATCGACCCATTTCGGTAAATTTTGAAAAAAAATAGCTTTTTTTGGTCATTTGCCCTTCAAAAACACTAATGAATATTTTAAAATATATTATATATTTTACTTATCTCCTAATAATGGTTATTTATATTAATTATATAAAATTAAATATTTTATTTTAAAAAAATTATGTCTATATGATATGATATAAAAACTAAAGAATATTTTAAAATATTTTATACATTTACATATCTACTAATAATGATTATTTATATTAATTATATAAAATTAAAATATTTTATTAAAAAAAGTCATGTCACATGATATGATATAAAATAGTAATGCATAGCTAAAATCTTCAACCTATCCCTAAGATATTTACAGATCACACTTCCTCCAAAGGCTTCGCAAAATTATCAGTCACTGTTTCATATCCATGCATACTGTTCACAACAAGAAGAGAGTGGAGAGTTTCTCAAGTTTACACATGTTATTAACTATGAACAAGAAATCAAGATTCAAAAGCATTAACATGAATATTTTGATTAATAGAATGAGATCCTTTTTACAAGGCAAACAATGGTGATAGCACTAACAAATAGTAAATCATGTATCTTGTATAAACCAGACATACACTCTGCAGTCTTTTTCTCCACGTAGCAGCTATGTTTCAATATTTGCTCCAATATTAACTGCAACTCTAAGCTTTAGTTCCTTCTCCTCGCTTCTTTTCATCTTCAACATCCTGCAAGTGGCCATATAAATGGAACCATATGTTACAATTTACTACCATTCAAAGAAGGAACAACCCTGGCATAAGCATCAATGAATTGAGGTAACACTTAACATGTTACCAATTGAAGATCAAAGGATGTAACAAAATGATAAGGCGTAAAAGTTGTTCGAGCTTACAGAATTTTCAATCTTGTCAAAATCATCACCAAAGCTCCCATCACCATCACCATCACCATCACCATCACCATCATCTGAATAATTAACAAATTGAAAGGACAAATACTATTTAAAATAGAGAAAGAAATGTCTAGTTCAATCCATTTCTAAAGGGTTCTATATCAAAAATGAATCTTGTCACATTATTGCAATAATGGCCTCATTAACATCTCCAGTATCACGTACCTTATCAGGAAATAAACACCTCTTCCAAAATCATACATTGCATTGAATTATGAATCAACCATAGTAAGTTAGGCTACAGAATGCATAATCAGGCTTTAATATGACTCTCGAGAAAAACATCCTTTCGGAAATATAATTTGAATAAGAAGTCATCAACATAAAAGTTAAAACTGCTAAGCAACTTCAAGAGCAAGCAATTCAAACTATCAAAACTCTAGGAAACAAAAGGAAACCTATGTCAATAGTTTATATCCGTACCTCCACCACCAGCATCGTTATCATCAAAATCTCCCAACAAAAATGTATCCAAATCTTGCTCGGCAGATGCATTCGAAGTTTTACTTTTCAGACTAGTTTCTGATTGCTCTGTCGTAAGTACAGGTGTTTGCTTTGGTTCATCCTCCTTTGCCTCCTCCTGCTTTGCTCTCTGTTTAACTTCCTCCATGTACTGCTGCTCATAGCTGAAAATACAAATATCTGACATCAAATAATAATCTAATCCTTTATCCGAAAGTATCGTTTATACTTATTCTAATTAAATACTTACGAGCCAACATGAGTGCTAACTAGAGTGAAATATATCCTCCAAAATTTTCTTTCTTTCATCACACGTGGACACAGTTCATATCTTAATTTCTTGATTTCCTGCATAAGAAAAAAAAAGCGTTTTACATAAATTATTAATTACTACCAAATGATGTTGGCATATTCCGATTGCAACTGAAATTTACAATAATTAAATTTAGACGAAAAAATTATCTCAGAAATATTTTTTAACTACAATGTTATCAGCGATCACGATGAAAACAACTCAAATCAAAATGCCAAACGTAGCCTTCAAATTAAAAAATCCAGAATGATACGTAATTTTTTTTTACCTTAACAGTAGTAAGAACAATAGTGGCATGCCTCTCTTGCCATTCATTCAGATCCTTCCGTACATTGGTCCCCGTAGTAGTCGCGTCAGGTTCATCTACTCAACAATCTAAACTTTTAGATTTAATTTTCTTTTTTTTAATGAAAAAGATAAATGTAAAAAATTTACCTTGTACAGGGAAAGGGAAGCTCTGGAAAGTACTAGAAGTAAAATTTCTAACAAAGTCTCTCAAATCATCAGTGAGACCGAACTTCCGAAGCTCCGAATCGGAGATGGGTGGAGGATCCGAGGAGGCAATGGAGAGGGAGGAGAGTTGAGGAGGGATAATGTCGGAAATGGTCTTGGAGAGACTTTGGCTTTGGAGTTGGATTTGATCGGCTTGTTTGAGAGCGGCGACTTTGAGCTCATCGGCCTTTTTGGAAGCTTCAAGAGCAAGCTCATCGGCTTTCTTGGAGGCTTCAAGAGCAAGCTCCTTGGACTTCTTGGCGGTTTCGGCGACTAGATCCGCGATTTTGTTTGGCATTGTTAGGGTCTGAGATTTCTTCGCCGTTTCTTCCGCGAAGGACTTGGCGCGCTTCCAAAAATCTTCCATTTTTGGGATCTGAATCTGATGGATTTGATTCTTTGGATCGTCTCGGTTGTCGATGTACCTTAGTTTTTCTTCCTAAAATGGCGTCGTTTAAATTTTTAATAATTTTGCGTTCTCCCTTGTGTTTTCTCAACCTATCATTTTCTCGATCGTGCTGTACGTTTTCCTTAATTACTATCCATATGTTTTTTTACCTCTAAAAATTAAATAACAGGAGCTCATAATTAGCGAACTCATCAAATAGTTTTAATTGCTCAATTAAATAAAATAATAATAATTGAAAAGAAAATGTAGAATTAAAATTGATTAACCGACTTAAAATTTATGTATGTCCACGCAGGTTTTGAATTCATATAATATTAACACAGCGAATTGAAATAACAAAGTTTGAACTCTATTAAGGGGCAGTAACCTCAATATATACACTAAAACATATGTGAAAAAGTGCAAAAAAATGTTTTAACTCATATAAAGTTTAAAGAAAGATCACTCAATTTCTGAGAAGCTTTCATTTTAGTTATCCAATTATTAAATCTCTAACAGCGATTAACTACATACGCCATATCATATTTACACTTTCATTTTGGTCACCTACCTTCTAAGTCACCTTCATTTTAGTCGCTCAAGAAATATCATTTTTTAAGTATTGATCGGGGTAAGAGCATATTAAGAATTAAGTAAAAAAGCCATAAAAACTAAAATAATACATTAAAATTTTTTAAATCGTACTTGTTTACCCGCTTACGAAATTTCAAAAAAATCAATATTGAAATTTAAATTTTCAAAACATCAAAATAAATTATTGAAAATTTTTATCCCTTAATAGTGTCACTCAATTTGTTACTATAATATTGGAATTAATTAATTTAATCTCTTCCTAAATTTTTTTATGTTTTCAAATTAAAATAAACTCAAATAACTCATATTTAATAATTGTCACCGAATTATTTACTTTTCTAGAAAAGATAATATTTTCTAGTATTTGGATGAATCTATGTAAAATGTTTTCTATTGGTTGTGATTTCCTAAAAGTATTTCATAAAAATTGTTTTCAATAAAACAAAAGTACATTTAAGATTTTTTATGCAAAATATTTTCTATTGTTTGGTAACTTTTTCATCTAAAAATATGATGCTCCACCTTCAAAACACTTCAAAAAAAAATCTTTATAGGCATAATTTTATTTTCTATTTGAATTAAATTACATAAATGAATATGTGCACATCTATACTTCAATTACAATAACCCTTTTAGTTGAAAGACCCCTGTTAAAAGAAAACTTCATCGAAGCACACCATCCATGGATATCAACATATCACCCCAATAAAGTTGGAGACAATTTTCTCTAAAAACAATGAGCCAGTGGGATCATTTTCCTCAGAACCTTGAACTTCGATGTAGAACTCAGCCTTCACACATTCCCTCCACCATATGATCATGAAACTCAAAACCTCAAAAATCTTTGCAATTCACACACCTATCAGTGCTTCAATTAATATCAATATTTACAAGTATCCCATTTAGATTTATTTTTAAATTTGAAAACTATTTATTGAGAAAACTAAGAAACAAAATGTCATAAGGAATTAAAAAGACACATCATTATCATTTAGAAACATGCACCAAACACACATCAATGGATTAATAATGTAAAACTATCAGATAAACTCTACATGCGTCACAACTCTTAACAGGTTCCTAGAACTCAAATCAAGCAACATAGATGCAATAACCAATTTACATATTGATGCTTTGCCAGCAAAACAAAAATGAATCACCAATGTAAAACTGATGTTGAAGACAAAGTCAACTAAACACTTAAATAGGCAATAGAAGAATCAAAATTTGTCTTTGATAAATCTAATCTAAAAAGTATTCATCTTATATAATAAGTAAATACATCAATTTACAAGGTTAGTAAAGCTTAAAAAATCACAAGACTAATAAAACTTAGGAAAGCAAAAATGATAATGTCTCTTTTAATGGTCTTATTATATTAATATATAATTCTAGGACACCTAAGCTTCTTTCATCTATTTTTTTAAGGTAGAAAAGGCCTTTTTTTTTTTTATCAAAATAGAGGTTCATTTACTACATAAGTTACAACAAGAACCATAATACCAATACCAATTCTAACACCCCAAAAATGTGAATGTCTGATTGTTGAATTTTGTCATAATTAAGTTTTTGTATCTGTGGCTAAGTGCTATGTTTGCATGATTGAGGCCAGGGGTTCGAGTCGCATCCTTGGAAAATTTTGCTATTTTATTATAAGTTAATCTTTATCCTTGAACCATCAACATAAGTTTAAATTCTATGTGGATCGGTGTTAAGAATGAGTCTACTGGTTCACTGGTAAAGCATCTGTATATCTGCTGGTCCTGTGTTTGAGTCGCTGCATATGCGTTAAAGGAATATTTTTATGTGACTCAAGAAAGTGTTAGTTTTCGAGTTAATTTTAAAATCTTTGTACGTTTCTTTTCTTTTTCTTTCTTCTTTCCCTATCGTCTTTTCTTTTCTTTCTTTTACTTCTATATTTTTTTCCCTTTTTGCTTGCCTCATGAATTGTTATCGAATTGAATTGGAAGTTTTGTTTTATCATTGCATCATTTGGAAGGTAAATTTGTAAGTTTTGTTGTTGGATTTTGTCAAAATTTGCTATTGTTCGTCCCTGTCAAAAACGTGGGTTATCTGATTATCTCGCTCGAATTCTCTGTTTATGTGTACGATTGGCATTCTCTAGGAGAAAGCCTCGAGAATAATGACTCACCAACCGTAATAGGTCTGTAGATTTTTGAGTCGTGCGTAGGTAATCGCCATTTTGAGTTTGGGGAGCTTTGGTGTTGAAGTTGTCGACTTAATTCGGTTTCTGAGAGATTATTCTAGCACTACACATGGGAATGTTTGTTTAATTGGTCTCTGGTTTATCGTTTTAGGTTCTAGAATCATTCAAGTTGCTTTTACATCGAATTCGTACCAGGTGCATATTGAAAACCCGAGTTTTTACAAATTTCAAACACCAGAAAACATGGCTATTGATGCCACATGGTCGTGTGGTAGGCTATGTAACTCATTGTCTACCAAGTACGAGCCACACGGGTAAGGGACACGAGCGTGTAGGCCAGTTTATGAAATTTCGACATATACCAAGAATCACTCAAACTAAATACAAGCCTTCTGTGAGGTCATTTGAACTGAATTTGAATACATAAATTGATATCCTGTGATCTGGAATTTGAATACTGATTACCAATGTGTGTATTATTTTTTACTAAAATTACTAGAAGTGATCTACTGTATACAAGTATGAGTTATATTTGAATATTTGCATAGAACCATGTATTAACTATTATGTGAAGTATGTATATGCATTGGATGGGAATTGAATCAGAAGGAAGTATTATGTTCTGAACTAGTGGTTAAATCCTTGGTATCCCGTATACTAATCTGGCAGCTAGTTTGCAATCTCTAAAATGTGCCAGACCTACACTGAGTGGTGTGTAAGGTTGGATGGGTAATGAATACCCTATTCGGTGTGTTGAGTTGGTCGGAGATGGTGTGCAGCGGTTGGTATTAAGTAATTACATCTGTCCTCTTCTGTTTTGCATCTGATTATGGCTTGATTATTATTTGTCTGTATGACTCTGATCTGTAACTGAATGAATTGTTTCCTGATTCTGAGTTAACATCTGCACTTGGATATCTTGGTTTTACCAATATTCTATTGAATATGTAAATAGTTTGGTCCTTTCTGGTATATTAATTCAGTTATTGTTGAATGAATTTTAGGTAAATCATAGACTTGATTAGGTCGGCGGATAAGGAGCTCGGTTATGTGTTTATACTATTTAGTGTTATGAACCATGCTAGTTACTTTCGTAGTTTCAGTTAGTTGAAAGATAATATCAAGATATCGGTTTGTCTTTATTAAACTTTATCATACTTTAAAGGTGTGTTATTATAAATTGCAGAATGTGTTTTGATTATCATTCGTTCTAACTCTCCAGACTTGGCCTTGTCGTCTTGGCCGGGTATGAGGTGCTACACCAATGAACTCAATAATGACACTACTCATAATAGCCATGTAGCTAACAAGAAAGAACCAGTTCAACAAATCATAAACGCAAACACACAAGGAGAAGCACGAAAGTCACAACACCTAAAAACATTAATTCCTTTTTCAAAATTAAAATAATAACAATGACAAAGCAATGTTCATGTCCAAACTACCTTATGGGAAGACAAACCATAGAGTTAGCTTTTGCCCTTTCAATAGAGTAATCATTGCCATTTCATTACCTAATTATCACAAGCAGAATTAATAATATTTAAAATAAATAAAAAAATCAAATAGAAGCAAGCAAACAAATCATATAATTCTAAAATGATTCTCAATTTATCATTATCTCTCATAGTGAACTGTTGATGGTCACTAAATTAACTATTAATATGACTAAGGCAAGCGCACCTATCAAATAATAGTATAGTTATGGTGAGTAGGGAATATCGTATCCACGAGGACTAAAAGTACTAGTAATTACCGTTTTTCTATTATTTTACCGATAAATTGAAGTGATTTTTTATCTAAATTTACTAATATAATTTAACTACGAATGCAATAGAGAATGAAATGGGAAAAATAATCGAAGACAACCAATGAGAAAGACAATACCCAGGAAAGAATCCACCTAGACTTCACTTATTATTCTGAATCTGAATTAAACGATTTATTTACTTGTGTCTTGATCTGTAGAAATCCCTAAATTATGTTAATGTCTCTTTCGAGAGTAAGAACAACTAACTCTAGGTTCATTAATTGAAATCTCTTTCTAATTAAAACCCTATTGTCGCATTAACTTGATTTATGGATTCCCCTATTAGATTTGACTCTAATCTGATAGATTTATGTCATCCTATCTCTAGGATTGCATGCAACTCCACTCAATTATGCTAGATCTACTCTTAAATAGGGACTTTTGCTCCACTAAAATAAGCACATTAAACTTGAATTAAGATCTCAAAAATATTAAAACAAGAAATAAGCATACATAATCGAGAACAATAATCAAATATTTATCAAGTAAAACAGAAATCAAATAATAAGATTCATCATAGGTTTCATCTTCCTTAAGTATCTAGGGAATTTTAGTTCATAATCTGGAATGAAAACATCTCAAAGTTAGGATAACAACAAGACATAAAGAAACTCAATAAAACATCGAACGAAATTAACTGGAGATCTTCAATCTTGAAGGAGATCCACTTTTGAGTTGATTCCGATGGTGTTCTTCGAGTCTTTTCTTTGATCTTCTCTGTGTGTCCCCTTAGATCTTTTTCTAATTGATATTTATAGACTTTAGAATGCTCAGAAAGCCTAAAAATTGGGTTTTTCCACCTGTTTGTGAAACATGGTGCGATATCGACACGGGCTGGCACATGGGCGTGTGGCCAGTCCGTGTGGAAATGCCTAGGTCTTGTGGATCCTAGAAACAACTCTATTTATCCAATTTTGGCTCGTTTTTCACTCCTTTTGCTCCCAAATGCTCTCTTAAGTATAGAAACAAGAATTTAAAGGATTAGGAGCTTCAAATTCACTAAATTACATAATTAATAATCCAAAAACACATTAAGAATGATATTAAAATATGTTACTTTTACAGCTTATCAATTGTCTCACTATCCATTTTGACAATTGGGTTTTGAACTTAAATCGATTGATTTCGCTTGAAGTGGCAAATAGTTGAAGGGAAATGGACGAAGAAATTGAATAGAGAAAATCACCCAATTGTTGAGAATTCTATTGCTGAAAAGACTAGAAATGGCTAGGGCTTTTTTTTTTGTCAACGAAACTACTGCTTTTCTAGCATAGAGATGGAATCGAAGAAGAAAAAAACAAGAAAGTGAGAAACTTAATGGGAGTAGATAGAAAGATGAGATAAAATTGTGTAAAATGTAACAGCCCGATTTTGGGCCTAATCGGAATAGTGGTTTCGGAACCATAAATTCGACGAGGATAAAATTTATTTTTATTATATTTTTATGGTCTAAAATTTCACAAAATGATTTCGTGAAATTTGTTTTCGAAAATTTCGACGTTTGGGCACTCAATTTAGTCAAAAGGACTAAATTGTAAAAAATGCAAAAGTTGAGATATAAATGTTAAAGGTGTCCAAATGTTATGAAAATTTAAATTGGAGGTCCTTATATGGTAATTAGACCATTGGTTAAGTTGGTGGACAAAAATGGACATGGTTAGGCATGTTTCCAAAGTTTTTCATTAAGGGCACTTTGGTCATTTAGTTATTAAAATGAATTAAAAACAAAATTAAAAGCCAATTTTTGTCCATCTTCAACCCCTAGGCCGAAATTTGCATAGAGAAACCATGGCTAGGGTTTTTCAAGCTTCCAAGTTCGATTGTAAGTCCGTTCTAGCCCTATTTTTAATGATTTTTACGTTTTTGAAATCCTCGTAACAAGATTTACCTATTTTTACCATTATTTTGAACTAGGGTTTGTGTTTAAAAATTTACCCATGAATGATATGCATGTATTTTGATGTTTTATAGAAGAATATGAATGCTTGGAGTGTGATGAATGTCTTTTACTAAGTGATTTTCGATGAAAATGCCTAAAAGGATTAATTTGTAAAAGTTATAAAATATGTCACAAGTGTGCGAATAAGTGAGAATTGTAGACTGCTATAGTTATGAAAATGGTTTGTCTAGGCGTAAAATGCAAGGAAATTGAATAAAAATTATTTTACAAGCCTAGAGGTAAAATTGTAATTTTGTGAAACTTTAGGGGTAAAAATGTAATTTTTGCCAAAATGTGATTTTTGGACTAAATTGAATAATGTGAGTGTTAAGTAAGTTAAATGTGTTATTATGAATCAAGAAAGACGAGAAATTGACTTTGATCAGTGAAAAAGAAAAGTGAGATTTCCCGGTTGAACCTCTAGAATAGAAAAGATACGAATGAAGTGACAATAATGATCACATGTGTGGCACGGACGGTTAAGCGAGCCACTATGTGAAAGAGATAGTAATGGTCACGTGTAGTACTATGTGCGAAGCTACTACGTACCACCGGGTACCATTGATTATAAAGGTGGTTGTTGTGTGCTGATTCCACCAGGTATCATTGATTATAAAGGTGGTTGTTGTGTGCTGATTCCACCGAGTACTATTGATTATGAAGGTGGTTGCTATGTGCTAATTCCACCGAGTATCATTAACTATAAGGGTGATGCTATGTGCTGATCCACCGTGTATTTGTTATTATTCCAATGTGTTCATCGGGAAATTGACTAAGTGAAAATACATGAGATCAAGTAACGACTAATTGTAATTGAATATGACTATGTGATGAATGAGTGCAGGTATAAGTGTGAAAATTTATGAACAATGTACTTGATATTTGATCAAACCATCGGTAAGATGCAATGGAGTAAGTGAAATTATGAAAGAGTAAATTTAGCAACAAAATAGTTTTGGATAGCAGTAGTTGTGTGACTTTGAAAAATCACCAAAAATATTGAAAATCGAATTAGAAAGTGACTAAGATATGAAATTAAATCTGAATGAGTCTATTTTCACATAAAAGAGACAAAGCAAGCAAACGAGTTTTATATAATGATATATTTGAATTTTAGTGAGACAGGGCTAGAATGATTTCGGAATCCCCTGTTCTGACTTGGAAAATCATTAAAAATTGTACAAAAATAATTATGGGATAAACTTTATATGTTTAGAATCCTGAATGAGTATATTTTTAAAAGAAATAAATGAGAACATTATCCTAATTCTATACTATGAAATAACTAATTTTTAGTGAAGAAAGGTTAGAACTGTCGAGCAGTGAAACAGGGGAAACTTTAAAGAATAAACTGTACTTATTGGCTAAGCAAAAAATTCTGAAATATTTATGGTAAGAATATATATGAGTCTAGTTTCAGGGAAAATTAACAGATCTTAATTTGAATCTTGATAGCTCGAGATATAAATAAATTAGTGACTCTGACTCAGACAAATAGTTTGAATTTACATACAGGAAAATAGTGAAAGTATGGATAATGTTGATTAAGTGTGTTATACACATTAAGGATGTGGAATGGAGAGGATTAGGAGGAAAATTGGGAAATATATGAATGATTTGTGTATAATTGGTAATATGCTCAATTATAATTAATAAACGATGAAATAGAAATGATGCTTATATTTGCGCATTATTGGTCATGATTTAAGCTCATGTGGGAAAATAAAGTTTCATAGTATGTGTGTATGGTATATTTGGAATATGATTTAGCTTGAAGTAATGTCATGAATGGTTTATGAATTAACACATGTTGGTAAGTTTGATACATTAATAAATGTTGTGCTCATCTATACGTTTATTTGGTTAACATATTTGATGTACATGCTTAGGCTTTGACCAAGTTGTGGCTGGATTATGCCACGTTAAACTTATAAGTTATGCATTGAAATGGTAAGTGCCTAAATGGAAATATGCTTGTGATCATGACAGGGGTGGTAAGGTTTAAATTATGTAATCTCTAGTGAAATGGTTTATCATGTGGTTAGTTCCAAAAAGAATTATGCTTAAATGCACTAGCTTGCGACTATGGTTGAACGATATGTTTATGTCTTATGTGATATGCATAGGAAACAGTGTGAAAAGGTAATGAAATAGTAAGTTCATATTTGAAATGAAAAATGACGAAAAAAGGGGATGATGAGTTGAATTGATGTTGTTATTTAAGATAAAGTGATATTTTCATTGCAAAAATTGAGAATTTCATAAATGTGTTAATGAATGGTATAATCGAAAAACGTTGAGTTAAATGGTAAATATGTATTAGTATTGAACTTACTAATATTGAATTGTACGTGAATTAAATGGAAATTGCTAGTGATATGATTTGAATTGTGAGCATGAGAAATTGTGAACTGAATGAAATGAAAATGAAGCATTGAATTGCATGGGTATGTATAGGGTATCGTAGGCCTTATTTATTATGAATATAATATTTTGAGGATATATTGTGAAGAATTATAAAAACATGTTAAAATTTTTTTGAAAGTTTTAATTTAGATGAAATTTTATAATACGGTTAAATACGTTTACAAGCGTTTGTGTTCTGGTAATGCCTCGTACCCTATTCTGGTATTGAATACGGGTAAGGGGTGTTACATAAAATGTCTTACGGATATTTCTTTTTTTTTTCGTTCTTACCTTTGAGAGAGGAAGATGAATGCCGTTGCCACTAGTGCAGTGCAAATTTTGGTGTGGCAAGGAAGGGGGAAGGAGAAGTTTGCTGGGATGTGAAGAGAAGAAAATTGGAAAATGTCTTACCGAATAGAAAATGGTAAGACATTTTACCAAAAAAACCTCTCCTTTTCCCGTGTTTTGGAGAATGGTTTATGGTGAGAATTCATTTTCCACCAAACAAACATGGGAAAACAATGAAAATGTTTTCCATAAAACCTTTTACATGCAAACAAACAGATCCTTAATTTAATTAATTAATTTTTCTTATATGCCAAACAAAACTTAGAATTTTTTCATTACTTTTTACCCAAATGAAGAACAAGTGAATCATTTAATTAATTGTCGCAAGGATCTTTTCAAAAGAAATTAAAGTTTTGTAGACAATTATTAAATACGACTTATTTGAGTTGATTTCATTAAAGATAATCTAGAAACATAAAATAGAATTTTAAGATTTAGAAGGAGATTAAATTAATTAAACTAATTAATTTCAATATTATAGTAACAAACTAGTTGATATTATCAATGGATAAAAAATTCAACAATTTATTTAATTGATTTTTATGTTTTGATATTTAAAAATTAAATATTTAATTTTCAATAATTTATTTAATTAATTTCAATATTATAGAGGCAAACTAGTTGACATTAGCCAAGCCAGGCATAATCTTAACACACTTTGTGTTTACTCAAGCCCGGCCAAACTTGAAATATGGGCTTAAAATTCTGTCCAACCCCGTCCATATTTATAAATAGCTAACCTAATCTCATTTTAAGCCTACCATATTATTTTTAAAAATTTTTAAAAATATATTTATATTATTTTTAGGTTAATATTTTTTATTTATTAAAATTTTATATATACTTGTCGAAACCGTTTTTTTGAAAAACAAAAATTTGATTGTCGACTTTAAAAATAAAACCGGAGTCGCCACTGATACTTTATTAAGGTGTGATCGGCCCACCTTAAAAATTAATTTGGTCTACGAGTTTTAAGAGAATGAGTTTGGGAGTCAGTTACGCACGAGGAAGGGTTAGCACCCTCGTAACGTCCACAATTGGTACCAAATCGATTATTTAATGTCTTAGTGTCATGGGCTAAAAAAAAGAAGTTTAAAAAAAACCCAAATGATGAAATCAGAAAAGGATAATCAATTGTTCAAGACATATAAAGAAATCAAGTCCCAATACGTTAGGGTACAATTTCTCAAAATTCCTGAACTTTGAATATCATTCTCATTTTATACGAAAATCTTCATTTTGAGAAAGTAACATGTCATGCCCAATACGTTAGGACACAACAAATTAAGTTCCCGAAAATGATTTTTATACTTATGTATTTTAAATAAAGAATATTCTCGGTTATTTAGAAATTAACAAAGAAAATCGGAACCCAATACGTTAGGGCTCAATTTCCTCGAAAATTTCAAACTTTGAATATTGCTTTTATAAAAAAAAAAAACTTTGTATTGAGAGAGAATAATTTTGATGAACTCCGAGATGTGTTTTTTAAAATGTTAATATACAACATAAAACACATACCTTAATTTAAACTGTATATGTATATGTATATGTATATATAATATATATGTACAATATGTATAAATAACGGAATATATATGACAAAAATGTTTATAAAATTAAAAGATATAATATATATATATATATATATACTATAGAAAATGAATATATAATTTAAATTATACAATATGGGAAGTACATATGAATTAAAATGTATATGCATATTTATATATATTATGAAAAATAAATTATGAAGAATAATATAAAAAAACATATATAGAAGTATATGTATATACATATTTACAAAAGTAAAAAAATTGAACTTAAAATATATATATGTATATAGAAATTAAAAAAATAAAAAAATAGAAGAATATATGTATAAAATGTATAGGTAGACGTGTAACCTAAAACATGCATATATATATATATATATATATATATATATATATATATATATATATATATAAGAAAAGATTATGTGAATACTATAAAATGTATATGTATTATATAATAAAAACCATGCAAGTATGCTATATAAAACATGCATATATAAAAATGATACGTGTATGAATGAAGTAATAATAATTATAATAACAATAAAAAGTATAACTTAATTATAATAAAAATTCAAATGAATAAAATAATTAAAAAAGGGCTAAATTGAACTTAAAAACCGAAAAATGGGGCAGATTTAGAAAAAATTAGAAAATAGGACCAACTTAAATATGCGCGTAACAGTGGAGGACCGAAAGGGAAATTATCCCCTCCTTCCAAAACGCTGCGCAGTGAGGGACCAAATTGAAACAAAAGTCAAATCTGGGCCCAAATTTTAAAAAATAAAATGGGCCTAATTGAAGCGCGTCGTAACAAGAGGGGCTAATTTCGTAATTTTACCCCTCAGGCCAGGACACGCGGATCCTCCCCTCCGGGTCTTGTCACCGCGCGGGTCAAGGCCATCAAACGGCGTCGTTTTGCAGATGTTTTAAAACCCAAAATTCCCCTTAAAAATTTATTTTGCTTTTTGCCAATTTTTTACAAAAAACCCAAACTGACCCTAGCCTTCTCTGCCAGGGTTCTTGCTCTACCTATTACCGCCGCCACCGTTAGGCTGTCCTTTGGCCTCCAACGACGTCCCAGCCTCCGATTGCGACGGAAAGGGGACACCGCGACGATGAATCTGGCGGAAGAGGTAAGTCTCCTTTCCCCTCTTTTATATTTTAAGCGAAATAAATAAATATAAAACAAAAAAAAACATATATAAAAAACTTTGAATGATGAACACCGAGTAAAACAAAAAAAATCACCCTTTTTTATTTTTTCATTTTTTCTCTCCTCCGTATTTTCGTCCTTCTTTACACTGAATCCCCCTCCCTTTTACACTGAAAATATTGGCCTTTTATAGCCAAAAATGGAAAAGAAAAATAAATCCAAAAAACAAAATCTATTCTGCTATCCCTATTATTTTGTTGCGATTTGTTTTTATTTGTTGTTGCAGGTGCGGTGCGCAAGGCATGGCGTGCGTAGAGGAGCGGCGCGCGTGGAGGAGGCTAGCTCCGAATCTTGCGGCGGCTGGAGAGGGGACTACGCAAGGTGATGCGGCGCTGGAGATGCTGCTAACTGCTGAAGGTTCTAGGGTTTAGGTTTGGGCTGGTTCGATTATTGTTTGGGTAATTGGGCTTAGGTGGGTATTAGGCCTGTAACATGGGACTGCTTATTTTTTTGTTTTGTAAGGGCCCGAGTAAATTGGGCATATTACAATACTCATCTTAACATTTTTTAATGTTTACATTATAATGGTATTATATACTACTAATTACTATAAGTTTAATTTTTATGTGTCATAATTTAAATAATATATAAAAATAACATAATATAAAATATTACAAACTTACAAAAACGAGTGGGGTTGAGTCGGGCCCAAGCCTTCAATGTGCAACCCTCATGCCCGACCATATTTTAAATGAGCCTAATTTTTTTGCTAAAATCCTCCCAAATTTCGGATGAACCTTCGAGCTTGGATGAGTAGCCCGACTAGAGGTGCTCATGGCTCTAGTCGGGCTTAAGCATGATATTAACATGCTTTATGCTTGCCTAAGCCCAACCCAAAATATGGGTCTAAAATTTTGCCAAAATTTGCTCATATTTGCAAAAGACTAATCCAAGCCCATTTTAGGCCTGCTCATATCATTTTTAATTTTTTAAAACTATTTATATTATATTATTTTAATATTTAATAAATTTATATATTCTTTTATATATTGAAAATTTTTATATAGTCATATTAATATTATTTTAATGTTTACATTAGAATAGTATTATATATTTAGTGTAGGTTTATGTTTTTAATGTGTTTTAAATTACATAATATATAAAATAACATAAAATAAAATATTATAAATTTAAAAACGAGTCAAGCTGAGCTCATGCCTTGAAAATGAGCTTAATTTTTTTATCCAAATTCTTTTTTGAGTCTAATATTTGACCTAATTCCTCTCAAATTTCATGCGGGCTATGAACAGGTCCAACCTGACCATGAGCAAGTATAATTTCATGGGATTTTTACTTTTTAATATATATTTTTAAAATTTTAATTATTGTTGCAATGATTTTGTAATAATATTTACCAAACATTGTTTAATGTAAAAAAGAGCAGGTATGTTGGGGTTTGTAGCCACCATTTTCACTATCAAGAAAAAGTCGATAATTACCAAACAGTTCCCTATCTTAGTTTTATTTAAACGAGATCAGATTTCAAAGTTTTCCTTTTCTCAAAAAAAAGTGTCGGCCATAAACAGAAACAAAAAGAAGACAGGTTCCTCATTTCCCTAATTATATTACAAAAGCAGTAATTGGTGTTACATATATTTTTGTTAACAAAATTGTGATCCTAAAAAAGGATTGTTATCTGTACTGTTGTTGTTGATGGGGACTGATCAAAAGCACACATCAAAGAAGGATGGGATCCCCCCAGGTTTCAAGGAACAACCGGCAATGACTTGTTATGTATGGGGCGTCGTCTTCTTACGTGCGAATAATCCATAGTAAAATATTGCGAAATGTCAGTCCCAGACTCCATCCATTCTTGCCTTGTGCCTCGACTTGCATGCACTGTGCCTTTCTCTTTCTGGTATGCCTTGCCTGTCCAATAAGGTTGCTTATATTATTTTAAGACAAAGAGTTTGAACGGGGACTAAGCTTCATGATATAGTTTTACTAGAAAATGCAACTGAACAGATGGATGCTTGTTACTTTAGATATGTTACCTGAAGCATGTTCCTTCTGCTTGGTGTTTGTAATTGAATGATGAGCTTCATTTCCCTTAAACTGTAGTTTCAAAAATAAAAAGGGCAAATGAGTCCATAAGGAGATTGTAATTTTGATACTACTACTTAAAGATCTTATATGTTTTGTGGATAGATTCTTACTGCTACAACTTCCTCAGTGAATCTGAGCTTCCTTGGCAATGTTGGGTACTGAGAAAGATGAACTCCTTTTGCTGCTCATGATATAAAGCATTTAAACTCAATAAATAATGAAAAAAATAAGCCTAGAAAATAATAAGATAAGAGGGACCTCTTTTTTATGCAGTTTTACCTTGTTCATTTGATGATTGCTTGATTTGCAGGGAAGTACAAGGTGTTTGCGGTGCTAAGAAGGTAAAGCACAGCACGGTAATGGACACTATCAACTCCATATCACTGCAATTCTCTGAAGATTTTCTGTTCTTTTCTTGTATGACTACAACTTTCTAATTTTCTCAAAGTGGGTTGCTTTTATATCAAGCAAAGCCCCCATTAAACAAAGAGGAAAGGGAACAGACACAAAGCACAAAAATGCAGTGTCTCAGAACACTTCCATTGAAAAACTTAAAATTTTATTTACTTTTTTTAGAAAGGCTTCAAACCATTTGAGTTTGTTATTTTTTTTTTCATGTCAGGAACAATATTATGGTATGAGTAGGACCCTAGGTTCTGTTTTATTATAACAAAGTCCAAGACATATCTCCATCAAAAGCACCCATTATGTTGGTAATGTTAGTTAATTTATGAGCTTTTGATTGCATAAATATAGATTTCATGTTGTCTTAATAGAGAAACGAAGTAAGCATTTGATCATTTGATTATGATTTAATCCATTCCTTAATTAGTTAACGAAAAGGGTTGCAGGCCAGCTCATATGCTTATTCATAATTCAGATTCTAAAATAACAACTTTCCTGGGCTTTTGGTGGTTGACAGCAAAGAAGATTGGAAGTGGGAATTTTCTTGTTTAAATTGAAAGAAGAAAAGGTGAAGATTGAAGATTTTTTCCGTACAACCTCTATGGAAGGGCACATTGGACGAACAAACATACCCAAACCAAAGCAGTCAAATGTATTTAATTCCATCATTTCGTTTTTCAAAGACGACACATGCATGTGTAGTAAATCCATGAGAGAGTCCATTGAAGAGATGGAAGTAAAGGACCAAAAAAGGTGTGTTTGACCAACAATGGCAACTACTGAAGTTTAAACAGACTTTTTCACCCATGGTTTTTCCTTTAATTAAAAAAAAAAAAAACAAATCTATTTCATTTCTTTTGAAGGTTCAAGAAAATTTACATGAAACTTTTACCAAAAAATTTGGATTTGGATTTAGTTTTTTAAATTTTTTATTTGAAAATTAAAATATTTAAAATTTAAATTAATTTAAATTTAGATTTAAATTTCAACTAATTCTAAGTTTTAAAAATATTCTTTTAATTTAGTTATTTAGGAGGATTTTGAACCTTGTTGTTTGAACTGGTTTGAATCTGCAATTGAGGTAATGGTTCAAAGAAAGACGTTAAAACGGTTGACTCAATAATTAGTGTTGGACCTACTGGATCTGAAAAAAAATCAATGAATCGAGCGGTTTTACCAATTAAACTAGATTTTTTTTTATTTTTATGAATTTTTATATTTATTTAATAGAACTGAACAAATTAGTCGAACTGATCATATCGACAAACCAATAACCTAACTGGTTGAACCACCAATTTAATTCTGAAAACTTTGATTTTGAATGAAAAAAAATGCATTTTCCATTTTGTTATAAACAATTTAGAATAAAACTGTTTTGCTTCTGTATTTCTTTCAAAGAGGTTTCTTTTATTTTAATTATACTTTGTAACTTTCCATTTTATATTTTTATAATCTTTTATGTTAAAATATTAAAATAACTCTCAACATTATCATATTATCTATATAAGTCATTTATATTTTGTTTATACATGAATAAAATCATATAATTTGATTTGTACTTAACTAAGTAGATTTACTTAGGTATAAATTAAAAGCCCAGGGTTTATAAATTAAAATTATGGAAATTTTGAATATTTTATATTGTATTAAATTAAATGGATAAAGCTTCATGGAATCGATTGGATACCAGTGGAATAAGGGGAATTGGTCGACTTATGATTGAATCGATTGGACCAGTCAAACCGGTTGAATCGGGAACAAGTAGTCTAACTAGTTCGTCCACCGATCTGGTTTTGAAAATCTTGAACTTAGTTGATGATATATTATAAGTAAAATTAATTATTTATTATTTGAATTTTGAAGGCATTATAAAAGAAGAGAGAACAAAAAGGTCGTTATTTTTTTAATCAATATTGGATTTAAAAAATTATAAGTTTGAAAATGAATTTTAAAATCTGAAGTTTAAGTATTATAAAATTGGATTTAGATTTGCCCATATTTAAATCCAACTTTTTATTTGTTATTCAAAGAATTTGGATATTTAAATCTAAATTCAAATATTTTACCCTAAATCATAATTTTCAAATTGAGATTTTAATAACTAGGTTGTGGGAGGATATTGAGCTTTAAGCTTGGATTGAGGCTCTTACCATCTCGCAAAATGGAAATTAGCTATGGAGTATCGAGTTAGCACTCTAATCTAATTGCTGTCAAATACTTGTACCATTAACGGAAATTTAAAAAAAAAGCTGAAGGAAGGAGAAAGGAGAGTAAATGTAAAGGTGATGAAGGATGAAGTAAGAAAATCTAAAATAATACTTCACTTGGAAAGTTTGATTTGAGGTGGAGTCATTCACAACGACAATGACAGGGTGCAAACTTTACAAGACTGCTACAATCTTTGCTTGTTGCTTATAGCTTATAGCTGTTGTAAATTACACATTATTTGAATAAATGTATAACCTTTTGTTTATGCATAAAGGCTATAAGAGTCGAAGCCTGTGAATTTGACAACAATAGCTAGTTGGTATTTGCTAATGCACTAACTCTTTGGGTCACGTTTCAGTGCTGTTGAAACTGTTGCAATAATTTTATTATAAAGAAATATTCAATTTAAAGTCAAACTTTAAAATCTAATAAATTAACTCCGATAAGGAATTTACACCACTGGAACCAAAAAAAAAAAAACACTGCTGGACACCCAAAGCTTACTTGGTTAAAGTTACTTAAAAGAGAGCTCACTTAACCGGCCTCCACAGATAGACAGATCGAATCAAGACCTCGATGGATTAAGCGTGATTCTTGGAATGCAAATTCTGCAATTGCTAGTCGGGTGGAAAAGTAGAAAGCTGAAGGAATGAGTGGAAAAATGGAAAGAAAATGTATTTTTAAGTATACTTAGTTGAAAGAAAAAATAGGAGGGATGATCATTTTCAATCTTAATATATAAGAATCAAAACTTCCAAACTGAAATGATGAGAAGATATAAAATGAAAGAAATGTGTATGTTAATATTCAAATGTTTTTTTCTTTTCATTTTCAACCCTATCAAACAAAATAGATAGAAAGGACAAAGTAATTTCCATTTCATTTTCCCAAGTACACCCAGGAAAGAAAAATTATATTTTTTATCCTTCCAGTTTTCTTACTTTTCAATTTTCTTCTACTCTACCAAACTCATATTGTGGACAAGGATGCAGTTGTTTGCTAAGTTATTAAAGGAGATTTTTCATGTAAAAAAGTATAAAAGAAATGAACTGAAATTTATACTTAATTCAATTGATCGGAAAACAAAAATCGTAACAACAGTAGAAAAACGACAAAGAAGAATGATCTCTTTTTATCTGGTATAAGTTGATATTATGAGCAAGAACATGAAAACGAAAAAAAAAATACTACAATGATACATGAAAATTGTCGAAACCATTTTTATTTTGTAAAACGGGGTCGACTTGGATTTTGAAAAAAAAATGAAAATGGGAGTCGCCACCAATCTTTTATTGAGGTGTGATTGGATCACCTAAAAACGGCTTTGGTCTACGAGTTTTAGAAAAACGGATCCGGGAGTCGGTTACGTACGAGGAATGATTAGCACCCTCGTAACGCCCAAAAATTGGTACCTAATTGGTTAATTAGTGTCTTAATGTCGAGAGTTGAAAAATATGATCCTTAGTAAAAACTTAAAAAAATGCGTTACTTATTAAGACTCTTCTCATTTCGGAGAAAGAAAATGTCACACCCAATGCGTTAGGGCACGATATTCTACTTCCTCAAAAATGAGTTTGTCCAAAATACTCGTGTAATAAAATTTAAAAGAATATTCATTTGTTTAAGATTTATAAAGAAATCGCGGCCCAATACATTAGGGCACAATTTCTCAAAATTCTAAACATTGAATATTTCCTTTATTATTTTTTAGAAAAAAATCTTCATCTCGAGAAATGAACACGTGAAAAAAATCTTCATCTCGAGAAATGGACACGTGACATCAATACGTTAGGACATGACATGTTGAATTCCCGATAACAAGCTTTTATTTTGTTTGATTAAAGAGCATTCTCGATAATTAGATTTAACGAAGAAAATTAGAACCCAATACGTTAGGACTCAATCCTTTCGAAGATCCTAAATACGAGTATTGCATTTATTTTTCAAAGTTTTTTATTTTTAAGAATTCGAGTAAAAAAAATCGGTGTAATGCTACATTTGATGCATGAATAAATGCCGCTTTAACAAATGTCAATAATGAATACAACAATGATATAGGAATAATATGAACAATAAATACACGAAATTAATACAAATAAGGTAAAATAATCAATGACATACAAAATATCAAATAAATGAGCAAAATAAAAATATGATATTCTTTTAAAATATGAATGAAAACATAAATAAACAAGTGAAGGAAATAAACAAAATTATAAAAATATATAAAGAATATAGGATGTGTATATAATATATACATTGAAATTATGAAGTATAAAAACATACATATGGATATATATATATATATATATATACGAATATGGATTGTAAAATTTATAAAAAATATATATAATGCATTTACGAAAATAAAGTAAAATATATAAATATATATAAAAATATGTATTAAAATATAAGTATATATATGTACATATATAAGTTATAAAATAAATATATAGATTATGAAAATAATGATTATATATATAAGTTATAAAAAGAAATAATAATTATATTATTGAAATTAATTAATTCCCAAAAAAACAAAAAAAGACTAATTTTGGACTAGAGATAAAAATCTGCGGCAAATCTGCAAATAAATGAAGTCTAAAGGATCATATTGAACACGTAAATAACGCAGAGGGGCTGAAAGGGAAATTCTCCCTTCTCCTCTAAACGGCGTCATTCAAATAGGATCAAATTGAAATAAAAAATAAATTAAAGGGGTAAATTTAAAAAAAAAACCCAATTATAAGAACATTAAAAGGCGGAAGGGCTAAAAGAGTCATTTACCCCTCGACATAAAAACACGCGGATCCTAGGCCGGGTCGGGTCGGCCTCCCTAAAACGACGCTGTTTTGGCACCTGGGGAGGCTTAATGAAACGGCGCCGTTTCATTAGGCTATTTCAGCAAAAAACCATTTCAAAAATTTCATTTTTCCTTTCTTTTTTAAAAAAAACCAAAAAAAACTCTAAAAAAAAAACACTCTCCCTTCGATAAGTCCGGCCAGGGGACCAGGCATCGGCCGATCGTCGGCCACAATGCCGGCCGTCGATCTCCGACGACGGCACCGCCGTCTACGGTACCCGAAAAAGGAGAAAATCTCCTATTCGATCCTTTCGACCTTTCTAAACCCAAATCCGGGTTCAAAGTCTCCAAAAAATCAACAAAAAACGCGAAGAAATCAAGAAATCTTTCGGTTTTCGACCACCGATCCTCGGGGGTGGCTCCCTCGACCGTCTCAGCGTCGTTTCAGAATCAAAAGAAAGGTTGTTTCTTTCTTTCTCTTATTTATTTTATTTGTATGTAAATAAAGAATGTATATAATAACAGTAGACTAACGAAAAAGGAAAAAAAACTGTTGATATCAACCTTTTGAATCGATTTGTGTTGTCTCAGTATTGAACTCTCTGTTTGTATTTTCAGTTCCTCTTTTGTGTGAAATGCTGCTTTTTTATTGATTTTCTAATCCCTTTTTACAGTATCTTTAATGGTTTTTTATAGCCATAATGAAACAATATAAAGAAGCAAATCTATTCATATCAATTTGATTTTGCAATTCTTTGATTTTCTTGCCATATCTTGCTTTCCTTTCTTCTTTGTGCAGGTGAAGGCGCGTGGAGATTCGGCTCGTCAAGGAGGACATGGTTCTTGGCGTGAATGTTTACCCCAGAAACCCTAGGGGTTTCTGAAATTGTTTTGGGCCATTGGGTTTGTGATTTTGGGCCTTTGTTTTATTTCAAGTTTGGGCCATGTAGGCCTGCTATAATTCAGGCCTTTTATACCCGGGCAAAATCGGGTATTACAGCTGCCCCCCTTTGCTTGTTGTCGGGTAACGAGAACAGAGCAAAGACCAAAAAACCAATTTTGCCCAGTCATACTGGACTTTGGGGCTTTTCTTCTTTAAGTAACTTCATTCCATCCTACTGCATCTTTAGAGGTATAAGAATTGATGCTCCAGTCCGCTCCATTGTAACTTCAAGGAGATTGGATTGGTTTTCTCAATCTACTCCACTGCAACTTCAGGGAGATAAGATTTGATATGATCTGCTCTACTGCAACTTCAGAGAGATAATATCCATCATTCTAATCCACTCCACTACAACTTTAGGGAGATAGGATTTGTTTATTCAGTCTGCCCCACTGCAATTTCAGGGGGATAAGACTTGTTTTCTTAAGTCTGCTCCACTCAAATTTAGGGAGATAAGACTTGCTTTCTTGAGTCTGCTCCACTGCAACCTTAGGGAGATAAGACTTGCTTTCTTAGTCTGCTCCACTGTAACTTCAGGGAGATAAAAGTCACTTTCTTGGGTTTGCTCCACTGCAACTTCAGAGAGATAAGACTTGTTTTCTTAGGTCTGCTTCATTGCAACCTCAGGGAGATAAGACCTGCTTTCTTGAGTCTGCTCCACTGCAACTTCAAGGAGATAAGACCTGATGTGATCTACCCTACTGCAACTTCAGAGAGATAAGATCTATCACCTTAATCCGCTCCATTGTAACTTCAGGGAGATAGAATTATTGGCTTTAATCTGCTCCACTGCAACTTCAGGGAGATAAGATTTGCCATCTTCAGTCTGCCTCACTGCAACTTCAGGAGGATAAGACTTGCTTAATCCAATCCACTCCACTGTAACTTTAGAGAGCTAGGATTTGTGGTTTCACTAATCTGTTCTCTAAGGAACATGACTTGTAAAATTCATTTTATGAACTTAATTATGCCTAGTGATTGGGATGTCATGATCAGAATGAATCAAATGCTCCTAACTAGACATGCATGAATGAATGCAGAATGTCATTTTTTTTCGAGAATGTTCTCTCATTATCACTCAGGTTAACATTACTCAAAGTTCATTAAGGTCTTATCGCTGACGTGCTACAACGACTTTTTGCTCAGCTGGCGTCTCCCAAGAAACACTTAGTCAGATTGCCCCACTGTAACCTTCAAAGTTTAATCCACTGGGACGCAAAATTTGTATCATCTTTCCTTCGTTGTGACCCAAAGGTAGAAAAATCTGGCTTTTCCTCAATTCTCTCCTATCATAATTCAAGGATGCAGATTCTAAAACTCTTTTGGTCCTTTTCACCATTCCCAGGGTGTCATACCAAATTCTTATGCACAAATGAAGAATTTTCTTTTTAAAGGGAACTTCTTCTTATCCCTTGGTGATCATTACTCTTTTGGTTCTTTTCACCATTCCCAGGGTGTCATACCAAATTCTTATGCACAAATGAAGAATTTTCTTTTTAAAGGGAACTTCTTCTTATCCCTTGGTGATCATTGCTTTTTTGTTCATTAAAGCTTTGTCACCAATAAGATATCTTGACAAAATCTTAGACATTTCAACTTTTAAACTTGACATGTTCTAAACAATAGTCCTGCTTCAGGTTACTGTATTATTTAGAAACTTCCAGAGTAATATGCAAAACTTCCTTCGTGAAAGTTTATTAGTCCATTAATCATTATTCTAATGCAACATGCTTGCACCAAGATCATAATACTGACTAAGAAATGAATTATCAAATAAGAATAATAGAAAAGAAATTTATTGAGAGTAAATGTCTTGAAAAGAAAAAGGTATTCAAGAATAGCGAAGAATAAAGTATTACAAGAACAAATAAATTCAGTACAAGTAATATGAAGACTAGATGCCTTGGATATCACAGCTTGAACTTCTTCGTGCAAACTAAGAACCATTTTGAATTTAACACGTGTTTAGGAGATCTATAGTACTTCGTCGATGCCCCAAGATGTCGTCTACCCTTTTCTGTTGATTTAGGTATGGCAAGATCACCATATGCCCCAATCTGATCAATATTTGAGCCGCCCTTTTCGGGTTTTCAACTCAAATCCCCTTTAGTCTCAAGGCGCCCTTTGCGGGTTTTCACCTTGGCCTCTCCTCTTTTTTTTCGTGATTTAGAGCGCCCTTTGCGGGTTTTCACTTTGATCCCACCATTTCCTCCAGGTGAAATATTTCTTGACTGAATCTGAGTTTACAGGATTCGGCAAATTTTTACCATCCATCTCACTCAAAATGAAAGCTCCTCCAGAAAAAGCCTTTTTTACAACATAAGGTCCTTCCCCATTTGACATCCATTTCCCTCTAAAATCCTTTTGTAAAGGGAGAATCTTTTTCAATGCCAAGTCCCCCTCATGGAATTCTCTGGGACGAACCTTTTTGTTATAAGCTCGCATCATTCGTTTCTGGTACTTTTGACCGTGACGAACAGCTTTTAGTCTTTTTTCTTCTATCAGGTTCAACTGATCATACCGAGATTGGATCCATTCGGCCTCATCCAACTTTAACTCAGCCAATACATGAAGAGAAGGGATTTCAACTTCAATGGGTAAAATTGCCTCCATCCTATAAACCAAAGAAAAAGGCGTTGCCCCAGTAGAAGTCCTGATAGATGTTCTATAAGAAAGAAGAGCGAACGGTAACTTCTCATGCCAGTTATTGTAAGTTTCAGCCATTTTCCCCACAATTTTCTTGATATTTTTGTTGGTCGCCTCCACTGCACCATTCATTTTTGGGCGATATGGTGATGAATTATGGTGTCTAATATTGAATTGACAGCAGACTTCCGCTATTGTGCTGTTATTTAAATTCAGCGCATTGTCAGATATGATTCTTTCAGGCATTCCATATCGACATATGATTTCTTTTTTCAAGAACTTACTGACTGCTAACTTCGTGACATTAGCATATGAGGCTGCTTCTACCCACTTAGTGAAGTAGTCAATAACCACGAAAATGAAACGATGTCCATTAGAAGCCTTTGGCGATATTGGCCCAATGATATCCATTCCCCACATGGAGGAAGACCATGGAGAAGTCATAACATAAAGAGGTGAAGGAGGCGCGTGCATTTTATCCCCATAAATTTGGCATTTATGGCACTTCTTGGCATAATTGATGCAATCTCTTTCCATGGTGGACCAATAATATCCGGATTTCATGATCTGTCTAGCCATGGTGAATCCATTGGCGTGCGTTCCACAAACACCCTCATGGACTTCTTCTAAAATTTCCTTAGCCTCTGCAGCATCCACGCATCTCAACAGTACTCGATTCTTTCCCCTTTTGTATAGAATCTCTCCATCTAAGACATAGTCAATAGCTAGTCTTCTCAATGTTCTCTTATCATTCTCCGTTGCTTGATCAGGATATTCGCGATTCTTCACATATAGTAATATATCTTGGTACCAAAGACGTTATCATTCTCCACTTCTTCAATACTGTAGCAGTGGACCGGGATTTCATAAATACTAATTTGAATGGGTTTCATGCCTTCTAATTTGTTCACTTTAATCATGGAAGCTAATGTAGCCAGAGCATTAGCCATCTGATTTTCTTCCCATAGGAGATAACAAGAGGTAATATTGTCAAACTCTTCAATCAATTCCTGAACCAATCTCTGATAACGAATTAACTTGGGATCTCTCATTTCCCATTCCCCTTTTAGTTGGTATATTACCAATGCGGAGTCTCCATATACTTCTAGTATCTTAATTTTCCGCTCTATGGCTGCCTGGATACCCATGATGCAAGCTTCATATTTAGCCATGTTATTGGTGCAACCAAAGTCCAATTTACTGGTAAAAGGATAATGATCTCCATTTGGAGATAAAAGGATTGCCCCAATCCCATCACCTACTACATTCGAAGCTCCGTCAAAGCTTAACCTCCAAGAATGATTTTCTTGAGAATCCTCTTCAGCATTTGCCACACACTGATTTTCTTGAGAATCCTCTTCAGCATTTGCCACACACATCAAGTCTTTATTCAGGAAATCAGAGTCCAAAGGTTCATAATCTTCTAAAGCTCTGCTAGCCAAGAAATCTGCTATCGCACTCACTTTGATGGCCTTCTGATTTACATATACTATATCAAACTTGGAGAGCAAAATTTGTCATCTAGTCATCCTCCCATTTAACGCGGTTGATTCTATCATATACTTTAAAAGGTCTAATTTTAGAATTAGCCAAGTCGTATGGTAGAGCAAGTATTGCCTCAATCTCTTTGTCATCCAGATCTGGGCACAACATAATTTTTCAATAGGTGAATATCTCATGTCACAATCAGTGAATTTCTTATTGAGGTAATATATCGCCATTTCTTTCTTTCCAGTCTCATCATGCTGACCCAATACACATCCCATGGATTTATCAAACACTGTTAAATACAAAATCAATGGCCTATCCGGGCTAGGTGGTGACTGCACTGGAGTATTGGATAAGTACTGTTTTATCCTTTCAAAAGCTTCCTGGCATTCTTCATCCCAAACACCTGGATTATGTTTCTTCAGAAGACGAAATATGGGGTCACATTTCTCGGTCAACTGTGAAATGAACCGAGTAATATAATTCAGTCTCCCTAAGAAACCTCGAACTTCTTTCTGAGTACGTGGTGGCGATAAATCTCGTATTGCCTTGACTTTGTTTGGGTCAATCTCGATTCTTTTTTCACTGACTATGAAGCCCAATAACTTTCCTGACCTGGCTCCAAAAGTGCATTTTGTTGGATTGAGCTTAAGCTGAAACTTTCTTAGTCTTAAGAACAATTTTCTTAGGACCTGTACATGTTTCTCCTCTGTTCTGGATTTGGCAATCATAACATTAACATAAACCTCAATCTCTTTGTGCATCATATCATGGAACAAGGCTACCATGGCTCTCTGATATGTCGCTCTTGCATTCTTTAATCCGAATGGCATCACTTTATAGTAAAATGTTCCCTACAAAGTAATGAATGTAGTCTTTCCCATATCTTTAGGATGTATTTTTATCTGATTATATCCTGAGAAACCATCCATGAAAGAAAACAGCGAATATCTCGCCGTATTATCCACCAAAGTATCAATATGTGGCAATGAGAAATTGTCTTTTGGGCTTGCTTTGTTCAAATCTCTGTAATCCACGCACATTCGTACTTTTCCATCTTTTTTAGGGACTGGAACGATGTTGGCCACCCATTTAGAATATTTGACCTCCTGTAAAAATCCAACATCAAACTGCTTCTTGACTTCCTCTTTTATTTTAAGCACAATATCAGGCCTCATTCTTCTGTGCTTCTGTTGAACTGGCTTACAATCCTCCCTTACAGGTAGGCGATGCATTACGATATCAACACTCAATCTGGGCATATCCTGGTATGACCATGCGAAGACATCTTTGAATTCTTGGAGTAATTTAATGAGGTCTCGTCTTGTCTTTGCGGAAATCTCAGTTCCAATTTTCACCTCTTTTCCTTCTTCCAAGTTCACAATTTCTATTGATTCCTTGTGAGGTAGGATTTGTTTTTCTTCTTGTTCTACCATCCTCAACAAGTCCAAAGATAAACCACAATCTACGTTATCTTCAAAGTCACGGATCCCTCTAAACACATGTTTCGTTCAAAAGGAAATTCTGAGTTTGTAGCGGCATCATTCACGTCATTGATATATAGGGACCTATTATGGTTACAAAACAATGTATGAATTTATGTACAATTATTAGTGTAATATGATTATGAAAGAATAACTTAATATATTTACTCATATGGAAAGAATAAAAGAATATTTGCTCGAAACAATTGCAAAGATGTGTTTTATTAAAATAATGATGTTTGAACATAAGCCTATTTCACAAAAGAGTTCTTATTGTCTCTAGGCTAAAACAACAAGTTGGTTCTGAATATTACTCTGAGAAAGTTCTAAAGACTTCAGGTATTTCTTCCGCAATCCAGTTACTTAGAACACTCCCAGGTTCATAAGGACAAATGTCTAACAAGCTCCCCTCTTCATTTGCATCCTCATTTATGGCATTGATGTGCATATTTTCCAATGTCTCTTCGATGCTTTCCTCAATCAATATCCTTCTCTTAGAATTAATGATCCCTCCAGATATGAAAATTTTAGATATTTATCATTGGCTCCCAATTAATCTCCTCTCCACTTAGACGCGCCCTTCTTCTTTCCTGCCTTTTTTCTAACTCATTTTTTCTCTGTCATTTATCTGACTTATACCCTAAGCCAAAGTGGTTTTGTTTCTCTTTTAGCACTGGAATCTCAATTCTTCCTTGAAGATATTTCCCTAATCCTCTTTTGGGTAAAGCTCCTTTCCCTACCAACAGTTGCAAACCCATCTCTGTAGTTTTGGATATTTTAGGCACTAGAATTTTGCTCCCTTCAGGAATAAATGTTGCATTTACAAACTCCAAAGATTGAAAAGAGCTTTCCATCGATTCGTCATTAGTTTCCACATACGGCGCCTCATTAGATACCGCCACTATGATATCCTCTTCGGCGTTTATTGTCACCAGCCGACCTTCTGATACTAGCTTCAAATTCTGATACAATAATGACAGTATAGCCCAGGCCGAATGTATCCATGGTCTCCCTAATAAGAAATTGTAGGATGGCTTGATGTCCATTACGAGAAAATCCACCTCATAAACTGTTGGGTCAATCAGTAGGGGTATCTCAATTCTTCCATGACCTTTCTTTCTGTACCGTCAAATGCCCTCACTATATTTAGGCATGTTTTCATGTGCAAGCTGTCTACGGGAAGCTTGTTAAGAGTGGATAATGGCAACACGTTCAATGCTAATCCATTATCAATCAACACTCCTGGCAAGGTATACCCATTGTATCGTGTAGTAATATGCAAAGCCTTAGTAGACCCCATGCCCCCAGGTGGTATTTCATCACCATTGAAGAATATGAAATTATCAGCACTGATATTATTAACCAATCGATCCAATTTGTTAACAGAAATATCATTGGCCACATAGGTTTCGTTCAGCACCTTCATCAATGCACTTCGGTGTACTTCTGAATTCAAGAGTAAGGCTAGTACAGATATACGAGCTGGTTGTTTATGCAACTGTTCGACAATACTATACTCACTATGCTTCAAAAATTTGAGGAATTCCACAACTTCTTCCTCTTTCACTAGCTCGTTGATGGATAACACAAACTCAGCTATTTTCTCCTTTTGTTCCACTGTTATGGCCCTTCCTTTCACAGGTTCTGGATAAGCACCTATACCCTGATCCTCTGTAATCTCCTTTCCAGGGACAGTTGTATTGTACTCGTAGTTCCACAGAACTTTCCTACTATCTTGGTAAGAAAAGGTCACAGGTTTCTTAATTATGATATTTGGCATTACTGGTGTTCTCACTTCATCATTCTTTGGTCGTGAGATGATGACGATATGATGAGTTACTTTTGGAACTTCATTGATTCAGATGCACATATACTTCCTTCTTCCTTAACTTCTTCGTAAAACTCCACTTCTTTGTCATCCATCATGCCTTGAACTAAGGCTTTGAATTCTGTACACTCTTGAATCTCGTGTCCCTCCTCGTTATGGAACTCACAGTAGTTTTTTACCCTTCCAAAGCTTCTTTTCAAATCCAAAACAAACAACCCCTTTTCTACCATCTTCTTCCAGACCCATTTTAAAGGAATTATCACTTCTGTGATATCTTCCTTGATTCTTCTACCCATATCTCCATTTATCATGTTCACTCCATTATCATTATGATTAGGCAACGGGTTCTCTGTACTGGGCGAATCATGCAATTTAACAATGCCCATGTCTATGAGTATTTCAACCAGCTTTTTAAACGCCGTACAATTTTCTATGGAATGCCCTATAATTCCCGCGTGATAATCGCATTGTGTGTTTGCATCGTACCATTTGGGGTACGGAGGCTGTAGAGGTTTTAAGTAGTAAGGGGAAACAACGTGTGCATCAAATAAATTTTGATACAGCTCCCTATACGACATTGGAATTGATGTAAATTGAAGCTTCTCTATGTTTTATCTTGTGTCGAGTTCCTGTTTTGATGAACCTTATTGGTTAACAGCCACATTTCTCGGCTGATTCACCGTAATCATTTTTGAATAACCCTTGCTATATGAACTTGTGTTGTTGACCTCATTTTCTTTCTTCTTCGAGGCCGACTTTCTGCTACTTTCTACAGCATCAATCTTCCCACTTCTGATAGCATTTTCTATCATTTCACCATTCATAACTATGTTAGAAAAGCTTTTCGTGGCACTTCCTAACATATGTGTGATAAATGGGGCTTTCAATGTGTTAACGAAAACTATTGTCATCTCTCTTTCTAGAAGAGATGGCTGAACTCGAACGGCAACCTCCCCCCACCTCTGTGCGTATTGCCTAAAACTTTCACTGGGCTTCTTTTCCATGTTTTGTAGAGTGATTCTATCAGGAACCATGTCGATTACATGACTGTACTGCTTTATGAATGCCTGTGCTAAATCTCTCCACGAATTAATCTTGGTACGACTCAATTGATTGTACCACTTGGATGCTGCCCCTGTGAGGCTATCTTGGAAACAATGTATCAACAGTTGGTCGTTATTAACATACCCAGTCATCCGCCTACAAAACATGGTAATATGAGCTTCGGGGCCACTAGTTCTATTGTACTTCTCAAACTCTGGCATTTTGAACTTGTAAGGGAGTACTAAATCCGGAACCAAGCTTAGTTCTTTAACATCAATCCCATGGTAGCTCTCAGTACTTTCCATCGCTCTAAATTTTTCTTCCAGCCATTTATACTTTTCTTCTAGTTTTTTTGGCAATCCATCCTTCATTTTTTCTTTTCTTGCTACTTCATTAAAATCAGGGATAGCAGGATTAACAAGGTTGTCTACGGGGTTAGAGCCTGATCCAGCTTGAAAATTTATTGGTGTTGCAGCACTAGCCTGAAACTCTTGAGGCTTGATGGTCACAGAAGATTTGCGCGGATATGCCTCAACATGCTGAGGGGTAAAGCCAGGGGGATAAACAGGTCCCTCACTATCTCCTTTTTCAACATTGAGCATAGGGCCCTTTCCTTTATCAGTACCTCCGGTCAACAACTGAGTTAATTGAGTCATCATATTCCCTTGAGATTCCATCATTTTGTCCATCATATTCTACTGAATCTTCTCGAGCTGCTGTTTCATCTGCTGCTGAAGCTGATCCTGCATTTCTTTTTGGAACTACTTTAGCCTTTCTAATCTTTGATCCATGTCTTTGGTTTTCGCTCGAGTACTGTAACGATGTTTGGTAGGTTGGTTGGTTTCCAGATTAACTGAGGAGTGATTTAAATCAATTAGAATCTTTTAATATTTTTAAATGCATATGAAGTAATGCAATGCATGAAATAAATGCAAAAAAGGCGTCAATTATGATTCAATTCCATCTAGGAAAACTTTACTAGAAAATAAATTTCTTTATATAAAGTGAATTACAAATAAGGTTTTGCTCTAATACTCAGAACCCTAATCTTTCTAAGTAACAAAGCTAACTCTTGCCCTCGATCTGACTCTAACTCATACTTCACGCTCACCATGTCAGCCTACACCACTAAAGTCTGTATGTGATCAGCCACTTCTCGAATCTAGACCACAGCTTCCCCCATAATATGATTTCTGCTGCTAACTTGATTCTGAAAGTAGTGAACCTGTTCATTATTACGACTTTCATTTGCTTCTAAGTACTCGATCCGGATCTCACAATTTTGTAATGTCGTTTCTAACTCTTCTATTCTTTTCTTCATTTCCTCAATCTTGCTCAAGCTTGCTCTCAATTCTATTGCAGAGTTTCGATTTCGATATTGACGAAGAGATCTTTCCAACTCGATCACCATGTCCTTTAACTTGCCTTTTTTCTTTTGGCTTTCTGACAAACTCTTCTCTAAAGCCTCATTTCGTGTCTGAACCTCTTGGAATTTCTGTTCCCATCTATCGACTTTGTCCTTTTCTTCTCAATTTCGCTGCGCCATCGTTCAAGTTTTTCCCAAACAGTTCTCATTGACAGACACAACTTTTTATAATCTGTCTTCAAACTATCCAACTCCTCCTCAGCCTTGTTTTTCCCTTTTCTTAATTTCTCAGTTTCGAGCTTTTGAACGTCTATGTCTAATCTTAAGTTTATCTTCTCTTCCCCTATTTGTTCTATCTTTTTTTCTAAATCCGTATTTCTTCTTTCAAAATCTTGTCTTATGATTTCCAACTCAGAAGGGACGACCAGCAAATATTCCTCTATTGACTGGCTGTTTTCCTGATTTGACTTAGGTGTATTATCATTGATCCTCCTAACCCACCATTCATTATACTCAAGAGTTGTCATTAGACCCACGGCTAACCTCTTCATCCGGCGAGTGTGTTTCCATGCACTGGATATCTCTTGAATATTTTTTCTATAACCATCATCCCTATATGAGAATTCACAATCAGCTATTCCTTGGGTTGTAGGTATAAATTACCTTGACCTATACTACCTTAACACTAGCAATGGGACATATCCAACAGCTCCCCAAATTCCAAGCAGAGGAACCCAATCAAAATTACCACATCTATACAGGATCTCATCCAGAAGCAACCAAGGGGCTCTCCACTCGATGTCCTCTTCTTGAATGTTCTGAAGCATTACCATCCACTTCTCCTCTAAAATGTTGTCTCTTCTCGGCATGGCTACAATCTCCTTTAGTGGTGAATAATTTTTAGAGAAAACCCGATACGAAACCCTATCAACCTTCCAAAAGTGACTGTGAAACCACGCGAGTAGGAGCTGTGCACATCCAATGAATCTACCCTCTCCCGCTTTCCGGCATGCACTCCATGACCTGAAGGTTCTGCTAAAATTGCTGGAATTGGTGTAACCCTCTTATCAAGCCGGTCAAATAAATCAGTGACTGTTTCATCAACATGTCCCAAAGCTTTGGGAAAGACAACTAAGCCATATATACTCAAAGCAAAGACGTCTACCCCCTTCGTCACATCTAGGTGTGTTAGAATTAAATCTTTCAAACTCTTCCAAGGAATGCACTTGCTATCCCCCTTTTGCTTAATCCGTGCAGCAATCCACTACTCACTCATCCCCGTTATATTCATCAGCTTCTTCGAAAAGGTTGGCACATTTACGGCTCTTGAGTAGACTTTGTCTACTTGAAACTTTGAACATCGAAGTAAAGCCATATATTCTTCTATCGTAGGCACCAAATCGACCTTCCCAAATGTGAAGCAGCTGTAAGCAGGATTCTAAAACTGGGTGAGGGCTCGAAACAAATGCTTGTCTACCTTCACATCAAGCAAATAAGGCAAATCCCCATAATTATTATAAAATAGCTGTCTAACCTCATCATTCCGCTAATCCTAGATTTCCTTCAACTCTTGCAAATTGTTTTGAGTTACACTGATGCTAGTAAAGTCCCATAATTCTGATATATATCCATTAGCCAAACTATCGCATTTCTCTTACTGTGTTGTTTCAGACCAAGTTCGGACAGCTACATTATCTTCCACTTTATCTAGAAACCCTTTTTCCATGATACGCTTTCTATCTAGCAACTAAATATGAATCGACGCCTTTTATAATGAAATGAAATGCCATGTCATGTAATCAAAATAAAACACAAAAAGTCAGTATCATATATAAACATAAAATATAATCAAGAAATAGTAAAACACCTATTCGGATATCTACTAGGGTTCAGTTTAGTTCTACCTAAAGTGGATTCCTAAGGTTCATTATATGAAGTTCGGCTTCTAGGGCAAAGGTACCCGAACCAGCAGATTCCTTGATCTTCACCCATTATAGGCTCATATAGATCAAGTTCGGTTCAGGGGAATACATTTCCCTATGACTATACGGAGATAAAAATCTCACGAAGGCATAGGTACAGATGTATCCCGAAAGCGGTCCACTATCCTATACGGAGGTGAAAACCTCACGAAAGAATAGTTTCTCACTCCTACCTAAAGGGTAAAATTATCCAACACATGTAATGTACAATGCAAAAAAAAAAAACAAGTAAAGTACTTAGATCAATTAAGCACGAAAAGAACGAATGCAAAAGGATCTTATGAATTTAAAACAAATTTCATTTTTTTCGACCATAAGACATAAATTAATCAACTTTGTAGCTCGACTCTCAAAATTTGTCCTCAGCGGAGTCGCCAAGCTGTCAAAACCATTTTTATTTTGTAAAACGGGGTCGACTTGGATTTCGAAAAAAAAATGAAAATGGGAGTCGCCACCAATCTTTTATTGAGGTGTGATTGGATCACCTAAAAATGGCTTTGGTCTACGAGTTTTAGAAAAACGGATCCGGGAGTCGGTTACGTACGAGGAAGGATTAGCACCCTCGTAACGCCTAAAAATTGGTATCTAATTGGTAATTAGTGTCTTAATGTCGAGAGTTGAAAAATATGATCCTTAGTAAAAACTTAAAAAAATGCGTTACTTATTAAGACTCTTCTCATTTCAGAGAAAGAAAATGTCACACCCAATGCGTTAGGGCACGATATTCTACTTCCTCAAAAATGAGTTTGTCCAAAATACTCGTGTAATAAAATTTAAAAGAATATTAATTTTTTAATATTTATAAAGAAATCGCGGCCCAATACATTAGGGCACAATTTCTCAAAATTCTAAACATTGAATATTTCATTTATTATTTTTTAGAAAAAAAAATCTTCATCTCGAGAAATGAACGCGTGACATCCAATACGTTAGGACACGAAATGTTGAATTCCCAATAACAAGCTTTTATTTTGTTTGATTAAAGAGCATTCTCGATAATTAGATTCAACGAAGAAAATTGGAACCCAATACGTTAGGGCTCAATCCTTTCGAAGATCCTAAATACGAGTATTACCTTTATTTTTCAAAGTTTTCAATTTTTAAGAATTCGAGTAAAAAAAAATCGGTGTAATGCTACATTTGATGCATGAATAAATGCCGCTTTAACAAATGACAATAATGAATACAACAATGATATAGGAATAATATGAACAATAAATACACGAAATTACTACAAATAAGGTAAAATAATCAATGACATACAAAATATCAAATAAATGAGCAAAATAAAAAAATATGATATTCTTTTAAAATATCAATGAAAACATAAATAAACAAGTGAAGGAAATAAACAAAATTATAAAAATATAAAGAATATAGGGTGTGTATATAATATATACATTGAAATTATGAAGTATAAAAGACATACATATGGATATATATATATATACTAATATGGATTGTAAAATTTATAAAAAATATATAATGCATTTACGAAAATAAAGTAAAATATATAAATATATATAAAATATGTATTAAAATATAAGTATATATATGTACATATATAAGTTATAAAATAAATATATAGATTATGAAAATAATGATTATATATATAAGTTATAAAAAAGAAATAATAATTATATTATTGAAATTAATTAATTCCTAAAAAACAAAAATGACTAATTTTGACCGAGATAAAATCATGCAAATCATAAGTAAATGAAGTCCAAAGGATCATATTGAACACGCAAATAACGCAGAGGGGCTGGAAAGGAAATTCTCCCTTCTCCTCTAAACGGCGTCGTTAAAATAGGATCAAATTGAAATAAAAAATAAATTAAAGGGGTAAATTAAAAAAAAACCCAATTGTAAGAACATTAAAAGGCGGAGGGGCTAAAAGCGCCATTTACCCCTTCGCATAAAAACACGCGGATCCTAGGCCGAGACAGATCGGTTTCGGGTCGACCTCCCCAAAACGACGCCATTTTGGCACCTGGGGAGGCTTAATGAAACAGCGACGTTTCATTAGGCTATTTAAGCAAAAATCCATTTCAAAATTTTCATTTTTCCTTTCTTTTTTAAAAAAAAAAACCAAAAAAAACTCTAAAAAAAAACACTCTCCCTTCGATAAGTTCGGCCAGGGGCCCGGGCACCGGCTGATCGACGGCCACCGCGCCGGCCGCCGATCTCCGGCGATGGCACCGCCATCTGCAGTAGCCGAAAAAGGAAAAAATCTCCTATTCGATCCTTTCTAAACCCAAATCCGGGTTCAAAGTCTCCAAAAAATCAACAAAAAACGCGAAGAAATCAAGAAACCTTTCGGTTTCCGACCACCGATCCTCGGGGGTGGCTCCCTCGACCGTCTCAACTTCGTTTCAGAATCAAAAGAAAGGTTGTTTCTTTCTTTCTCTTATTTATTTTATTTGTATGTAAATAAAAAATATATATAATAATAACAGTAGACTAACGAAAAAGGAAAAAAAAACTGTTGATATCAACCTTTTGAATTGATTTCTGCTTTCTCAGTATTGAACTCTCTGTTTGTATTTTCGGTTCCTCTTCTTGTGTGAAATGCTACTTTTTTATTGATTTTCTAATCCCCTTTTACAGTATCTTTAATGGCTTTTTATAGCCATAATGAAACAATATAAAGAAGCAAATCTGTTCATATCAATTTGATTTTGCAAATCTTCGATTTTCTTGCCATATACTGTTTCCTTTCTTGCTGTGCAGGTGAAGGCGCGCATGGAGATTCGGCTCGTGCGGAGGACATGGTTGCGGCGTGAACGTTTACCCCAGAAACCCTAGGGGTTTCTAAAATTGTTTTGGACCACTGGGTTTGTAATTTTGGGCCTTTGTTTTATTTCGGGTTTGGGCCATGTAGGCCTGCTGTAATTCGGGCCTTTTATACCCGGGCAAAATCGGGTATTACAGAAATTATACCATATTGCTTTGCTTACAGCTCAATTTGCATGATAAAAACTCTGAAGCACCAAGAAGACACTCTAAACCTACTGCACATTATTACACGCCAAGCGAGGGAAGAAGGGGATGATGTATTTTTGATATGCAAAAATAATAAATTTGTATAAACTATGCATGATATAGAACCCTTTTTCAGAATCTACAGCAAAGAAAGCCCTGCCTCCATCCACGATGCCTCCGATACTGTCTCCGGTCAGCTTTTGCCATTCTTACCGGACTACTATTCCATTCGGACTGCAATCTGTATATGGAGGAAAACAGAGAATAAGCAGCTAATGGTTGGTTATGAATACGATAGAACAAGCGCAAGTAACAAAATGGTTTGGCAGTAAATTACATCGGGAAGGCAAAGGAACGAGTGCTTGTCGTGCTGCTATCCGATCTAAGAGAGAGATTGCCTGAATATGCTATCGGTCCAGAGTAGCTTATTAGACCTGTTAAGGGCCCTGCAGCAGAGAAACTAGACTCCCCATTTCCGCTTTGAAGATTGCTTGAAAAAGGTTGATCAGCTGTCTCTTCAAGTTTGGATGTTCTTCCAGCCTCGAGAGGCTTGTTAGAACCTTTGCCGCTTGTTGGTGCAGAAGATCTGGAGTCAAATGTGATGCTTCCAGTTTCATTGACAAGGCCACTGCTAGTTGCTTCCAAAGAAGCAGAGGCTGGAGCAGGACTGATTGGGGTAGCTTCCCCTTTCCCAATGTCCGATCCTTCAGCTGTGGAGACCAAAGCAGGAGCAGAAAGAATTAGGTTGTTTGATTCTTCAACCGCAGAAGCCACTATCACTTCCTTTTTACTTGAGTTCTGCGTATACAGTGAATCCATAATGTTATTACAAGGAGTTTTGATATGGTAAATTGATATTTTATTAACTTTGAACTAGATTTTTTTACCTCAAAGGACTGTTGTTCAATTCTGTCACTTTTGCAATCAGGAGACATGGCTTCAGATTTCAGTGTGGCCAATTCAGGCAATGAAAGTATGTCTCCTAGGGTAAACAACTCTTTGGAGCCGTCATTTGACATCATTTCCATTGCATCATCCTTCATGTCTCTTGTCACCAGCAAATCCCTAGGATCCCATTCGTTCGGAATTCCCTTGTTAGACTTGTTTTCTTCTAGAGATAAGGCAATATCCTGCATATATGTATCGGCGTCGAGTTTTTTGTTAGAGCCACATTCGTTGTCAATATCCTTCCCAGATTGATTTTCTTCCGGAGAAAAGGAAATGTCTTGCATGGGCATATCAGTCTCCGACATTTCTTTCATCAGTTCATTATCTTGATCCTTTTTGGGATACGAAAAGTTGCACTCGCTCTTCTCGTCCACACTGCTTTCAAACAAGAACATGTCTTGTGTCGGAACTCCCTCATCAATACAAATGTCCTTGACAACATGATATGTACTCTCTTTATAACAAACTACCAATTCAGGCAATTCACAATCCATTACACTTTTGTCCAAATAAAAAACCGAGTCCTGAAATGAATCCATATTCTTTGAAGAATGAGAGTTAAATGTCACAAAATCTCGGACCTCCTTTTCATTACCATTAGAAAAGTCGTGTACACTGTTGGAACAATCAAGTTCAGAAGCTGTCCATTCATCTCGTGTATTCTCCGAATATATTGAGAAATCTGAATCCAGTTCATCGCTCTTTATATCATGCACGACTCCATTCTGATTTTCCTTCACAGTGTCATCCATGCTCAGTTCAGTAGCATCTGAAGACTTTTCTTTGTTCTCAAAAGGTTTAATGTCAGCTAAGAAGGAATAAGGCTTCGAATCATTCTTGTAGCCTATGGTTGAATGGCAAATCACTTGTTCAGTATCTGCAAGTACATAAAAACATCCTATAAACACTGAATTCTTAATATATAAATGACTAAATGTAGTTGGCAGAATAACATCTGAAAGACGAAAATATGTACGGGAGAGACAGACAGAGAGGCAGAGATGAAAGAGAACGAAAATAGAGATGGGGTTATTACCAAGTTTCATGTTTCACGATGGTTGGCCTCGGATCACAATGTCTTCAGCCATACACCAAAGGCGTTGGAGAGCTACTCTGCACATGAAATGCAGGACAAGTTAGGTCAGTAACGAACTTGAAATTTCCTACAAAGGGAAAACAGAAACAGCTACCAGCAGACATTAAAAAGAAAATTGTTCGATGAAAAACTCGCTAAGACGAAGCAGCTGATAGGATCAATTGAAACCACCATGTCATAAATATTCTCCAGCTAAATTACTGACAAAGAAAACCATCCTTTATTTTTCCATGATTGCTTTCAAACATTGAAATACATGAAAACCAAACAAGAATACATCGGTAAGAACCAAGCAGTCTTAACCCTAAAACTAATTTATATTCAAAGATTAAAACAGAAATCCATTAAAAAGAAGCAAAGGCAGTATGATAACAGAGATGGAAGTAATCTAAACCAGATTAGTAGAACCTAAGTCCAAGCTCATTTATTAGCTTGAAGAAACCAACAATTATCCAATTATAGGCACCAAAAACAGAGCCCTAAATATCCAAACCACAGTAATTTTCCTAAACCAAAAATCTAATTATCCAATTATATACAACAATAATAGTTACCAACAGATTGCTCCATGATAAAAAAAAAAAACCTTTCTTTTCACTATGGGGAATCTTCTGTTTTATGTACAAAAAGACGAGAGAAAAGTTTTTAACTTTTTTGAAAAGCTTACATGCAGTTTAAAATTGATTTTCAAACCCCAAAATGAACCCTTTTTCCCTTTTTTTTTCCCAACAAAAGCTGCCATCTGTTGTGTTTATACCTTTAACTAGATCTAATCCACTGCAATTATTTATAGAGGAAAAAAAAATCACAGATTGGTTTAACTCAAATAGATGAAACAGATGCAGTAAAAAACAAAAGGAGAGAATATCAGAGATCTGAAACAGATCCCAACAAATACAAAAACCCAAAAGAGAGAAACAATCATACATGAAAATATATTAAAATAAATGATAGTAGCTGTACCTTTATGATTCAGAACATAAAACTTTCATCAATATTTCACTGCATAAAGGTTAGAGAAAAGGGAGAACCTATGGAGTTTTGGGGTCTTCACTCTTCAAAGGAAGCAAAGCAAATAAAAAAGAAACAATCTTTTCATTTAGAAGCTTTAAAAGCAAAGCTTAAAAAAACCCCAAGTTTGAAGAAGGTTTGGGGGGTTTTAAAACAGAGGAATATTGTAAATTAATAAAGAAATGAGTGAGTTGTAATTATTGAAAGATTAAAACTCCACAGCTACTATCTGTTATTAATGGCTGAGAGAACCAAACACTCTCTATATTTATTATTATTTTAATGGATTTGGGTTTTTGGCTGAGAGACTCCAACATCTTTCCTTCACTTTCCCCATTCCCATTTGTAGAACTAAGTTAACTAAACTGATAACACCACTTTACCTGTTCACTTTCCCAGGATTTAAAAAAAAAACAAATTTTCTTTCCAGCCAAACAGCAACAACTACAAATACAAGGGAAAAAAACACTACCTTCCTTTTTTTTTTTTCTCTTTTTCCCTTTTGACTTCGTTTTTTTGGAACCTGACAAGAATCTTAGCTCTGTTCCTCAAAGTCAAAATGGTTAAGTTGATATTATTTTTCGCCGGAGAAGCTATTTAGTAGCGAAAACGGCAGAGGGGTAACAAAAAAAAAGGGGGAAGGATAAAGTGGAAGTGGGAATAGAGTGCAGATGATGAAGATGACGGTGATATCGCGTGCACGTGTAGGTTTGTTAGGTACCCCACCATGGCTACTTTCATCCTCCCCACTTTTTGCGAGTCAGACCCTCTCTTCCTTTGAGAACTGGTCATCGACAACGGTTTTCACTTTTCATTTTACAACCTATGGATCAGACGTTGGATCGGGTTTACATCTACCCTTTAATTATTTTTACGTTGACTTTTTTTTTTAAGTACACACCGAGGTTATGTAAGAGTGAGTTTGAATGGACGATTAGGTGCGGTGCGGTATGTTTAGTTTATTTTTTATCTCAAATTATAGTATCTCTATAATATTTAATCTCAATACCACCGCTGTTTTTACACTAACTGTAGGTAAATGTATCGCCCATCCAAACTCACCCTAAGTTTACATTTTTATTAAAGTGTCAAAATATATCTGAATTGATTAAAAATTTTATTTAAATTATTAAATTATTTGAAATTTTTTATTTAAGTGATTAGGTTAATTTTAAAAAAAAAATTGATTAGCAAGTTCTAAATGATGATTTGATGATCAATACAATGAATCGATACCCATTAACAAGAGAAAAACATACTTTATATCTAAGTCGATTTTATGACCGGTTTTAGATTTGTGACATTTAAAATTATTTCATTAAAATAAATTATAAAAGAGAAAAAAATTTCAATTGGTACAAACGGTGCTAACAAAAAAATCATATAATAACATTATTTTATAAACATAAAAGCCTAAGTTGGATCCCAATTAATCTCATTAACCTCTCCTGATATAGAAAAAAAAGTAACAAGTGATAACAATAATAGTTATATATTTAAGGATGAGCAATTTTGTGATTTTAAATTAAACAAGATAATGACTATTTTACTAAAAAAAGCCCATAAACTTTATTTACTCGAATGAGTTAAAAAACCCAAAATGTATCTACGTGGAAGCGTTTTAAGGAAGAATTTTAAAAATGCGTGTTGACGAGGACACGCTTTACCCCGTGTCAGCAAAAACGTGCTCACATGGGCGCGCTTTTGCATGTGCTCAAACTAAATTTTTAAAAAAATGTCATTTTTTTTAAAATGTCATTTTTTTAAAATATTATAAAAATAGACCAATTTTTTGAAAATTTACTAGAATAAGCCTTTATAAAGACCCAAAGTGGCAACATCATTTTTTTTTTGGTGACATATCTTTATATAGACCAAAGTCTCATTTCCCTTGTTTTTTTAAACAATGTGGGGTGTGAGATATATGTATATATAGACTTATGAATAGGCTTGCAACTTGTTCCTAGACAATATGAGATTCCTTCCTCTTTTAACTAACAACATAAAATTAAAAGCTACACTATATTTTATACTTTTTACTTATAGAGTTTAAAGTTTTTTTACAAAAGTTAACATTTGTTACATTATAAATACAATTTTAAACTCTATAAGTAAAAAATTATAAAATATAAAATAAGTATGGTAAAGTATTAAAAATATTCAAAAATTACTAATAGTTGAGTGATCATTTTGTAAGTTTTATAATTCAATAGCCAAAAATCATAGTTAAGTGACTACTAATGTAATTTAATCTAGATATTAAAATGTGAAAAATAATTATTATATTTTATATATATTATATATTTCTATAAAAGAAACTTATTTATCATAATTATATACTATTTTTAAATAGATTATCTATCTAGTCAAAATACATCTGAAATAAATTTATCAAGATTCATTAGGTGATGAAAATTAAATTAAAATTAGGATTAAAAATTAATGAGTATAGCAAAATATTAAAAATAAATATTTAAAAAAGATATCAATAATATACAATTTTTTAAAAATATAGTGTATCTTTTAATATTATGTTGTTAGTTAAAAGAGAAATGAATCACACATTGTCTAGGAAGAAGTTGCAAACCTATTCATGACTCTATATATACACATATCTCACATCTCATATTGCTTAAGAAAACAAGGGAAATGAGACTTTGGGTCTATATAAAGATTTTTTTTGTAAGTTTTATTTCCATATTAATTGATGACACCTTAAAATAAAATAAAAATGGTGTTGCCAATTTGGGTTTTTATAAAGGCTTATACTTGTAAATTTTCAAAAAATTGGTTTGTTTTTATAATATTTAAAAATAATAATATTTTTTGAAAATTTAGTCTGAGCACGGGTAAAAACGCATCCATGTCAATGCGTTTTTGCTGACACGAGGTAAAACATGTCTCCGTCAGCGTGCTTTTATGAAATTTCCCCTTAAAACGCTTCCACGTAGTCACGTTTTGGGTTTTTTGGCCCATTCCAGTAAATAAAATTTTAAGTAGCCTATTTTCGTAAATAAAGTTAGAAATGAGCCTTTTTTTAATAAAATAGTCCGGGATAACTTAATTTTATATATTAAATTAAGAAATAAGTAAATGAAAGTAAATAAGGATATTAGAATGTGACATTAACAATTTATATTTCTAAAAACAGATTTGGTGAAAAACCAAATAAATATAGGTGTGGAAAACATCAATCCCATTCTTGGTTAAAATTTAAATTTTAAAATGGAAAATTAAAAATATATAAAATATTTTTAATAAATATAAAATTTAATAAAAATTTAAAATCAATTTAAGAACTTTGAATTATTTCTAAATAATTTATTAATAAAATGGAATAGTTTTTAAACAAATTTTCATAAGTTTTTTTATACTATAAGGGTAGAATTATTTTAGTTCTCTCAAAATAAACAAATCAATTTAATTTTTATACTTTTAAAAATAAATAAATAAGAAAATTAATGATGAGATTTACTATTTCTTTTAATAATTTATTAGGCTATAAACAATTTAGTCCATTTGAAATTAAATGATTTGAGTTAGTCCTTCTACTATTGAAAAGCCTAAAAGAACAGAAGATGAATACAGATGTGAAACAACTTAAAATGTTAATTGGTTTAAAAATATAAAAAATAATTAAGAATGGCATTGTTTTATAAAATTAGAAAATTCATAAAAATAATAAATTAATAAATAATTTCAAAACTAGAAAAATTGTAAAATCATTTAAACCAATTTTTGAATTGAAAAATTATTTTATAATGTTTAAATAATTATTTTTGAAATTTTATTTTTGAAATTTTGGAACAAAATATTTAATTTTTTATCTTTTATAAAAATTTGAGAATTTTTATAAGTTTTATTGATATTAGATAGGCTCTTTTGTCATGGATATTATATAGTTTTCTTCTCTTCTTTTTGTTAATTTTATAAACTCAACAAATTGTATACTTTCACATGATCATGATCATTGTTTTATTAAGGAAAATTATTAATATCGCTTCAATTGTTTTTATTTGTTTAATTTCAAATAGGTTAAAATATGTCATAAGTCACTTTATTTTTGAAAATTAGAATTTAGTCTTTGTATTTCTATTTCATGAATTTTAGTCCTTATACTTCTCAAATTTCAAAATTTAAGTCCAAATTGTTAAATTTGTTACAATGATGTTTTGAAATAAAAAAACTTACTTGATATCCTTGTAATTAAGAAAATGACTCTGTAATTAACTTGAATTGAACAAAAAATTAATAATATTAACAATTAGACCTGAATTTTGAAATCAAAATAAAAAATTTAAATTCCATGAAATAAAAATATAGGGACTAAATTTCTAATTTTTGAAAAATACGGAACTTGTGGCATATTTTAACCTTTCAAATACTATTGAGACTAAATTACTTGGTTTATTTTTATAAGAACTAAATTGTTCCTCATCCTATAGTTTATTAACGGGGAAAGTTAACCATGTCATAAACTTTTTAATAGTATAAGGATGAAATTGCTCTATTTTCATAGTTTTGGTACAAAGAAAGTGGGGTAGTGTAACACCCTATACTCGGCCCGGTCGTCGAGCCCAAGTAATAGGATGCTACATCAAACATCGAACTCATACATATTCATACAGTCTCAAATACATGCAACCATTATCACTTTCAAATATTTAGAGGAGTAATGGGTCTTAAATACGTTAGACAACATTTAAATCAACTAACATACCTTAGTCAACATTAGAAATAATTTATTTAAAAACATACTTAGGGACCATTTGATAAAATTATAAAGAACCCACATCGGTATTGATACACCATCACATGTATTGATATTTTGGAAGATAAGTATCGATACTAGTAAGAAAATCGATACCAAACTAGCATTCTGTTAAATTTTAAACGAAAGCATTTTATCTATACATGAGCAAAGGTATCAGTATTTTCACCCCAAGTATCGATATTCGTGATTGGGTGTCAATACCAAATTAAGCTACTGACTTCACAAAGATACAGTTCCACTCCAAGGTATCGATACTTATGTCCCAAGTATCGATACCTCTGATCAGATTCACGAAAACACAGTAAAACAGAGTATTAAACATGCTCAACATATCTCTATTCTAACATGCATGAATCATCACAATATCAAGCATCAAATTTACCCAAAACACAGTCCAACGTAACATCTTTACCTTGCTGATCCAAATCATGGTAATAATAATTAAAAATAGTAATAATTAACAAGCAAAAATTCTAAAGGTTCATAATCATACTAAACCAACAAGAACATAATCATAACCAGCCAAAGTTTTAACCACATTTCCTTTATTTCCATAGTTTAACGAATAATAATATCACCTACTTAAATACCAAAGCCTAACTTGGATCACTTTCTTGGAAGCGCACCCCTCACACTGCAAACGCTAAATATCTGTAATGGTTAGAAAGAGTGAGTGAGCTTAAACAAGCTCAGTGAATGTCGGAATAACCACCAAGTATACACAACATCAAAGGTTATACAAGAACATACTACAACACATTCACAACCATATTCTAACCAAGTCAAAATAACATATTCACACTTCATTAAATCATGAAACTAGCATATACTCTCACATCCAACTACATTTAACTTGTAACACTCCCAACTCGTATCCGTCGCTGGTTTATGGTTACGGAGCATTACTGTACAAATGAAACTTTTGAACATACATTTCATACATTATCCAATACACATAATAAATCAATCATTCACATACATAATGTCCCTAAATCGAGCCCTCGAGGCCCAAAAATTACCTTAGAAACAATTTGAGACTAATTTGAAATCATTTGTAAAGTTTATGCAAAAGTTACAAAATTTTAGAAATAGGGGTCACACGACCGTGTGCCTCATACAGCTGATACACACGCTCGTGTGTTAGGCCGTGTAACTTCCGAACTAGAGACACGCAGCTGTGTCCTAGGTCATGTCCTCACCCATGTAACTCACTGAGTAAGGTCACACGGGTGTGTGCCAAGCTGTGTCACACGCCTGTGTGCTAGATCGTATCATATGCCCATGTGTCAGGCCGTGTAGCTCTCGAAATAGCCCCACATGCCCGTGTACCAAGCCCTGTGCTAGGCCATGTAACTAACTGACTTGCATACAAAGGAACCTATAGGAGACATACGACCGTGTCGCCAGGCCGTGTGTCACACACGGCTGAGTCAATGTAACAGCACGGTTTTAGTTAAATCAGAACAGTGGTTTCAGAACCACAAATTCGAAGTCGTAAAATTATTTGAATATTATTTTATGTGTTTACAAGATGTGAATTAATATGTGTGCAAGTTTCGTGAAATAAATTTATCGATTGGTTGTTTAATTTGATAAAAAAACTTAATCACGTAAAATGCAAAAGTAGCATGTTATATGTTCAAGTGCTTAATTGCTCTAATTAATTATTTATAAGGTCCTTATGTTGTGATTTGGCCATTGAATAATGGTGTGGACGGTTATGGGTTTATAATAAGTGATTTTATAATGTATAAATGATGGATAAAATTGTAAATTTTATATTGTTATGTAATTAAATAAAACAAAACATAAAATGCATGTATTATCATCTTTGTTGGCCAAATGTACCAAAGCAAAAGAAGCCATTTTTGAAGCTTTAAGTTTAGCACTTAGGGGACTTGATTTAGGTATGTTCTTTGCTTGGTTATTGATAATTTTTACATTTTTGAGATCGTTGCTTCGTATACTAGCTAGCCTATGCTTAAATTTTTGAATTGGTTCATGTATTCATTAAATGCCATTGATGAGTAATTAAGCTTTTTGTTTTTTGATGATGGATTATGAGAGTTTGATGTTAGATTATCATGTGTTACTAAGTAATTTTTGATAAAAATTCTTATTAAGATTAAAATGTGAAATTTGTAAATTGAGAGGTTTACATGTGAAATAAATGGAATTAATGGGCTGCCAGGGACCTAAGGAATATTCGGCCAAACATGGGTTAAATAAAATTTTGAGTATTTTGTGTTGTTTTGAAATAGGGACTAAATTGTAAAAATGTGAAATGTTAGGGGCTAAAGTGAAAAATGCCCATTTATGTGTTTTTGGATGAAATTGAATGAATATGTCTTTAAATAAGTTAAATTTGAATTGATTTAGATCAAGAAAGGAAGAAATCAGATTTGAATTGGGGAAAGTCGAAAGTTGTTGAATAGTCATTCTGATCCGTTCGTTTCCATACGAGGTAAGTTCATAAGTAATTAAATGTTTTTGAATTCAAATGTATATATATTATATGTAGACGAATTGAATTGTATGTATTGATATATATATATATATATATTGCCGAATTGATTTGAGAATTGGATGACAGTTTCGAGCATGAATTGATTTAATCACGAAGTCGAAAGCCCCGAACGAACCTTAGGAAATGTATAGCATACTGATGTCATGACATAAGGACTTTCAAGATGTGATTTTGTGTAAGACCATGTCTGGGACATTGGCATTGTATATGAGTCGTATAAGACCTTGTCTGGGACAGTGGCATTGAAATGTGTTAACATGTAAGACCATATCCGAGATATGGCATTGTACGAGCTTTATATGATTTCCGTGTATCATTAACAATTCTGAATGGTTTATCGTGCATTGACAAAACGAGACGAAAGATGAAATTGAGCTAAATGGTTCAGGTATGTGAGAAGTTTATATATTCATGAAAGATCAAGGTAAGTGTAATATTTAATGTGGTAATATGTAATTATATAAGTAAGATGATTTTATATGTGTATGAGATTGATTAAATTGGCCTATTTGAATTGAACTATTAATGTTCTTGTGATAATTTAATTGCTTATGACTTACTAAGCTTTCAAAGCTTACTTTGTGTGTCTTGTCATTGTTTTATAGATTTTGAAAGCTAGTTTCGAGCTCGGGGATCGTCAAGGATCATCGTCACACTATCGATTGCTATTTTGGTACTTTAAGAGTTTGTACTTTTGACGTATGACATGTATAGGCTAGTTTTGTTATGGTTGGTTTTGATTTGTATATGTATAGCCACGCGAATTGGCTTGAAAGTGATGTGAATTCGGCTTTATAATTAGCTCATTTTGGAAGTGTGTTATATGGTATATCTTGTGCGATGTATGATTTTATGAACCGGTTTAAGTGATGTCAATGTAGTTGATGGATGTGTTTATGAGTTGTGGTTTTATCCATGCGAGTTGTTTAGTAAATGGTGTAATTGTTAGAAGTTACTTTGACTATATAAATGAGCTTATTTTGTGCATTGATAAATGATAGATGATGTCTATAATCTATCTTGTGATTTGGAAAATTTGATATATTCATGTGGTTAATTATTCGGTTATATGTTAATGCTGGTTTGTGTTCATATTTGCTATGTGATGACTAAGCTATGCCATGTGAATTTGGCTATTTTGTGTGGCTTATTAATGACCTATGTTTTGATGTATAAATTTCCTTGTAAGTTGTTTTGTGAATGATGAAAATTGCTTTGGTCATTAGGTGAGATAAATTATGATATATATATGATGCATATTTATATTCGGCTATGGTATTTGGTTCATTTTGATAAGCATGAGATTTTGGTATTTGGTATAATTAGTATAAAATTTAGTTGCGGTATTGATATGATTTATGAGGCTATTTATTTGTTGAATATAAGATGTTTTGACATGATATTTTGTTTGTGAAATTGGTATGCTTGGTTTTTCATTTGTGCTCTAAATGGGTAATTTTGTTATGTTGGAATGCGCATGAATTTTGGTAATGTATAAGAATTATATTTAACCATTTGTTAATGTTTGCCAATGAATCATATTTGGATAACTAATAAATGATATAATACGATTTGTTTTAACACATTATGTGAAAGTGCATAGGTATATAAAATGGTTTGTATAATAATTAGCCATTGAAATATATGTATACTAACGAATGAGGTGATATATGTGATTGATATATGGAATAAAATATGCTTGCATTTAATTTAGGTATTTAAATACCATGAATGCGATGCCTTTATGGTTTGTATGTTATATTTATAAAGTACATGTAATACGGCTTTGTTGCATGTTAGTTGGTTCGAATATGTGATTGAATAAACGGCTATGTTGATCTGTGTTTTGTACGGTAATGCCTCGTAACCCTAATTTGGTGATAGTTACAGATTAAGGGTGTTACATTTGATTAGTATCAGAGCTAGGTTATTCGGTTTTAGGACTAACGTATTACGTGTGAGTCTGGCTATACATGCCATATATATAAACTGCGATAGTGTGATGAATCTTGATAATTAAAAATGTGTTTTTGTATAGTAAATGGATCCCGATCGAGTCATAGCTGATGATGTGGAAAGTAATGTGCCTGCTCCCGCTTATGAGTAGCCACGAGGGAGAGACTAAACAAGCCTTCTTCCAGATGATGAACGAATGGTTCACACAATATATTCAGAAAAATTCGACTGCTCAACGACCTCCACCCCCGCCTAATCCTTCCCAAATACTTGTGATACCTTAAGTTACTGATCCGATGTGATTAAATAAGCCTCCGATTGATAAATATTGAGCCGAAGAGTTCAAAGCTACTGTTGATGATGTTGCTGAGCGAGCTGAATTCTGGCTTGATAATACGGTTCAGATGTTCGATGAATTATCTTGTACTCCTGATGAATGTATCAAATGTAATGCATCTTTGTTAAGGGACACTGCATATCACTGGTGGAATACACTAGTATCAGTGGTTCCAAAAGAATGGGTTACTTGGGAGTTCTTTTAGATTGGATTTCAGAAGAAATATATCAGTCAGAGATTCATAGATAAAAACCGCAAAGAATTCCTGGAGTTAAAACAAGGTTGCATGATAGTGACAGAATATGAGCGGGAATTTGTGAGACTCAGCAGATATGCCCAGTAATGTGTTTCGACTGAAGCTATAATGTGTAAAAGATTTGAAGACGGTTTGAATGAAGACATTAAGCTGTTAGTCGAAATTTTGGAAATAAAAGAGTTTATGGTACTCGTTGAGCGAGCATACAAAGCTGGGAAACTTGGGAAAGAGAAAAGAAAAGCTGACTTTGAAGCTAAAGATTCGTGAATAAGATCATCGAGTAAGTCATTTCAGTCAACATCAAAGAAGTTCTAAAATGATTTTAGCCGTTCAAAGGCTACTGCGGGTTATTCTAGACAAGATTGAGACAAACCACCTGTGAGTTTGAAAGCTACTTAAATAGCTAGTGTTGGAAATGCCAGACCAAATAAACTTGAGTGCAAACATTGTGGTAAACGACATCCCGAAAATTGTAGATTGAATGATCGGGCTTGTTTCAATGTGGATCATTAGATCATTTCACGTGAATGTCCTGAGTTGGCTGAGTAAGATATAGTGTAGAATACGAGGCCGAGTAACACTGCTGCTAGAGGTAGACCACCCAGAAACACGGGTAATGTGAGTGGTAGCCGGAGGGGAACTAAAGACACTACTATTAGATCTGAAGTCCACGCATCTGCCAGAGCTTATGCTATTCGCGCTCACGAAGAAGCTTCGTCTCCAAATGTTATTACCGATACTTTCACTCTCTATGATATTAGTGTTGTTGCATTGATTGATCCAGGGTCAACGCATTCTTATGTATGTGAGACTTTAGTATCCACTAAGACTTTGCCTGTAGAGTCTACTGAATTTGTTATTAGAGTATCGAACCCCTTAGGCAGGTGTGTTTTGGTTGGTAAAGTATGCAAGAACTGTTCATTGATGACTCGAGATTTCTGTTTTCTGGCCATTCTGATGTTGTTGCCATTCGACGAATTCGATATAATTCTAGGTATGGATTGGTTAACACTGCACGATGCTATTGTAAACTGCAAATAGAAGACGATTGATTTGAAATGTCAGAATAATGAGATTATCCAGATTGAATCAGATGATTTGAATGGTTTATCGACAATGATTTCTTTGATGTTAGCTCGAAAATATGTGAAAAAGGGTTGTGAAGTTTACTTTGCCTACTCGACTCTAAAGTGACCGAAAAGAAGATTAAATCAGTACAAATTGTGTGTGAGTATCCAAATGTATTTCCTGAAGAGCTACCGGGACTACCACCGATTCGAGAAGTTGAATTTGGTATTAAACTAGTGCCGGGAACTACTCCGATATCAATAGCTCCATATAAAATGGCTCCGACTGAGTTAAAAGAATTGAAATCACAGTTGCAAGAGTTGACCGATAGAGGATTTGCACGAACGAGTTTCTCTCCCTGGGGTGTTCCGGTATTATTTGTGAAAAAGAAAGACAAAACTATGAGAATGTGTATTGATTATAGACAACTCAATAAAGTGACAATCAAGAATAAATATCCTTTGCTACGAATAGATGATTTTTTTTATCAGCTGAAAGGGGCTACAATGTTTTCTAAGATAGATTTGAGATCGGGTTATTATCAGCTACGAGTTAAAGACTCAGATGTGCAAAAAATTGCTTTCCGAACGAGGTATGGGCATTATGAGTTTCTAGTTATGCCTTTCAGACTAACGAATGTACCTACTATTTTTATGGACCTAATGAATCGAATCTTCAGACTGTATTTGGATAGATTTGTTGTTGTGTTTATAGATGACATCTTGATCTATTCTCGTGATGAATTTAAGCATGTTGAACATCTAAAAATAGTGCTACAGACTTTGCGAGATAAACAGCTAGTTGCAAAGTTTAGTAAATGTGAGTTCTGGTTACGAGAAGTTGGTTTTTTGGGGCATATTGTATTAGCATCGAGTATTCGAGTCAATCCAAGTAAGATTTTGGCAATATTGGATTGGAAGCCTTCGAAAAATGTATCTGAAGTCTGAAGCTTTCTGGGGCTCGCCGGTTATTACAAACGCTTCGTGAAAGGTTTCTCAATGATTGCAACTCCGTTAACGAGACTACTTCAGAAGGATGTTAAGTTCGAGTGGTCGACAAGTACCAGAAAAGGTTTGATCAGCTGAAAGCTCTTTTGACTGAAGCTCCAGTGTTAGTACAGCCAGAATTGGGTAAAGAATTCGTAATCTATAGTGATGCATCGTTGAATGGTTTTGCTGTGTTTTATGCAGGAAGGGAAAGTCATAGCTTATGCCTCGAGACAATTAAAGCCACATGAAAAGAATTACCCGATGCACGATTTGGAATTAGCAGCTATCGTGTTCGTGTTGAAGATTTGGCGTCACTATCTATTCGGTGAGAAATGTCATGTTTATTCTGATCACAAGAGCTTAAAATATTTGATGACTCAAAAAGATCTAAATCTACGATAGCGAAGATGATTGGAATTGTTAAAAGATTATGAGCTAGTGATTGACTACCATCCGGGAAAGGCCAATATTATTGCTGATGCTTTAAGTCAGAAATCTTTGCTTGCCCTACGTGCAATGAATACTTAGTTGGCTCTATCTGATGACGGCTCGATTATAGCTGAGTTAAAAGCAAGACCATTATTTATGCAGCAGATTTGCGAAGCTCAGAAAGTTGATAATGAATTATTAGCAAAATGGGCTCAATGTGATTTGAATTCTGATTCAGAGTTTTGAGTTGATGCTAATGATTGTTTAAGATTCAGAGGTTGAATATGTGTACTGAGAAATTCAGAGCTGATTCAGATGATCTTAAATGAAGTTCATAGTAGTAGTTTGTCTATTCATTCGGGAAGCACGAAAATGTATAACGATATGAAACAGCTTTACTAGTGGTCTGATGTGACATCTCAGAGTTTGTTTCTAAATGTTTGATCTGTCAGCAAGTTAAAGCTAAGCATCAGGTACCGTCTAGTTTATTGCAGCCAATTATGATTCCTGAGTGGAAATAGCATAGAATGACTATGGATTTTGTGTCGGGATTGCCACTATCTCCAAGAAAAAAAGATGCAATCTGGGTTATAGTTGACAGATTGACAAAATCAGCTCATTTCATTCCAGTATGAACGAACCATTCGCTTGATAAGTTAGCTGAGTTGTATATTTCAAAGGTTGTGAGATTGCACGGAGTACCTATTTCTATTGTTTCGGATAGAGATCTGAGGTTCACATTGCTGTTTTGGAAGAAACTACAAGATGCACTAGGTACAAAGCTACACTTCAGTACCGCTTTTCACCCACAGACGGATGGACAATTCGAGTGAGTTATTCAGATACTTGAGGATATGTTACGATGTGGTGTTCTTGAGTTTGAAGGTACGTGGGAAAAGTATTTGCCGTTGATTGAATTTGCATATAATAACAACTTTCAATCGAGTTTTAAAATAGCACCTTATGAAGCTTTATATGGTCGCAAATGTCGAACACCTTTGTACTAGACTAAACTTAGTGAAAATAAGATTCACGGGGTCGATTTGATTAAAGAGACTGAACAGAAAGTGAAAGTGATTCGTGATAGTCTGAAAGCATCGTCAGATCGTCAGAAATTGTACGCAAACTTGAAACGAAAAGATATTGAGTTTCAGATTGGGGATCGAATGTTTTTGAAAGTATCTCCGTGGAAGAAAATACTTAGATTTGGCAGAAAAGGCAAGTTAAGTCCGAGATTCATCGGGCCGTATGAAATTATCGAGCGTATCAGACCGGTTGCTTATAGATTGTTGTTTCCACCTGAATTAAAAAAGATTCATAATGTATTTCATGTATCGATGCTTCGACAATATCAATCCGATCCTTCACATGTGATTTCCCCGTCTGAGATTGAGATTTAGTCTGATATGACATACGAAGAAAAATCGATTCGAGTTTTAGATTGCGAGATTAAAGAACTGAGAAATAAGAAAATCTCATTAGTGAAAGTCTTATGGCATCGACATGGGGTTGAAGAAGCTACGTGGGAGCCCGAGGATGCTATGAGAGAGCAATATCCAAACCTATTCACTGGTAAGATTTTCGAGGACGAAAATCCCTAATGGAGGAGAGTTGTAACAACCCGGTTTTAGCTAAATCGGAATAGTGATTTTGGAACCACAAACCTGAAGTTGTAAAATTATTTTAATATTATTTTATGTGTTTACAGCATGTGAATTAATATGTGTGAAAGTTTAGTGAAATAATTTTATTGATTGGTTGTTTAATTTGATAAAAGGACTTAATCACATAAAATGCAAAAATAGCATGTTATATGTTAAAGTGCTTAATTACTTTAATTAATTATTTATGAGGTCCTTATGTTGTGATTTGGCCATTGAATAATGGTGTGGACGGTTATGGGTTTATAATAAGTGACTTTATAATGTATAAATGATGGATAAAATTGTAAATTGTATATTATTATGTAATTAAATAAAACAAAACATAAAATGCATGTGTTATCATCTTTGTTGGCCGAATGTACCAAAGCAAAAGAAGCAATTTTTGAAGCTTTAAGTTCGGCACTTAGGGGACTTGATTTAGGTAGGTTTTTTGCTCGGTTATTGATAATTTTTACATTTTTGAGATTGTTACTTCGTATACTAGCTAGCCCATGCTTAAATTTTTGAATTGGTTGATGTATTCATTAAATTCCATTGATGAGTAATTAAGCTTTTTGTTGTTTGATGATGGATTGTGAGAGTTTGATGTTAGATTATCATGTGTTACTAAGAAATTTTTGATAAAAATGCTTATTAAGGATTAAAATGTGAAATTTGTAAATTAAGGGGTTTAAATGTAAAATAAATGGAATTAATGGGCTGCTAGGGACCTAAGGAATATTTGGCGAAACATGGGTTAAATGAAATTTTGAGTATTTTGTGTTGTTTTGAAATAGGGACTAAATTGTGAAAATGTGAAATGTTAGGGGCTAAAGTGCAAAATACCCATTTATGTGTTTTTGGATGAAATTGAATGAATATGTCTTTAAATAAGTTAAATTTGAATTAATTTAGATCAAGAAAGAAAGAAATTAGATTTGAATCGGGGAAAGTCGAAAGTTGTTGAATAGTCGTTCCGATCCGTTCGTTTCTGTACGAGGTAAGTTCATAAATAATTAAATGTTTTTAAATTCAAATGTATATATATTATATGAAGCCAAATTGAATTGTATGTATTGATAATGCCTCGTAACCCTAATCCGGCGACAGTTACAAGTTAAGGGTGTTACAGTCACAAACCCGTGTCTTAGGCTATGTGGACCCAAAATGAACCTTAAACAACAAACTTACTTGGACCCTAAGTAAACCATTTACCAACCAAAATACCTATTCAAAGTGACATTAATCAAGCAAAAAACATGCCAAATCAACATCCTAAGTGCCTAACCAATGAATCCTCAATGATACCACAAATATATACAATTATACATTTAAATGAAACATCAATCACAACCTTTCAATTCATCAAATCTATCATCTAACCAATATACTTAACCTAAGCATCACATACACAACATTCTATTAACACATATAATATTTTGTATCAACACATTTTACCTCATTCACATATATCACATGAATTCACATGTATCTTATAGGATAACAATATACATTCAAGATCATACTTAATGATTTACATATTCAAAACATTAGTAATGACATACAAGCTTATTACATGCCATATAATCCGAAAAGAACATTCCAAAAACTATCGAAATTTAAGGATAGTGTGACTTGAGTGCCGGTCCGATCGTTCAACCTTCCGAGTATCTACAAGAAGAAAGATTAACCCAAGTAAGCTCAATGAAGCTTAGTAAGTTCGACGTATTTAAAATAATAAATCTTACCGAAGTAAGTATTACAATTCAAATAGTAATAATACAATCACGAATGTTCCCTTAACCCAAAATTCATCAAATTAACCATTTTTATCAATTCAATATTTTAGCTGAATATAATTGACCTTTAAACAGTCCCTAATGAACATCAAATTCACTATGAAACCCTAAAATTTTGACATTTTCACAATTTAATACTAAAATCAAAATCTAACAAAAATCACTTTACAAAATCATCAAACAACACAACTAAAGCTTCAAAGACATGGCTATCATAAAAAAAAAATTCAAGATTCATCAACGGCAACTTCTAAAAATTTTAACAGATTCAAAAACGAAGGTACGGGCTAGCGGGACGTAGTTGCAACGATCTCAAAAACATAAAAATTACAAGAAACATATATAAAATTATTTACATGCAAGGTATTAAGTCTAGCCGATTCTCCAAGCTATTTTTCCATGGATTTTAGACAAAGATGAAGTCAAATTATGAAGAATAAAAGCTTATTTCTTTCAATTTGTTTTATTTTACTTTTGATTTATTTATAATTTTTCCATTAAGCATATATTATTCTAACATTTTAATATCAATTGCCATCCAACCTCATTACATAAGGCCTAATTGTTACTTAAGTCCTTCCTCTTTTAGTAATTAAGCTATTTCATCTTTTAAATGTAATAATTACTAAGTTTTGCACCTTTTTCAATTTAGTACTTTTTCTTTAATAAAATATCTAAACGACAAAATTTCTTAACCAAAATATTAATACGACACTAACGACTCCATAAATATTCTAAAAATAATATTTATGAATTGACAATACAAAAATTTATGTTCCCGAAACCACTATTTTGTCACCACTGAAAATCGGGCTGTTACAACTCTCTCCCTTAGGAAATTTCGTCCTCGAAATTGTTACCTGAGAAAAGATTCGGATACTGTATTTTCATCATTTCCTCGGTTTTCCAAGTAGCTTCTTTTGTTCCATGACGATGCCACAAGACTTTTATTAATGGTACCTGTTTATTTTGTAGTTCTTTAATTTCCCAAGCCAAAATTTTCACTGGTTCTCCAGAATACGTCATATCTGGTTGTAGTCCAATCTCACTATGAGGAATCACGTGTGAAGGATCAGATTTGTACCGTCTCAGCATTGAAACATGAAACACATTATGAATTTTTCTTAAGTTCAGAGGATAAAGCTAATCTATAAGCTACAGGGCCAAATCTTTCAACAATTTTGTACGGTCCGATAAATCTCGAATTTAGCTTTCCTTTCTTGCCAAAATGTAGCACTTTCTTCCACAGAGAAACTTTTAGAAAGACCCGATCGCCAATAGCAAATTCTATATATTTTCTTTTCAAATCTGCGTACGATTTCTGATGATCAGATGTAGCTTTCAAATAATCTCAAATAATTCAAACTTTATCTTCAGTTTCTTGGATCAAATCAATTCCCTCCATTTTAGATTCGCTCAATTCAGACCAATACAATGGTGTTTTACACTTTCTTCTGTAAAGAGATTCAAACGGTGTCATTTTTATACTAGACTGATAACTGTTATTATAAGCAAATTCAGCTAACGTCAGATACTTTTCCCAGCTACTTTCAAACTCGAGTATACAACATCGCAACATATCCTCCAAAATCTGTATCATTTGTTTTGACTGCCCATCTGTCTGAGGATGAAACGCTGTACTAAAATTGAGTTTAGTGCCCAAAGCCTCGTAAATTTTACTCCAAAATCTCGATGTAAACCTTGGATCACGATCATAAATGATAGATATCGGGACCCTGTGTAATCTAACAATCTCAAACACATATAATTCCACTAACCTCTCAAGTGAGAAATCTTTTCTGACTGGAATAAAGTCTGCTGATTTAGTCAATCTGTCAACAATCACCTAGATTGAATCTTTCTTTTTCGAAGCTATAGGTAAACAAGATATGAAATCCATCGTGACATGTTCCCATTTCCACTCCGGAATCATAACAGGTTGTAGTAAACCTGACGGTACCTAATGCTTTGCTTTTACCTGCTGAAAAATCAAACATTTAGCTACGAATTCACAGATTTCACGTTTCATACCCAACCACCAATACAGCTGATTCAAATCATAGTACATCTTCGTGCTACCAAGATGAATAAAATACATACTCTATGAGCTTTAGAAAGGATATCTCTTTTCAAATCTAAATCATTCGGAACGTAAATCCTATCACGATAACGCAATGTACCATCATCATCAACACTGTATTCAGTACTCAAATTATTCTAAAATAGTTGTCTTTTCAACTTCAACTTCAGATCGTCATTTTGTAAGTCCCAAATTCATTGTAGAAACAAGGGTTTAGTTCTCAACTCTGCCAATACAGAACCATCTTCATTCAGAGCTAAATGAGCGTTCAACACTCGAAGTGCAAACAATGACGACTTTTGATTGAGAGCATCCACAACCATATTAGCCTTTCCCGGATGGTAATCAATAACCAAATCATAATCTTTCAGTAGCTCTAACCAACGTCTCTATCTCAAATTCAGTTCCTTATGAGTTATCAAATACTTTAAAATTTTGTGATCTGTAAACACGTGACATTTCTCGCCGTATAAATAATGTCTCCATAGCTTCAAAGCGAATACAATCACGGCCAGCTCAAGATCATGAGTAGGATAATTCTTTTCATATAACTTTAACTGCCAAGAAGCATAAACTACTACTTTTCCTGCCTACATCATGACACAACCCAAACCGTTGAGAGACACATCATTATAAACAACATATGCTACCCGAGACTTAGGCTGAGTCAACACTGGAGCTTTTGTCAACCTATTTTTCAGCTGATCAAAACTCTGTTGGCACTTATCAGACCAAACAAACTCAATATTTTTTTATAGTAATCTGGTCATCGGTGAAGCAATGATCAAGAAGTTTTTAACAAAACGATAGTAGTAACCTGCTAAACCCAGGAAACTTTGCACTTCAGAAACATTTGTCAGAGTTTTCCAATCATCATAGCAGAAACTTTATACCGTCAGCTAATACTATGTGACCCAAAAATCAAACCTCTCGAAGCCATAATTCACATTTATTAAACTTTGCATACAACCGTTTTTCTTTCAAAGTCTGTAACACAATTCTCAAGTGTTGAGCATGCTTCGATTCTGTCTTGGAATAGATTAATATATCATCAATAAACATAACCCTAAATCTATCCAAATGAGGCTAGAAAACCCGATTCGTTAAATCCATAAAAGCAGCAGGGGCATTAGTGTAACCAAATGGCATTACCAGAAACTCATAATGACCGTAACGAGTTCTGAAAGTAGTTTTGGGCACATCACAGTCTTTAACCTTTAACTGATAATACCTGAATCTGAGATCTATGTTTGAAAACACTGTGACACTTTTTAATTGATTAAACAAATCATTGATACGTGGCAAGGGATACTTATTTTTTTATCGTGACTTTATTCAACTGTCTGTAATCTATACACAATCTCAAAGAGTCATCTTTCTTTTTCACAAACAACATAGGTGCACCCTAAGGAGATACACTCAGTCGAATAAACCCTCTGTCTAACAACTCTTACAATTGTGCTTTCAACTCTTTTAATTCAGTTGGTGCCATGCGATACGATGATATCGATATCAATGCAGTTCCAGGAACCAGATCAATCAAAAAATCAACTGATCTAACTTTGATTTTGAATCTCTAGTATCAATAATGTATGCTAGAAACGCTTCACTACCTTTACGTACCAATCTCTGTGCAGAACTAGCTGAAATGATTCTAAGAACATTTTTCGGCCGATCGGACTCAACTGAAATCATCTCTCCTATCTGACATTTCAAATCAATCCGTTTATGTCTATAGTTTACCACAACATCATTCAACGATAGCCAACCCATACCTAGAATAACATCAAATTTCCAAAATGGTAATAACATCAAATCAATAGGGAATTCACGACCTCTAACTTTTAGTGGACATTTATGACAAACTAAGTTAACTATCACACTCTAACTTAGTGGATTAGGAACTTGAATATTATATTCAGTGGATTCAATAGGTAATTTATTTTCCATTACTAATGCTGTGCAAATATAAGAATGAGTTAACTTAGGGTCAACCAGTGCATACCCAATGACATATGTACGAGCAGGTGCTCTAGCTTCTAATCGAACAATGGTGTCTGTTGCTCCCATATGAGTAGTCCCAACGTTACTATTCTGGCTTGAACGTCTACCTTTCTGAGATGTAGACATTTGATTTTTATTTTGTTCTTTATTTTCCTTTAACTATTTAGGAAAATTCTAGAGAAAGTGATCAATTGACCTACATCTATAACATGCTCCTAACTTAGCTCTGCACTCGCTAGGATGGAATTTTCCATAATGTTTACAACTGGGCTTCGAAGCATTCCGTACACTTCCACATTATCAACTGGTTTCGTAGGAGTTTTAAAATCATGCTGAGTCAATTTACTTTTGTTTGGGTGCTCAGACACTGAAATAGCTCGACTAAAATCCTATTTAGTCTTCTTTGTCGGTGATATAGAAAGCGACTTTAAAGAGCTTCTTTTCTTAAACTCTCGAATCCGTCCATCCCTTTGTATCTTGTGATTGTACACTTATTCCATTTTCTGTGCATGATCAGATAATGCAACAAATTCTCAAATTTCATTACCTCTGATCATCATTCTAATTCCATCATTCAGGCCACACACCAATGCTCATAAGAGCTAATCCATCCGAAACACACCAATGGCTCTGAAGAGCTAGTCCAACTGAAACACACCAAAACAAAGAGTATAACACGAGTGTTCGCAACAAATGCTGAACCTCGGTATACTCGGGAAACATATATATATCACTTCACAACCATCTCCACTCCAATCCCCCATAACACGCCATATCTCGACTGTATTCTATCCCGTGTTCAATCCAATCCAAGTATAGAATTTCAACAATTTTTCCTCAATTAACTTACAACATTTATAATCAAATATAACTATCACATTACATATTATCATCAAACATTTTATAAAGATGTTAGGTTATGAACTATACGAACTTACTTGGTCTGAATTGTAGTAGTTATATAAGTTCAGGGACTATTTTGTAATTTTCCTTTTTCCACGAGAATCAACTAGGTCTTGATCCAAAATGTAAAATTCTTCAATTATTAGCTTATATTTCAGTTTCCAATTCACTTTACAATTTATACCCTTTCATTTTTCAAATTTACACAATTACCCCTAACTTTTAAAACTTTTATGATTTAGTCCCTTAACCCGAAATTCATCAAATTAACCATTTTTTCTCATGTAAATATTTCAGCCGAAGATACTAGGCCCTTAAATAGTCCCTAATGAACATCAAATTCACTATCAAACCCTAAATTTTTGATATTTTCACAATATAATCCTAAAATCAAAATCTAACAAAAATCACTTTACAAAATCATCAAACAACACAACTAAAGCTTCAAATATATGGTTATCATAAAAAACATTAAAAAATCATCAACAAAAACTTCTAATTTTTTTAATAGATTCAAAAATGAAGGTACGAGCTAGCTGAACGTAGTTGCAACAATATCAAAAACATGAAAAATTATAAGAAACGAGTATCAAATTCACCTACATGCAAGGTATTAAGTCTAGCCGATTCTCCAAGCTATTCTTCCATGGCTTTTAGGCAAAGATGAAGTAAAATTATGAAGAATAAAAACTTATTTCTTTCAATTTGTTTTATTTTACTTTTGATTTATTTACAATTTTGCCATTAAGCATATATTATTCTAACATTTTAATATCAATTGCCGTCCAACCTCATTACATAAGGCCTAATTTTTACTTAAGCCCCTCTTTTAGTAATTGGGCTATTTCATCACTTAAATGCACTAATCACTAAGTTTTGCACCTTTTTCAATTTAGTCCCTTTTCTTTAATTAACTATCTAAACGACAAAATTTCCTAACCAAAATTCTAATACGACACTAATGAATCCATAAATATTCTAAAAATAATATTTATGAATCGACACGACAGAAATTTATGGTCTCAAAATCACTATTCCATCACCACTAAAAATCGGGCTGTTACGCAACTCGTATATATATATATAATTCATCAAGACAAAAAAATGTATTCATGCTTTAATGGCCCACAAGTCTAGCTTATATTCTCACATGCATTTACACACAATATTTTCATGTAATAATAAATTAATGATAATTTGACAACTTGGAAACATGAAACATAAAAGTGGGCTTTATCACCATATATTGGATACACGGATCTCCATCACACCAATGACTCAAAGAGTCTAACATATCCCATAAGTGTAGCATAAAGCTAAACACTCTCCAACACACCAACATATCCCGGTGAATGGAGCTTAGCTCAACATTCCTTTATCCCTCTAATCTGTCTTGAGGCCTCAATGCCCAAATCACGAAATACAAGGGTGAGTACTCACAATCCTATGGCATGCTAACTATATCCAACAGTTTCACGAGATCACAAGGCCAAAGTATCCGCAAATACACACAATTAATTACTGTTCGTATGCACTTAATATCTGTTCATAAACATCAATTCACATCACAATTTGTACACATAGCATACTTATTAGATTCACATTTAATTGCAATTTAAGTTCCACAACTATGCTTATTGAGCCATCACATATCCATTCACATATGAATGCATTAAAAATTAGATTATCACATACAACATACCAATATTCACTTGCTTTACCTGTCAAATCAACATCACATTCCACAATTCAACACATGTGTACTTATTGTCTTCTGTACACTTTCACTGCACATTTATATTGCTAACACAACGCCATCACTATCATTCGACATGTTTAATATGCCCACAAATAACACATTCACAAGAGCTATCACAATATATATCACTTGTCACATTATCACAACTTAATACTCAATCCACTTTACACAATTACATACTTTACAAATTAAACGAGGGGTATAAAAAAGCTTACACTCGGAACTTAGGATAGGGGTTTAAGCTATTCCTAAACTCCCAATTAACACTATGAATCATGTCTACAAGCAGCAATTCCAAACACTCACCATTCGCGCTTTCGCTTAACTGCCGAAAGCCTAAATTAGCTTTTCCTTTCCTTTTGCCTTGCTCGTTGAATGCTCCAACGGTTTTGAATCTTCACCAAAATGAACCACACAACAAACATAATTAATTTACAGCTATAGACACACCCAAACAATAAAAAATGCAGGTCTAAGGTTCCTTCATCTTGAAATTGGAATTTTCGACTTGTAAATTCAAAACTCAAATATCTTAATTTCTACTCAATCCGCATGCTTAAAAATTATTCGAATCATCTAATTATCTATCTAATAATGATTCTAAACCTTCAAACTATATAAAACTACTTAGATTCATGGTTCTGAAATTTTGACATACAATGGCCATTTTTCATGAAAACTTAACAAAAGCTTAAAATCTTTTAACGAAACTTTAAGGAGAGTTTAGAAACCTTCTAGTCACATCAAAAAAAGTTAAAAACACTTTGAAACATCAATTTCATTCAAAATCTTGAATTTCAACACTAGCGCCCTAAATTTTGACATTTACACAAAACCTTTGATTCAATAGATAAAACCTCGCTTTAAACGACTAGATTACATTAAAAAAATATTAGGAAAACAAAACATTACCTTGATTGAGGGAAAAAAATGCTTGATAGGAGATCTGAAAAACCCACAAGTTAATCAATAGCAAAATCAACGGTGGTCTTGATGCTCTTTTTGTAATTTTAGGGAGGTTTAATGTTTGGAAGATGATAGAAAACAAGAGATTGGAGTAATGAAGACCAACAGTTGAAAGATAAAGTTTAGGGGTTTTTCTCTCTAATGGATGGCACAAAGAAAAGGGGAGATGGGTGCTCTCTTTTTTTCACGTCAAAAGTAGGGTGAAAGGGGGATAAATGAGCTGATTTTAAAACTTGGTATAATTTCTTTAAAGCTACTCTTAAATTAAACCCTTTTACAAAATAATCATCTTCTTAAAATTGAAAGTCCTTTTCACACTATTTTCACAAATTGATTTAGTTTTCAAAAAGCCATGGTCAAATATATTTTCGATTTACTATACTTCAAAATTTTTGAACTCATTCTAAGCCAATATCCCTAAATTACCCTTGAAACTTCTAGGCCTGATTTCAGGATGTGATAGGTAGAGCAAACTAGGCAAATGGAAAATGGTAGTCAATAGCCTTTTGATCCTGCTTTAGAAGACTTTGCAGCTCAATCAAAGAAGCAATATACTCGCTAGTCCCAGGGAATTATGTCTTGACAAATTAGCCATGAAATCAACCACGGAGTTTGCTTATCAGTGCACATGTTTAATGTCGACCTTATCTAACCTCTTTAACATTAGCAAAATCCTTCTGGCTAAAGAAATGTTAATCGCTTCATTAGTTTCTCGAGTAAACATATTAAGCAGTTGCTTATTAGCACTCTCTATTATTAAGTTATTCATACCATATTTGACAACAATTGAAATTCCATCAAATACAACCCAGAGCTTAGTGTGCAGTGCCAAACAATAGTCAATATTCTGTTCAAAACCAAGGATCGACCTCGTCTCAAAATCTCGAAAAACCCTTATAGTTGGTACATGGTTGTTGGATAGTCGCATGGCCCCATCAACATTTTGCTTGATCTTACCAACTCTTGGGTTTTGCCAATGAGCTACGAGTCTCGCTCTTATGCCTAATAAGGAACTGTTTGGAGTATTGCCAAACGAATACTCAGCTAGCATGAAAGCAGAAAGAATGATCTACTGGGGCTCAAAAGACTTCTCATTAAACAAAACCATATTATGTAGCCTCCGAATAAACCAGCAAAGATGGCCAAAAACAATTCCCCAATCCACCTAATTCACAAAATATCGTTCACCATTGGCAACATTAGTAACTATCTTTTCCTTGATCGGTATCGAGAAAACCCTTCTTTCTTCACTTGGGTCCATACTTGCCTAGTAGTTTGGCATTCCCTTAGAATATGTAATGTTGACTTGACACTACATCCGCAAATATTGCACCCTAATGCATCCGTCATATGATACCTTCCTCGTTTCTCATTAGAAAGTAATTAGTTATGCACAACCAACTAGAGGAATTACCTCACCCTTTGGGATCCATTAAACTTCCACGATATCTAAAGGAAGAATTCACCCTAAAAGATCCTTTTGCGCTCCATTTTCATTTTGAGAATGAAAAAATTGAAGGGCAAAACTCATGCAAGGTTCATGTATAGGCAAGGCTCATGTATGGTATCAATACTATGCATAATTGTCGAAGCTCAATTTGATCTACAATATGTGTTTCAAATTTTGCACAAACTCATTTATATTTGTATTGGCTAATCCAAGCTCGCATAGGATCGTCCATATTATTATTATTATTATTATTATTATTATTATTATTATTATTATTATTATCTAACCATTATATATATCTTTTATTACCATTATATATCTTTTCTTTTATATATGTTGTCAATGTTTGACTCTAGTCACCGGAAAGAGTTCAAGACTTTATCACAAACCACATGCTAGTTCTTTTTATTAAATTTTAAATATAAACAACTTAATAAATATTAGATTTTGTCACACCCACGATGAAAGTGTTAAAAATATTTTCTTTTATAATTTATTTAATAATGAATATAAGTGGATTAGTAACGTGTTTGATTCTTAAATTTGTAATCGTTTTATTTAAAGATAATGGTATAAAAATACGAAAAAACAAAAGTGTTATCATAATAATATTAAATATAATTTAAAAAGAAGAAGATATTTTGTAATTTCATAATTGAATCGGAATTAATAATGACACCAGTTTTATAAAGTACTTTAATATAAGTATTAAATTTTTAATGTTTATAACATAATATAAATTATTTAATTTTCATATAATATAAATTACATAACATATAAAATAACATATTACAAACTTCAAAACAACCTAAATCATATTTGAAATTAGCTTTTTCTTCCTAATCTTATATTTTGGGTCTAATATATATCTATACTATTTATTAAGTGTTTTACTAAGTTAGTATCACCATTAATCAAGTCATCAGTTCGGTTAAGAAATTATGGAAATACCCTTCCATAATTAAAATAAATTATATTATTCGAAGATAATTTAGTCTTTTTATTTAAAAAAAATACAAATGGTAGAATTTGAACTAAACTAATTCATTAATAAAACTTTTTTTTTGGTAGACAAAAAGAACATTAAGTGATTACAGTAACAATCAACCTGTTATACTTGCAAGCCTATGAGCATGCATGGTTCCTTGTAATGAACTTGGTAGAACCATGAATAACAAAAGCTTTGACATTTTGTCATTTGCAGGCTTAGTCATATGATCAGCAGACGTATTTTACGACCTTTGAATATGGCGAATTCTTATTCTCTAATTACATTTGAGAAGGCAGCTAATTAAACGCAATTCAACCAACTTACTGGAATCAACCCTACCAGCTAGCAAGGTCTCAACTAAAAGTGCATTATCACATTCTAGTTCTACTTGCCTAAATCCTTTCTCCCATGCTATGCTCAGGCCTACATATATGACATGTGCTTCAATCCAATAAATTGATTCCTTTGTCACCACCATGGAAAACCCACATTACCATCTCACATCTGCATCTCTAAACACACCCCCACCAATGCCCAATTATTATGTCTGAAACAGCTCCATCGGTGTTAAGCTTAACTCAACCAGTCTTAGGAGGTAACCAGTAAATCTTCGACATCGATGGATTCGGTTGTGGTCCAACTCCCCTCGTATTCATGCAACTTCTTGCCCATACAATACCTGTATCAACAATTTTTTCCACAAAGTTATGGCCATTAGTAGAAACAAAAAAGTTACGACCCTTCCACAAAAGCCAACACAAAATCGAGTACAACGAATGCCACTCAAAATTCTCAGACCCCCATCCTCATGTGCTTTTTAAGTTCCACTTCAACCAATCAATAAGTGGCATAGAAAAGAATGATAAATGAGCACTTGCTGGTACATATTTTACTACTTAATTTACTACTTAATTAAAGCTTTATTTTGATATTTTTAAACATTTCAATTTTTATTATGTACATTTTATTACCTTCATCAATTGTGTATATATATTAATGTATTTGATTGAATTTGTCATAAATAACACGACACCAATTTAAGATTGATGACAATACTATGATAAATAATTTTAATATTTTTTATTTTAACATGATACATATTTCATTTGTTATTATCATTAATTAATTTCAAATTATATACTTTATTATTTATTATATTATTTTAATTAAATGTAATAAAATTTTTAATATATATATATGTAAAGTTTGGTCAAGTTTTGGATGGACTTTCTAACTTGTAAAAATAAGTAGGGACAGTAGCAAGGGTGTTGAAAAAGATGTGGTAGAGTGGATAAAAGCTCATGATTAAGACCTTTTCTAGGTTCGGCACGGATTGCTCGGATGATAAGTGTAACAAGTAATTTTGGAAAATGCCAGCGTGCATCGTCATAAACCTTAAATCATATCGATAGTCTAACACTCATTAAATTTTTATTTAAAAACTTTAACAATTTAATCACCAATGTTGTTTATATTTTCTATCACCTAACCGTTAAAATATTTAATGCCACAATAACATGACACATTTTTAAATTATATATAATAAATTTAATCTTTAATCTGTATATTTTTTTGTTAATTACCTTAATTTTTATTAAAAAAAGAAAAAAAATTAATTTCCCTTTAAAAAAAATCTAAAAACATATAATTAATATAACAATACATAACAATATAATATACACATAAAATTTTTTTTAAAAAAAAAAACCAAATTTCTTCCACCTACTCCTCCATCGCCACCGTCTTAGAGACCGTGACTTCCCCAATCCAATGGCTAAATCGAAATCAAATAGCTGGGGGCACATTGATTCATCAACTATGATGTGTAATCTTTCAAGGTAAATGCTTCTTCAACTGCCCAATGACTAATTACTTTCAGGTAAGGAAAATGAAGAATTGTTTAATCCTAAGTCTTCTCTATTACAGTCATATGCTATAATAAAATTTTGTTATAACAACTAAATTTCTAATAGAATTAATTTTTTTTGTTTTATTTTAACCCTTTATAACAACTTTTCACTTATAGCCCTAACATCCATAGTTCGAAGTACATTCTTTATTGAATTAGTTTTCTATAATAGCATATTGTTTAAAATTTTAAGTAAAATTATAAATATTTCATATAAGCCAACCTATTAACTATAATTCATTAAATATAAATGATCCTAATTAAAATATTATTTCAATAAAATGTTTAAATTTCATATGAAAATTCTATTAATCATATTTTATTAAATAAAATAATCTTAAATGACTGGCATTAAAGATATTATCAATAAAATATTAAGTTCCTTAATTAAATATTCTACTATGAATTTGAAATATCATAAACTTATAAATTGATTATTTGAATTTAAAACTAATAATAATTAATTAATTAAATTTGATAACTCATCTTGATTAATTGAGCTTGTTAGATTTATGAACTTTATTATTAATCATGTGAAAATGTAAAATAAGATATGCATAAAAGCAATAAAGCATTCATTTGTTATCGTCATTTAATTTTGTGGATTTGATTCTCACTTTCTTTCTTTTTTAAATATAATTCCACTTTCTTTATTTGACGAAAATTCATGAATTCTATGATAGATTTACAATAATTCTCTCTTTATAGCAACATACTGCTATAGGTGTATAACAATCACCTCTTTATAATAGGCAAAATATTGACAAACAAATGGGCTTGTTATAGAGATTTTTTTTTTCAACAGAAATAGGCCTGAAGGCCACTACCTCAATTAAAATGAATCAAGAATTACACAATTATGGATATCACTAGGATATTTCGTACTGAAAGGCAAGTTACATTGGTTATTCAAGGTATGATCACAAAGGTTATCCGCCACTTTGTTTGTATTGCGACCAATCCACTTAACATCGGTTTCAGCGAAGAGCTCAATCATGCATTTAACTTTTTTGACCTGATGGCCCAAGATTGTTAGTCCTCACAGTGTTTCCGAAAACGGTTTACTAAGCTCAGACAACCGGACTCGAAGATGATCTTATTGAAGTTAAACGAGCGAGCCAAAGTGATGCCCTCAATCAATGCACTTAGCTCTACTTGTAACATCCCAAAAATTAGGGGTTAGTAGATTGGGTTTGTGAATCGAGAAAGAGTTGTCATGCCTTAATTTTTGAGATTATCTATGCAGTTTTAGGAAATAAATGAGGTATTATTTTATTGGTTAAGTGTTAATGAAACGTTTCTTAAAACCCAAGTTCAAATCCATTCTCTTTCACCATTTTTCTTATTTTGTAAATTTTGCCTCAAACCCTGCTATGTGACACGCCTTATTTTTAAAATAAATATTTTAAAATTATATCAAGAATAATTTATTGGTTTGATGGTTAAACATTAATGAATTTATCCTTAAGGTTCCAAGTTCAAATCCTTTTCCTTACGAAATAATTTATTTTTTTGAAAAAAATCCATTGTTTTTAATGTGTCTGCCACCCAAGCCTTGTAAACCTAGGTATAAATGTTTAATTTTTTTTTTTTACAAATAATCAGCCTTTAATCCTCCTCCTCATTGCCCTAGCTATTCATCTCCTCCTCTCCCTCTCTTTGATTTTATTTTTTTTCCTTTCCTCCATTAATGCTGTCACCTATACCTCCCATTTTACAATCTTTTTCTTTTTCTTTTTGTGTCAAGATTGTGCACCATCTTATTTATTATATTGCTTCCATTTATCCTCATCTAAATCAGCCCCAGATTTGAAATCTTGAACCCCAAGATCGATCCCAAACATTGCCAAGAAAGTGTCATTGCCGTTTTTCTCAACTAACTTGGGTAATATCTCTTTTCTCATCAGTTTCTTGATTAATCTTGTCAATTAAAAACCAAAATTTCCAGACTTAGAATTTGGAGGATTTTAAATGATTTCAAAGGTATTTTTTTAAATTTTAATGAGATCTCAAACCGTTCTAAAATTTAACCCCAATTTTGGCCACCGCGGGTGGTGGTGCGTGCGCCTATGTGCAAGAAAGGGGCTATTTTGTTTCTTGCATCTTGCCCATATTTTTCCAGCATTAAATTGTGTTTTTGAACCCTCCTAGTCAGCCTTTAATGACATATTAATTAGGGAGAGACGTTCTTGATCAATTAGCCAATCGGATCCCACAAATCGTGAAGCGTAAGTGCAATTAAGGATAACTAGTTTGTTATTTCAACATAGTTGTGGGAAAAGGTTATGAAGTGATTAAGTTAAGGAATTTAAGCATTAATTAGCTATTGATTTTCCAGTATATTATTAAATCAGGTGCTAACCCAAACGTCCCAAATTATCCATAAAGGCGAAGAACGATTGCACCACTACACCAAAACAGGCTTTTAGCGACATTTTTTGTGGCATTTGGACAAAAAAAGCCACTAAAAATCGAGCATTAGCGGCGCTTTACATAAAACGCCGCTAAAGATCGAGCATTAGCTGCGTTTCCAGGAAAGCGCCGCTAAAAATTAGCATTAGCGACATTTTTTGGAAAAACGCCGCAAAAAACCTAAGCCGAACGACATCGTTTTGTACCTTTCAGATCTTTAGTGGCGTTTTTAAAAAAAGCGCCGCTAATGCTCAGATCTTTAGCGGCGTTTTTAAAAAAGCGCCGCTAATGCTCAGGTCTTTAGCGGCGTTTTTGAAAAAGCGTCGCAAAAATATTTTATCTGCTATTTACTATTTAATTTATTTTTAATTGAATATTTGATAAAAATGGATAAATTTGAAATAAAAACATAGAAAAATATTTGTTAAAAATGAAGAAATTAAAATACTATTATTTAAAATAATTTTAAATTTTTTTGTGTACATGATTGATTGATTTTTAATTTATATATTAAATAATTTCAAATATAATTGTAAAAGATACGATAGTATTAATTTTAAAATATTTAATTTAATTATCATTATAGTTTAGGGTTTAATATATATGGTTTAGGGTGTATATATAGTTAATTTAGGATTTAGAAATTTGGTTTAAGAGTTGCAATTTTAAGGTTTATAAATTATGGAATTAGGGATTAATCAGGGATTCTGATTTAAGGATTGTGATTTAAGGTTTATGGGTTAGGGGTTAGGGGTTAAGGGTTAGAGATTAAGAGTTAGGGATTTAGGGTTTATAGATTCAGTGTCAAGTTAGGGTTTAGGATTTAGATTAATTAGTGTGTTTTAATTTATATATTAAAGGGGTTAGGGATTTGGGGTCGAGTTAGGGTTTATGATTTAGATTAATTAGTATTTTTTAATTTCTATATTAATTAAGGATTAGAGGTTTGGGGTTTGGAGTTTGGGGTTAAGAGTTAGTGATTTAGGGTTTAGAGATTCGAGGTCAAGTTAGGGTTTAAGGTTTAGATTAATTAGTATTTTTTAATTTATATATTAAATAAGTTCTTATATAATTGTAAAAGAGAAATAATAAATTGTAAAGATTATTAGTTTAAGATTGATATGCAATACACAATAATTGAATGTAAAAAATTATAAAATATGCCGCTAATATGATTTAGAATTTTTCAAAACGGTGTTTGTGACTAAAAATATTTAATTTAAACCATTTGATATATTTAAATATTAGATTTAAAAAATTAATAAATAAAAAAATGTAACAAATTGATACGGATAGGTAACTATCTATTTTAGATATATAAGACCAAATTATAACAAATAAAAATAAAATACAAAAACTAAAAGATTCCACATCGAACATCTAGCAAAATAATTATATTTTAGTTAGGAAGAAATATCTCTAATAAAATGGAGATTAGATCGAAATGAACAATATAAAATCATAATTAACGTCTCAATCTTTAATAGAAATTTGATGTGTGAGATTATTTGATAGTAAAATAATTTTACTTTAAAAAAATAGCACCATTTTATATAACAAAACATTTAGCGGAGTTTTTATAAAAACGCCGCAAAAGGTAAGTAATAGCGGCGTTTTTATAAAAAAACGCCACAAAAAATAATTTTACTTTAAAAAATAGCCATTTTATATAGCAAAACATTTAGCGGCGTTTTCATAAAAAATGCCACAAAAAACAATCAATTTATAAAAAACAAAATAAAAATTTTTAACATAGTAAAACGACATTATTTTGTTCAAAATGAAAATAATTTTTTTGCTAATAGAGACGCTTTTATAAAAAAACGCCACAAAAATTATTTCACTTTTACCGCTTTTATTCCAAAATTCCCCCCTGAAACCCCTAAATTTTCCCCCTAAAATTGGTATCCTCAAAACACCCAAGGGTTTCTCTCTGCCACCACCGTCTTCATCATCTTCCCCTCTCTCCCTCTTTTTGCGTACATCTCAGAAGAGCTCATACTTTATCTGTTTCTCATGTGACTCTGAAGCCTCTTTCTTTCCTTCAACATACCCAAGGTAAAGTTTTCTCAACTTCTTCTCAATCATTTATTTCCTTCTTTATCTGTTTTAATTCATGTGACTTTGCTTTTCTCAACTTATTCTCAATCATTTATTTCCATTTCCTTCAACATACAACTTCTTTATCTGTTTTAATTTTTCACTTTCTCTTCTGTATTTCAGTTACGTTTTCTGTTCGTTTACTCAGAAAATGATACCACTTTTTTCTCTCTGTTATCATTTACTTCGAAGGATGTTTTATCATTCTATTATCATGTTCCCTCCTGGCCCAAAAGTAACAGGGTTTATGAAATATTTTTAGATTGTCTTCACCCCTGGGCAAGATAAATGCTTCACATGCGGTCAGATGGGCCATATAGCGGCAAATTGTGAATAAAAGGCAAAGAGGAAGGAAGGAGAATTTGATGAGAAAGCTGATGGAAAAACTGTGGCCAGAAAGCCATATCAGGTTACTTTGCAATTGAATTTACAGCTGGAATTATTATAATGAATTCTTTGGAAAAATTAGAACTTGTTATTTGCTTCATCTTTGCAGTTCTTGAACATATGGACCCTTAGGGAGTATCTAGAATATGAGATGAGAATCCCCAATCCTCCTTTTGAAATTGACTTGGAACGCGTTTAATTCTCTGTTTTAAATCTCTATTTTTTCCTTCACTTTTTAATGTTAAATTTATCCTTTCAGCCCCATCGATTTTGGATCTCATAATTTATTTTTGGTTCTTAGGTTCAGTGAGCTATATTGGGTGCTTTTCGGGAGATTTTCTTTCATTTTCCTTTCTCCTATTTCAGTGGATTTATTTTTGGTTCTTTTATTTCATTTTCCTTTCTTTAGGTCTTTTATTCAGAGGTTGCTATTGTCTGTAATTATTTCTTATAAATCTTTTTTACATGTTTTTTAATTCATTAATAATTGTAGCAGGTTTTGCCCTTCTAATAAATAATTTTAATTTTATTAGAAATTCTCTTTCTTTTCTCTTCCTTTTGACACCTATGGCCTGTTGTAGAATGTTTTTTCTGTTTAAGACGAGATTAACAAGTTATTTCTCCTTCTAGTATTAGAGATTGTATGGGGTGGTGAGATGTGCTTGGTAACTCTAGATTTGAGATAACTTTACCAGTCTTATCATGTTCTCTATTTTATGAGCTGCATGTATGCATACATTTGCTTTTCAGTGAGAAAATCTTATGATGTTATTTCTTGTTTTACCTGAGATATACTGCCATGTTCCTTTGCAATTAATACAAAATTAGCTTTTGTTGTCTTTTTAATATCCAGACTTGGCGTTAGGGTTTCTACTTTCGGTTCATCTGATTCTATGATACACTATTTTATATTAATCATATCTCCCTCCTTTGTTTTTCTCCATTACTAATTGGAAGGAATTCTATCAATTGATCGGTCATTTTGCATGTAATATTTTTAAAAATTTATTCCTCAATTCTGTTGTTAAAATTAAGATTTTATAGTTTTACGTTTGATTAACGTGATTAAAATTATGGTTCTCATTGTGAATACTTCCTTCATCGTATTTTACTTTGATTACAGATTTCATGTAAATTTTTGTTACTTTATTTGCAGGTTAATAGCTTTCCACTATGGGGTTTAAAAAGGTTTATAAATGCTTCATGGATATTTTCCCGCAGGTATTTCTTTTTACTCATTTTTAATCCCATGCTGTAATTGATTTATGTATGTGTATAACATAAAGCGTGGTGGTTTGGAAAAAGAAATGTAACAAACATGCAGTGCAAGTATATTTTCTTACACCTACTGCATATGTTGATTCACGAATTCTAAAAGCTGTTCTATCGAGAACTCTAAGATGTGGACGCAGCTGCGGAGATTGTTCTGTCTGAGACTCTGCCTTACCTATCTAAATGAACCGTGGCTGGTAGTTCTTCCTCATGGAATCGGAGCCCTCCTGTGCAAGCAAATGAAGGTAGCTGTCCGTTGCAAAGTCGCTTTTGCGGACTCGGCGTCGGCTCAAACTTGATCCAGCTAATAAGCTATATTTTCCATGTATGTACTTCCCTTTTTAAAAAATTATCTTTCCAGACCTTCAAAAATTATCTTTCCGTCGCTTTTGTGCATGCTTGATGGGATGAGAATTTATTTTTTCTCAAAGTTGATCTTGGGCCAATTTTGAAAGAGGCATGCACGGTTTTTCAATAATATTTTGGGTTGTCTTTCTGCCATAGCATGATGCACAATTGTAAATTTCACCATCTATACTATTGATTGATTGCTTCTCTACCTATCTGTATTTCTTCCTCTTGTGGTTGGATATTTGTAATTTTGTTGAGTAATTAATCTTAGGTGCTTGGTTTTTGCAGTTTGATGAGCAGAAGGATCAAGTTGCAATAGAACAAATACTACGGGTTGTTTTCCTAGATCCTAAGCGTCCTTGTCCTGTAAGTCCCATTAGCTTGTTACTCCCGTTTCCACAACTATATGTGCCTTCATTCACGTTTGCTTCTGCTTTTAGACATTTGCTTTGTTTGCTTTGTTTCTTGCTTGGGACCAGCTGCTAATAAGAAGCCTGTCACCGATCAGCAGTATCAGAAAGGTAGACTCTTGTGGTTTATTTCACGTTATACTTTATCTTGATTGCCTTATGAAGTTTGTTTGGTTGTGTATAGTTTTTATTTGCAATGATTTATGCGTGAGTGCTTTGACCTGACAAGTTGACTGCTAGTTGGTTATTGTGTTTTTGTTTATTGGTTTTAATTTTCTGAGGTGGATCTGTTACAGTCTTCTTAAAATTCAAGTTCTTTCAGTTATTCACTTGAAGATATGGCAGAATTTATACAAAGTCGTTTCCTTCCAGTTTGCCTATGTAAACTTGGACGTTTTTAATTATATTAAAAGTTAAAACATGCAAAAACTTATATAAAACTCACATTTTCTTAAAGCAGGACATCAAGAGGCTCTCATTTTGGGGGGCCTGGAACTGATATCAGCTGAAATGATTCCACTTTAATCCGTGGCCTCATTGTGGATTAATTCCTTTTGATGCTGTTTTATTCTATCTTTGTTCTAAGATCTATTAAATCTAACTTAATTTTCACGCATTCTGTTGTGCAAGTTGGAGGTCCATGGGAATTCTGTAAAGTCCGAGACCAATGAACCAAAACAGCAAAAATTACGTATCTGGAATCGTGAAACGAAGGAATTTGAGTGAATTCGATATGTCAAAATTGGGTATTGGATTTGATGATGAGAAGTCCGAAAGAAAAACATCGGAAAAGGCATTAGTTTTGTCTCAGATTAACGTTTTAAAAACAGAAATATGGAGGTGCTGCTGTTTGATTTCAGAGAAAATAAGGAAACTACAAAAAGGTATGTTTTATATTATTGCTCCTTTTGATTATTTATATTATAAGAACTACATTTGTTCATTCATATGGAGGTTTTGCAGGCGTTGCTATGGCTATTATTTCATTCTTCACGGCTTGAAACTGAAATTGCAAACTTTGAATAATATGATCTTAATTATGGTTAACAAGATAAAGTTTTAGCTATCAATTTTGGTAAGGATTAATATGCAACAAGAAGTGTTGATGTTCAAGCTAGTAATTTAACAGTGAGGTTTACTAATGTTATCCAATTGGACTAACTTATCAGGTTTTGTAAATTAAGGGGATAAAATTCATAATTAGACCTTTACTTATTTAGTTTTATTCCAAAGTGTTACCTTGAAAGTTAGTATTGGCTTAATTTTCCAGTACTTATTATGTGTATGACTTGCTTGAAGGCCTCTCCTTTAGGCATGTGATAAAAGGCTAGCACTTTTTGGTAGCAAGGATGAAAAGTGGAAAGACAAAAAAAGTATTAATTTAATGATTACAAATATCTTTGTTATAAATTTCTACCATTAGATTAAATAGTTTGCCATCCTTACTGTACAGAACCGAAAGGATTTTAAAGTGTTGATTTAACTCTCTCTTTCTCTCTCTTATATTTATTTGGTTTTGATCTTGTTAATTTGCTTGTTTAGACCATATGACGAGCATTTGGATTATCTTCCATTGAATTTTTTTTGTATAAAGTTATTTATGCTGGCATCTGCTTTTTTCTTTTTAGGCACTTAGATTAAGGTCGAATGAGCTAAAATTGGAGAGGCAATTGGAGAACACAGAGGCTGAAATTTCTTCTTTCAAGTATGCTGTAATTTTTCTTTTTTTTTTGTTCTTGTGGTTATTGCTGCCCATGTTTCTGGGAGGTGATTGTGTAAACATTTTAGTGTGCTTTAGTTATTGTAAGAATATTTTTAACATTGTTAATTTTAATATTATTGTAAGAATATTTTGAATTATAATTCAGTTATCAATTTATATCATTTATCTTTCATTGAATTTGAAGTATCATTTAAATTTGTTGTTTTTGGTTGGATTTTATGTTATAGGAAGGATTGTATATGGATGAAAATCGGGTGTTACAAATTTGTCAAAATTAGTGGCGTTTTTTTATAAACGCCGCTAAAGAGTTGTACTTTTAGCGGCGTTTGTGATAAAAGCGTAGCTGAAGATCATGTTCTTTAGCAGCGTTTGTGGTTAAAGCGTCGCTAAAGGTCTTGGTCTTTAGCGGCGTTTGTGGGAAAAGCGCCGCTAAAGCTCATGTTCTATAGCGGCGTTTGTGGTTAAAGCGCCGCTAAAGGTCTTGGTCTTTAGCGGCGTTTGTGAGAAAAGCGCCGCTAAAGGTCATGATTTTTAGCGGCGTTTATTTATAAAAACGTTGCTAAAGTTAGCGACGCTGTCATTAGCGGCGTTTCTTGCGGCGCTTTCGAAAGCGCCACTAAAGGCCTAAAAAAGCGCCGCTAAAAGCCTGTTTTGGTGTAGTGCACGTACGGTTGCATTGATACAGTGTAAGGAATCTAACTAGTTTGGATTCATAAAATAGTTATAATTTCAATGGTTGGTTTGAACTCATAAGTGGGTGTTTGGGGATGTTTTAATGTTAAATTTATTGAATTTATTTTGAATTTTTGTTTAGGTTCGTTTAAGGAATTATTAAAGAAAATTGGAAGATTCGCTAATGTGCTACGAGGAAGAGAAAAATAAGGTGTGAGTCCTAAACTCATAAAATTGTTTGAAAATGTTAAATAACATGTTATATTTGATAAATTACCTTGCTTATTGGATTGAATTAATAATCAAACTATTAATTTTGTGAGTGGCCGAACCAGGTATGTTTTGAGCCTTAAAAAATTGACATGTTGGCAAAATTGCTAGTTTGATGGTATGAATGTTTGATGGAGTTTGTAATTGCATATTTTAGTTATGAGATATGAGAATGATTGAATGAACGATATAATGTGTTGAGATATTAAGCTTATGTATGATTGAAACTCATGAGTTATTTGTTATATTGTGTACTGAAAAGGGTGCTATTTATGGACAATTAAAATCCGTGAAGTATGTGAAATTGAACGATATTGACTGGTACCAATACAATGGTAATTTGAAAGATTGGAAAATTGTTTCCATTTATTGAAAGTATGCAATTATTAAGGACATGCTGAGCATGTCAAATGAATGTGAAAAGTACTGAGATATGATTATGTATGAGATTGTGTGACACGTTGAACATGCATTGGATTGGGATTTTGTGGTTGACAAAGGAGTTTCGTGGAGTACCTGCGGCATATTAAGTCCGCATTATTCTTAGTCAGTGCACTGCACCTGGAGTACCGAGGGAAATGATGATTTATCACATTTTTACTAGCAGCTTGTCTGCATTTTTATTGGCAGAATTTTTTGTATATTGTTATCGGTGGTTTTAACCACAATGGCTTAAGCTTATAATGTTTTGGAGTTCGGTTGACGGGTTCTGGGGAACTCGTAGTGTGTAGCAGATGGTATGGGTAAGAACCTTTTTGCGTTGCATCATGCTCACGACATATTCGAATGTTATTGATTTATGAAAGGTGTTGTATTGAATGGTATCGAAATTAATGATTGTTACTCAAATGAAGGATGCCCCATGCTCATACACCATTTGACATCAATTTGATAATGGCTATGTAATGATATGAAATTCATATAATGATTTTGTTTTCTTTTGTTAATACTAATATGTTTTGCTGTATTTGATATTTTTGTCCATTTAAATAATTTTTCAACTCACACTGAGCTTTTCATAAGCTCACCCCTCAATAGTATTTAACTTTTTAGGTAAACCTTGAAATAAGGACCGGACTCGACATTCGGAGAATCACCTTGGACCTCGAATTATTTTTCTTAATAAGTATTATTAAGTCTTTATTGGTTTTGGCTTGTAATTTTTAATTATCTCTGGTCTGTGGCTTGGTAACTTTTCTTTTGGGGATTTTTGCATACATGGATTACTCAAGCATAATAACCGGATAATGCATGATATCGGGCTTAAGTAAAATTTGATATTGTTCCCTAGTTTCCAGTACATTGCAAAGGAATTGTTTTTGAAAAACAAATAGATAAGGCAACTAAGTTTCCAAAATGACTTGAAAAATGGTTTTTCCGTTGCATTAGTTTAACATCGAGTTTTTTTTAAAGAAGAGCGACAAGCAAATAGTTTTTCTAAAACAACAGTATTAACAAGAAAATGAATCCTAAGTATACACGACCTAATGAATGAATGCTTTTAAGGAAACTCAAAGTACAACTACGGTTTTCTCTAAAATGAGTTTATTTAAGGTTTTTAGAAGTAACGTAAGTTAGCTTAGCCGTTTCGGTGGCTAATGTAGCCTTCTCAATCTAGCCATAATGTCTAGGCTGGGGTTGGGAGGTTACATTACCCATTCCATACTAATTAGGGTCTCAATTGAGATATTATTGATGATTACCAAATAGGGTTCATATTATTCTTCAACTAAGTCACATAATATTAGCTAATACATTAAGATAGCGTTTGGTAGGATGGAAATTGATAACTTTCCTAAAAAATTAATCTGTTGAAAAGTGATTACAATGTCTGACATGTAAAAAAAATACTTCCTTTAGAATCTAACTTTTCATAAACCCGACAATGTGATTTTCATGATAAAAGGTGGGAAAATTATTTTTCACATGTAGGTTGGAAAGTTAAAAATATTAAAAATAAAATTAACCCTATTTTATTTTGGTTTGCAATATTAATCTATTTAACGTAAAAAATTATTCTTTCCACTACCCACTCTCTTGTTATTTCAATTGATTCTTTAAAAGCATTTTTTTCTAATTTTATTTTTGATATGCATATTTAATCATCTACATTGAATATTTTTATGTATTATATTTATTTTATATTGTTTTCCTCTTTTTCCTTTCGGTATATTGATTGAAATTTCAATTTCATTATAATATTTATTTATAGTATTTATTTCAAAACAAGTTTTATATATACAGATTTTATATATGCATTGTTATATTTAGAAAATACATGCAAGATAAATTTGAAATAATTTTTTCAATTAAAATTATAAATTAAAATAATAATTTTAAAAAATATAAATGAAATAATTATTAACTATTTAATCAAAATGTTTATTATTAATAAAGTTTATTGTAAAGTATTAAATACATCAATAGTATTTTTCTTTATTAAGGGTAAATTTATCAATTATCATTATATTATCGGAATGATATTTAGTGAACCAAATGTGATAATGTAACTTTCCAGCGATCTTATTCAATACTTTCTGATATATACCTAATGTTGCAAAGTAACTTTTCCCACAATCACATTCTAATAATCACATTCCAAAGAATTATGTTCTGTTGAAATCATAACATGGAAAAATGCTACCTAAATTCAAAATCCATAGAGCATGCTAGTAAATGCTGCTCACCAGTTCAAAATCCATAGAGCATGCTAGTAAATGCTGCTCACCAGTTTTTCTTCTATTTGGATCACATGTCAACAATAGTTAGTGAGATCAAAAGCCAATAGATTAACATGTGGGAAAAAATTAGCTTGCTATTTAGCGAGGGTATGCAAGGAGCTGCCTGATATATCTTCTAGCATCCTCATTTTAAAGAAACCCAAGATCAAATTTAGTTGGTGTGGGCGGTTGATATGAACCTAACGAACTCAGGAGAGATAAACTCACTTGAAATCAAGCCTGGAGCATTGTCCAACATGCAATGTATTTTTGGATTATTTGAGCATTTTTAAGTTGAGTTATGTTGAATAAAAAATTTGTCTCTTTACTTCATAACGCACATTGAAACGTGTCTATTCAAGTTCAAAATTTAAAGTTATAATAATTTCAGTGATGATTGCACAGTAAAAAAATTCTATATGATTTAAATATAAGTTTTTTTTAGTTGAAGGCATTGTAAGTCACTTTAACCATCAATTTCTATTATTTTAAAAGAGTACATATATATTGATTCATTTAATTAGAGTTTCATTTGTATAACTGTTGTAAAATTGAATATTTAATTAGGTTTTAGGAGTTTATATTTTTTAAGCTTTATCATGTAAGTGTCTATGTAAAAGAGACTTGACCAATCAAATTAGACGCAATTAAATAAAGTTGATTTTTTCTTTTTACTTTGTGTAGGGCAAGTTTTTAAGAGTTAAGTGATTTTTTTCTTGTTTATCTTTGAAGTTTGTTACTTTCAAGTCTTTCATGTTGTTACAAGTTTTCAAGTTTTAAGCTCAATTATTGGCGTTTTTAAGAATTCTTCTTCTACGGATTCTCAATTATTGACATCCTTTTTCTTTTTGAATCTCTGGTGGACTTCACCAATCAGACAGTTTTGGTGGACATTCCCTCCAAAAAGGTCCTGGCCAAACTTCCCACTTTCCTGGCGACCCCTTTATCAATTTCTACTTAGAATTTCAGATTCAATGAATCATTTTGTAAACACTTAGTAGATGATGGTTCTACACCAACTCTAGTGGACTCTTATTGACAAATATCTTTGAAGGAAATACCCATTCCTTCCACATATGCCGTGTTTAAGACACTTCTACCAGTTATTCTACCTTTGCCTTTCGGCAGATTCCTCTATTTAGCATGCTTAACAGTAATCTCTCTTTTTATGCCTTGATAGGCTACCTATTCATTGTCCTGGTGGATTTTGTTTTTGCCATGATATGTACCTGCTCGCCACTGGATCATTCCATGACCAACCATAGACTTTTGATTCTGAAGAATCATTAAACCCCTTTCGATGTGCTGCCCTAAAGGACCTAGATACTATCATCACGGTATTACCCCGAATGACCATTTGAATATCGTTGTCATGGTGTTTCCCTGAAGGACCAGTCAAATACCGTTATCATAGTGTTTCCCTAAAGGACAGTCGAATACTGTCACCTTGAAAGACTAGTTGAATACCACCGTCACGGTGTTGCCTCGAAGGACCAGTTGAATACTGCTATCATGGTGCTGCCCCGAAGGACCAGTTGATCCCTTTCACGATACCGCCAAACTCCTATGAATCCCATAACAATCCGCCAATTCTTCCATTACGCCAATTTTTCCTATCGTCATCTACCTTGTCAAGGCAAATCCTTCTGTACTCCGCATATCATAAACATGCATTTCACACAAGTCGTTGTACATATTACTATAAAATACAATACGCCATTTACTGATATACCAGTTCACAACCATTTGACGTCCAGTGAACATACTAGCAAGTGTACATATACTTTCACAATATTATACATACACATCATACTCATTCACCATACTCATACACAACCTTGGATTCAAACAAATCCAGATCAGACATAAACACAATTCATACAAGTAGCATAACATCATCAATCATCCAAAGGTAGAGTATAAAAACTCACCTAAAATCCTTCATCCTCACCAACTTAGCTTACCTAAATGCCAGAGTCTCATTTTTCCTGGCAACAACTAAGCATACCAACCCATATTCCAGTGAAACCAAATATATTTCCATATTGTGTTGACCTTCAATATGTCTTGCCACTCTGGCGAACCCATCCTTATTCCATCTTAATGTTCGTAGAAGGGGATTACTTCTAGTAATTTTCCCCTCATCTTTGTCTATACTTGAGACCTCATCTGTCTCATACGTGAAGTTTGATCTATCTTGTTGGACCAATAATTTTTTGCCCGTATGGCTATATGAGCCTATCATCTCACTTGGTCGTCTCCTCATTACAAAGTTATCATTTCTACGGTATACCCACACTAAACTTTTCTCAAAGAGGAATGGTTTTGGCAGACATTTTGTCTCCTCTTACCTTCCCATACTTAGGCTAGCTCCTACACAACCTATCTCTCTCTAATTATCTTTAGGTCTTCGCCCATGCCTTAATCCTTTCTACCTCCATTCTTTTAGCGGATTCCTCTAGATCCGCTTGCCACTACTCATACTTCCTTTTAACTTTTTTTCCCACCTGCGGGGTTTCTTATACTTGGAGCACAGGTCTATCCCTCATGTTTGAGGTACTGGTGGACTTTATGGGATGCCATAGCCTAGCTATGGTCTTATACCCTTCTTACCTCCCTTCTCTCATCCCAGCAGATTCACCTGTGTTTATTGTCCCAACAAACTATCTTTGTTTCGTGTTTATTGTCTCGATTAACTTACTCTAATCCATGTTTACTGTATCGACAGACTTACTTTGTTCCATGTTTACTGTCCCAATGAAATTTATCTATATGGATACCATGGAGTCTATCATCCATGGTCTTACTCATCATACCTGGCTGCAATAACGTCTTTCATCTATGGTCTTACATCGTTTACCTTATACCTTACTGCTATGGCATCTTTCACATACGATATTACGTTATTACCATTTTACCGTATACCATGCTACCATGATGTCTTTCATCTATGGTTTTACGCTACATACCACATACCAAACTGCCATAGCCTTTTTAATCTATAGTCTTATGCCATATACCGTCGTCAAGGTGTCACCCCGAAGGACTAATCGGTATTACCATTGTGGTAAATACCATTCTATAATTTTGTTTCCCGAATCCTCCTCCTATTACCTCATTAACACCACTTAACCTTGATGATTGAACATCGTAGTGTTCCCTCCGTAAGGTTCGGAGCTTCTCCCGAGGCAGTAATCTTCCCATTTTATTTTCTAAACTTCATCTAACCCTTTGAGGTTTTCCCCTTAGACATGCAATGTATGTTCATATAATCATATTATCATGCTCATGCAAACATGAAATACATAACAACATAACCATAAAAGTAGGTTCGAATTTTTAGGAACTCAACTACAACTTTGTCATTTCCATCGTTTATCCCTTCTCTCGAGCAATAGAGCTTCCATTCTCTAGCCAGTAGCTTACAACAAAAATTCTATTGGTTAAACTTATGTTACATCTTAAAATCTTAAGCTTCCGTAAGCATGCAGAACCCTTAAATTAGTTTTGACGTCCATAAACTTTACCCTACATACATAAAAGGGTTAAGAACCTTACCCGTTTGCTAGTTTCCCTACTTTTCCAGCTTTATCCTCATGAAGTTTACTCTATGCAGAACCTTTCATGGCTAATCCTTCGAGCTATCGAAGAAGATAAAGGATGGGAGAAACTGAATCAAAATCTGGAAGAAAATCAACCTTGGAAAGCCATCTTCTAGCTATTTATAAACCTAACTACGCCAATTCCAATCCTATGAGAGACATCAATGGCTAATTATGATGTCTCCCACTATGGAATTGGCTGGTTCCATCCTAACCGAACCAGAATTGGATCTTAACCATGTCCAAATCAGTTTTTAGCTTTCCCATTATTTCCAATATAGGCCACCAGCTTGCGGCCCCTTTCAATTTAATCCCTTAATCATTCTAAATTTTGGGTTATTCGAAATTCGGGTGTTATAATTAGTATATTTGGTGTCTTGCTTAGCTAACCAGGATGGAGGAGGCTTTGGTATTTGGAAAAGCTAAGTTGAAAAGGAGGAAAGACTGTAGGTCAATTTTTGTACTCCACCTTTTGAGTGTTGTTCTAGTTGCTATGCTGCTTGTATGTTCTGCACTAAGTTCAGTTTGAGTTATTTGGCTATATTTGATCATTGCTGACTGGAAAGGTTATGCATGCATATGGTTGTGTGATTATATAAATGTTTGCTAATATAGTATCTGAATGTATGATATGGTTGTGTATCGATGAACTGATATGCGACGTACTCTATATTATAATAGTGAACATATTGTTGTGTGTGAAATGCATGTTTACAAAATGTGGAGTATGGAGGGAATTATTTAGTGGGTTAGTTGAAGATAAAAATTGGTGTAATGGAGGAATGAACGAATTGGAAGAGAATTGGAGTCACTGAAATATGATAATGGCCCAACCTTATGGGCGAACACGTAGGTGTTCGAACTAAAAAAGAGGATTGAGGAGGTTTGATTGAATAAACGATCTACTTGATCTATGGAACGACATCGTGGAAACGATCTACTGGCTCTATGGAGTGGCATGATGAAAATGATCTATTGGCTCTGCGGAGTGACACCATGAAAATAGTCTACTTACTTATCTGAGTCACAAGTCCATGGCTAGCCATGACATGATCTAGTGGAGGACAGGTTCACCCTTATGACTAAATGAAGTCCGCCAAGACAATAAATAGGAGAGCCCATCAATGCATAAATGTGGAAACCACTATGTGACTCGCGCGACGAAAAGTTTGTCTTAACGGCTAGGCGCGTATGGGAACGCTGGCAAGTGTGCTAATAGAAGGTCTAACCAAGAAATGAAGGAAAAATGAATATGTGAAAGCATATTGTAATTGGATATACATGGAAAAAGGGGGTCTTCCATTAGAATATTTACAAATATGTATCCACCATTAAGAGTCCACCAGAGGTAATGAACAAGTCAACCTTGGTTACGAGAAAGTGAGACAGTTCTCGAGACTCTACTTCTAAGTGTTTCCTGGGAAAGAGGTCACCAGAAAAGGGAAGTCTGCTAAGGACCATTTTATGTGGAATGTTTGCCAAGGACTATCTATTCTGTAAAGTTTGCCAGGGACTACCAAATGAAGAGGATGTCTAGTAGGACTATTTAGTGTTGGGAAATACGCTAAAGACTATCGAATAAGAAGGATGTCCGTTAGGACTATCTAGTGTTGGGAAGTCCGCCAAGGACTAAAAAATGAAGAGGATGTCCGTTAAGACTATCTAATGTTGGGAAGTCCGCTAAGGTTTATCTTACAATGCAGTTTTGTAAGAAAATAGTGCAACTTAAACTATCCGCCAAATCTTATATTCGAAGGCCACATATGAGGATGTAAGTAAATGTGGGGATAATACAGTAAGTCAATATTGAACTCAACGTGGAATGAAGAAATTAGGGTAAGAATCCATCTTTCGGTGAAACGCCTGCAATTTCGCCAAAGTTAGTCAACAATCTATATATTTGCTTACGTGGCTATCTTTGAAGGGTCAAACTAGTAAGGTAGAATAAAAGTCTAAGATGAAGCTTGACAAAGTCGAGTCTCAAAAAGGGGTTGTCAGAAAGAGTACGATTCCATCCAAATTAACCTCGATATGTCTGCCAATGATTCATTCAAGAAGAAAATATAAGCATAGTCTACGCTAGTCAAACTGTGAAATCTCCTATGTTACTCAGGGAGTTTAATTATCATGCATTATGTCTTTATTACCTGAGAGTTTAAGAGTCATTTATGAATACTGTTGTATAAAATATCATTAACTTCATTCGAACTTATGAGTGTTTTAGCTTAATTGTAAGATCAATGAATTACTTGGGGATTGTGTGGAGGGACCAAACTAGGCATTGTCAAGTCCATACGAATGGCGTTTTAGCAGTATCATGAATATAGAGGGGTACCTTTAGAGGCTACGCCTCGGGGTTTGAATGGGTGTAAATAAATCGAATTTAAGTTCCCATATCATAATAAATATATATTTTTATGCCCAATAAAGTAAAATGATTGTAAGAACTTTAATCTTTGAACTTTTGCTTGTATAATAGACAATTTATTTGATGTTTAATGTTTGAAACATGTTGATATCTAGGAGATTAGAATAAAGTTACATTGTACATATGAATTAAATCTAGCATTGTTTAAGTTGTAAATAAGTCAAGTCAGAAATGCTGTTATGTAATACGAATTAATTGTGTCTTTTGGTACTCGGACCCAGCGGTCGGGTCGAGTATAGGGTGTTACAAAATTAATTTGATTTTAATGTATTAAAATTATTGTACTAACTATTAATTTTTTGTTGGAAAAATGGGTTTGGAAAACGTAGCAAAAAATAAATTTAGGGAAAATAGAGTTTAAAATTTTTTTCCAAAACAAGGTATTGGTTGTGATATCTAAAGTAATAAACACTTAATTAAAATTGTACCTTCTCGATTCGTTTAGGATAAGTGCTTTGACCGAGTAGTCTTCTCGGCTATCCTCAAGCTCACGTCTGCCGAGTGTGGGCCCGCTCCGAATCAGAAAATTTTTCACAAAAATTACTAGTGGGGTAATTTTGCAATTTCTCTTAACTTTTGGGTTAAATTGTAAATCAAAAAAATATCTTTAGAAATTTTCTAAAATAATCTCTTTAGAGAATTTTCTCTCTACAACTTTCTCTTGAATTCAAGTTTTATAAAATAATTACCCAAGACTCTCTTTATATAGGGAGAGTTTAGATAGTTCAACTATGATTAAACTTAATCACTTTAATATTAAATTTAATCTAATATTTATCAAGATAAATGTTAGATTAAATTTAATATTAAATCTTATTAAAATAATAGAAAAATTAAATTAAATTAAATATTAAGATAATCAATTTAGTATTAAATTAATAAAATACTATAAAGATAAGTATTAAGTAGTAAACTATTAAAATAATATTACTTTTTGGAATAGTTAATCTAAAATCAAATTCTCTGGTAGAGTCCAGTAGGAGTGTAACTCTTCCACTGTTCAACTACTGAAGACCAACTGCCATCGGCCACCAGAATGCCGTCGTTGCAACCGTTGGCACCGCCGTGTCTGGTGATACAAATGCGACACCCATACGGCACCTCGAGCCGGTTTGGTTGCTGTTGGTTTGGTCCGGGTCAGTAACGACCTAACCGGTCTGGTCTAGCCACCGGTTGGACTGTCGGTTCGGTTTCACGTACCGAGCCTGATTTTACCATTTTTTGATCTTGATCTCGATTTTGGTCTCCCGAGCCCAATTTATAATTTCATGTCTAATTTTCAAGTTCAAATACCCATTTGGCCAATTGTCTGACTTGAAAATTAATTTCCAGAAATATCATATTAATTTTAATTAATTTTATTTTATTTGATCTAAATTAATTTTCCAAAAAATCACTAAGATTTTACAGATTAATTTTTTCAAGAAAATTCTTTAATCAAATTCTCTAGTGAAACAATTCTCACGACCACCTAATTTAATTCCATATCGAATAAATCGATTCAATTAAATTATTTCAAAAGTCATAGAATTTTCTTCTCATTCAAATGCAGTCCGATCCAGCTTTTGTTGAGCTAGTGGATGGACCAATCAGACATAAACAATTAGGCTCTAGTAATTGCAATTATAGTAAAACCTCGATAAATTAATATTCGATAAATTAATAATCTTGGTTAAATAATAATATTTTTTGGTCCCGACTTGGGCCAAGGGGATAAAATAAATATTCTCGCTAAATGTGTAAGATAATAAGTTTTAGAAAAATCCTTAAGGGCCCAATGAAAATATAAAATAATAATCCATTAAATATACTAAAATTTTTTATATACAATACATAAAACTAAAGTGCTTTCTAGACAAATCTTATTTTTTTTCAATTTTATTCTTTGCTAAAATATGCATCTATAGTTAATTGATTCTTCTTTGCATGGGAATCAAATGCAATTTCATCTTTAACTTTTAGAAGGACATAAACCAAGTCTGGTATATTCTTCTCGTGTGTTGTATTAAATAATTCATCAAGGTATCCACAGCTAGAAAAGCCTCTTTTCGAGAAACATGTGGTAAAACACTACTGTCATCTGGATCTTGTTCGTCATCAGCTGGCACATCCATTACTCCTTGAGTAATTTTTTCATTTGTAGGTGACTACATCAAAAATTCATTTTCACTTGGATAATTCAAAATCTGCTCAACATCCATGGCATTTCTATAGTATAAATCAGAAATTACTTCTTTTAATTTATGAATGCCTTCAACATCACCAATTTCTTGTTCGAGAGGCATATACTCCTCGAATCAAATTTTGCAATGTCGGAAACAATTTGCAATAGTTGTAGGCTTCACATCAATATTCCAAGCAACATTAGTAAAATGGATTGCATCCAATACATTAATCTTTTCAGGATTTATTTCTCATTTCTTGTAACCTTCCAATATGCTAGAATAAAAGTGACGCCGATAATAAATCTTAACTACTCTAGTAATTCTAGCATCACATGATTGAATTTTTTATGTTGAATTCGGAGGCAAAAAGAATAATTCAATATTTCTAAAGCCTTTAATAACCTTGGGATGGGCTGGGAAATTATCTACTATAAGCAACACCTTTCTACTAGTCATTCTAGCATTAAACTAGAGTTAATGGTTTCAAAATCCAATACGTATCAAAATATTGTAATTCATATAATCTTTTCCTCAAAATATTGTATCGAATGAATATATACGTATTGGATTTTGAAACCATTAACTCTTTTTTCTTTGGTTACATGAACCAATTAATTAACTCTCTTTTTTGTTACATGAACCAATTGACTTTGATTTATTGCACCTACATGCATATTGGATTTTGATAAAAAAATCTCACGCATGAAGTATAAAATATTCTCTAAATTAATAAAGATTAATTTATCGATAAATTAATAAAATATTCATTTATCGATACACTAATAACCTCGATAAAATATTTAATTTTTTTATCTTAATGAAAGAAGCATTTATAGAGAATGATAAAATCTAACAAATTTCAGGAAAACATTATATAGTCCATTAAGACACAAAACATTGAAAAAGAAAATACATCAACCTTAAAACGCTATTAAAACCCTAACACTGTAACACCCCACGTTTGACCCGTCCATCGGATCCGAGTATGAAGCGTCACAATTGAACCTATACTTAATTTGGCTAATATAACGACTATAAAACAGTCTAAAATAAAATATTCTAAAAATATAATCATAATAATTACTCTTACAACTCAGGGTCTTAATTGCTAACTGTTTTGTCTCTAAATCTTTATTTCTACACATTTTGTTGTTTACAATGGAGCCCTCTTTAAGTTAGCCTAAGGGATAACTATTTTAGAATCCCGAATCTAAGGCGATCGTATGGTATCTCCATGATTTCTCTTAATGCGAGCCTCCAAAGTTACTCTCTTCTTATGTGCATGACACCTACTGCCTGCAATCCCTGCCCCCAAAGGTACTACCATCCTAATTCCACTTTATAGTTCGTAGTGACATGACTAATTCCAGTAATACGCCTTTCACACCAGCCCATACTTGGGAACTCTCTCATTCCTTAAGTAAAGATCCTTCTATCTAGTTGAACTAGTAGGTTATCATTCCTGCGACCATACAAGCTTGGTATTCCTCTTGCTCGTTTCTTCCTCACTGCTATTATTGTGGCAGAATTCCTGCACCAAACTTTCCTCAAAGAGGAATAGTCTTGAAAGACATAATTTCCCTTGGACAATATCCTTATCCTAGGGGTGATACTCCTATCCCTTCTACGAGATTTACTTCTCGGGTACAGCTTCTTTAGGCTCCCTTTAGTATCTCTTCATTTCTACACATAAAATATTCAACCTTTTGGCGGATACCTTATGATCAGCTTGTCATACTTATGCTTTCTCATACTCTTCCTCTACCTGCATGGTTCCTCTTACATGACATACTGGTAACATGCCTTGCTCTTAGTGTCCCTGCAGACTCTATTCGCTGCCATAACCGAGGTATAGTTTTAGGTCCTCCTCATCCAAATTTTCCTGTCCTAATGGAGTTACCCATGTTTACTGTCCCGACGGACTTACTCTATTCCATATTTACTGTTTCGGTGGACTTATCTCTATTCTATGTTTACTGTCCCAGCAGACTTATCTCTATGGATGCCATAGAGTCTTTCTTCTATGGTCTTACACCTATCCGTCATCTTGAAGTACTATCTTATGATGCCATTGAGTCTTTCATCCATTGTCTTACTCATCATATCTTGTTGCCATAGCGTCTTTCATCTATGGTCTTACACTGTTTATCTTATACCTTGTTGCCATGGCATCTTTCACCCATGATCTTACACTACGTACCACATACCAGATTGCCATAGCCTGTTTAATCTATGGTGATCACCGCACTAGGCAAATCAAAACCCTCATTTTCCCTCTGCCCCTACCATACTCCAGCTTGGTAGTTTCCACCGCCTGTCCAGGGTTGAGCCCTGGGATTAGACGACGGACTTACAAAGCCATCTACAAACGCTTTACGCCTAATCATTCCGGAGAATTCTTGCATCCTCTGTATTACTACGACTGCTGGCACAGAGTTAGTCAGTGCTTATTCCCCAGATACCGTTATTGCTTCTTCTCCGAGAAAAGAAGTTCACGACCTGTGGGCCTTCTACCTTCACGCGACATTGCTCTGTCAAGCTTTTGCCGATTGCGAAAAATTCCCCATTGCTCCCTCCCATAGGAGTCTGGGCCGTGTCTCAGTCTCAGTGTGGCTGATCATCCTTTCGGACTAGCTACTAATCATCGCCTTTGTAAGCTATTGCCTCACCAACTAGCTAATCAGACGCGAGCCCCTCCTCGGGCAGGTTCTTCCTTTTGCTCTTCAGCCTATAGGGTATTAGTAGTTGTTTCTAGCTGTTGTTCCCTTCCCAAGGGCAGGTTCTTACACATTACTCACCCGTTCTCCACTGCAACGCCACTTCCCTTCTGACTTGCATGTGTCAAGCATGCCGCCAGTGTTCATCCTGAGCTAGGAACGAACTCTCTGTGAGATTCATTGTTGCATTACTTATAGCTTCCTAGTTCATAGACAAAGCCGGTTAAGAATTGTCTTTCATTCCAAGGCATAACTTGTATCCATACGCTTCATATTCGCCTAGAGATCGCTCTCAGAAATATAGCCATCCTTACCCCCTCACGTCAATCCAACGAGCCTCTTATCCATTCTTATTCGATCACGGCGAGGGGCAAGGCAAAATAAAAAACTCACATTGGGTTTAGGGATAATCAGGCTCGAACTGATGACTTCCACCACGTCAAGGTGACAGTCTACCGCTAAGTTATATCCTTTCCCTGCCCCCATCAAAAAATAGAACTGACTAATCCTAAGTCAGGATCAAGAAACTCAATAACGCCACTATTCTTGAACATCTTGGAGCCAGGCTTTCCTTTCGTATTATTACGAACACGAAAAAAATGGAAAAAGTTAGATTCAATTGTCAACTGCTTTTATTGGAAATAGGATTCGCTACAGATTTGAGCCATATACACATGGTTTCATAAAACCGTACGATTCTCCCGATCTAAATCAAGTAGGTTTTATATGAAGAAGGTTTGCCTCAACATGTTCTATTCGATACGAGTAGGAGAAATGGTATTCTTAAAAAACTAGAGAAATCAGAACCAAGTCAAGATGATACGGATTAGCCCCTTCTTCTTGAGCCAAAGATCTTACCATTTCGGAAGGAACTAGAGTTACATCTCTTTTCCAGTTCGATTCAAGAGTTTTTATGTGTTTCCACGACCCTTTAAGACCCTTAAATTTTGACAAATTTCTTTTCTTTTCTTAAGAACACATACAAGATTCGTCACTACAAATAGGATAATGGTAACCCCATGATTAATTACTTCATTTATGAATTTAGTAATAGAAATACATGTCCTACCGAAATAGAATTTGTAACTTGCTATCCTCTTGCCTAGCGGGAAAGGATTTACCTCCATGGAAAATATGATTCATTCGGATCCGCATGAAAGCCTAACTCCATTGCATTGCTAGAATCCATGTTGTATATTTGAAAGAGGTTGACCTCCTTGCTTCTCTCATGGTACTATCATCTTCCCGTTGAACCCCCTTTCTCCTCGGTCCATAGAGACTAAATGGAATGTAGGACTAGGACTGACGCCAACAGTTAATCACGGAAGAAAGGACTCACTAAGCCGGGATCACTAACTAATACTAATCTAATAATAATAGAATAGAATAGTAATCTAATACTAATAGAATAGAAAAAATAGAATAGAAAATACTAATATAATAGAAAGAAAAGAATTGTCATTTCGATATACTTTCCTCGATTTCGTTGGTACCACGAGCTTTATGCAGTCGATCGGATCATATAGATATCCCTTCAACACAACATAGGTCGTCGAAAGGATCTCGAAGACTCACCAAATCACGAAAGCCAAGATCTTTTCAGAAAATGGATTCCAATTCGAAGAACGCATAACCACATGGATAAGCTCACACTAACCCGTCAATTTGGGATCCAATTCAGGATTTTCCTTGGGGGTATTAGTAAGGAATTGGAATGTAATAATATTGATTCATATAGGAGGAAAAGGTTTTGTATTGATTCAAATGTTGTACCTATGGAATAGGGATAGAGAAAGAGGAAAAGTCTAAGGCCCTTCTTTAGGAAAATTTTTCTATCTTTAGTAATTATACCTTTCAATCAATGTACTTTTCCTTTTTCCATATTCATCTACTCACATTTCCTTACTTATAGTTTCATTGTATTTCTTTCAACATACATCTACTAGAATTTCTACTATCAAAATCTGTTTACGAATAAACTTCTCTTTACAAACCCCATTTTTGTATCATTTTCAACTATCCACCCAAAGATTCTTAGGACACACCTTCTTTGGTGGACTTGTTCATACCAATCCTTGATGGACTCTTTCTATCCAAACCTTAGTCCTAGACGACTTATTAACATTCCATATAACGCTAACCTTCCTGACCCGTAACTCTAGCAAATCCATCCTCATTCCACCTTATATTTCGCAGTGATGTGATTACTTCCAGTAATCCGCCTTCCAAACCATCTCATACTTGAGGACTCTAATGTTCCTTAAGTGAAAATTGCTTTGCCTATGTAACACCCCTTACCTGAACTAGTCGTCGGATCCAAATAATGGAATATCACATTTGTTACGAAAGCAATCCACATCAAGAACATTCAAATTTAAAATACAAGTTATAATTATTACCAATCACATACCATACATACATAGTAAATTGAGATCAGTAAGAACCTAACTATGAAAATCTAGACATAAAATGGGATTAGATTGTAAAATTTCAAAGTCTTAAAGTTAATATCAAAAGTTCATAGTTGGTATCGATACCAAATTACGATTATATTTTCTTTGTGAATCAAAGGTATCGATATCCATTATAAGGTATCAATATTTTATGAAAAAGTATCAATACTTAAATAAATATCGATCCCATTTTGGCATTCTATTTGTTTAAAATTGTTCATATGGTCAAATATAGATACCAAATGCCAAAATATCGATACTCGAGTTCAAAAATAGTAAAATCTATCTTGAAATGGTCCATTTGATGCCCAAATTCACCTAAACTCAAATATTACTCTTAGATATAATTATAGACATGTAATCATCAACTAGAGACATACTTGTTTATGTATAAATCAATTCAAAAACACTAAATCCATATCAAATACATCATTTAAATCAACCAACCTAAGTATCTAACCAATATGCCTTTAACGACACCTCAATTTATATATTCAAATAATCACAAATGATCATATTCAAACATATCAACATACCTTAAACGTAACTCAATAAATTCCATCTTTCAAGTGCAACCATTTGAACATCAAAATACCATTCCATTCAACATTATATGACACTTTCATTATCACTTACTCAAGCACAAATAAACTTTAAGTCAATCTCATGTTTCAAACATCAAACATACCAAAATATCTCTTAAATATAATATAAACATATCATACATTCTTTCACAAAAGCATCAACTGAAAACATATTGCATAACATGCCATTTTCTTAACCATAAGGATATTAGGCATACAACTGAAGTAACCTAACAAATCATCAATAAAATGTTCATTTCCATCTCACTTATACATATATACATATTCTTTAAAGGCCAACAAGATTAAAAATTGACCATTATAAACATAGAACATCCTAGGTACATGCCAAGACTAAAACGAACAATTCACCAACTTTTGAGTTCGAGATTGCCTCTAGATGCTGAGTCAATGATCGAACTGATAAGTACCTAACCTGGGCACAGGAAAACAAAACTGTATGCTAAGTATAACTCAGTTGTATTTCTATAATCCGAACATTTAAAACATAATATAAGTAATAATGATGCATAAACTTAATTAAGATAATATGCAATAAGTAAATTCACTAGGCTAATTCACAAAGTCAATAAACCCAATATGCTAATTTTACCAATATTAAGACATAACAATTATGTTTCGTAAGTCATTTGCAATGTCAAATAATGTAACGACACATTTCATTTCAATTTCTCATTTCAAGTGTTCATTGAACAAATATAATCAATATTCATAGTTTAATCTACTATTTCATATTTTATTTTACATTTCATTCCATAACATTTGTTATTTCAATATCATTTGCCATTTCAAAATCATTATCTTGATTTCACCATTTATTTCCCTATTAACACAACTCGAACTTGGACGGATACACGGATCCAACCAACACACTAGTTTGGCACCTAGTGCCTTAATGGATAAATCCGAAGCAAGTAGTTGTGCTCATCGCTATAAATAAGTTTGGCACCCAGTATCTTATCGGTTAAACTGAAGCAAATTAACACCCAATGCCTCATCAACTTGTAGTTGAAGTAAACCTAAACTCTTCCTATCTTATGGCATGCCAACTATATCCGACTCTGCCTGAACAGTTAATAGGGTTTCCATTATATGTTTCATTATGTTCAACAATCATCTCAATCCTCAATTAACTTCATCATAATTACATTTAATTAACATTTAGCAATAAAAAATCATCATATACATGCTCAATTTCACCTTTGTATAAGTATATAGACTTTTTATTTATATTCAATATAGTCCTTTGATATATCAACCAATCCAATTCAGCTCAATTCATTACATTATCACAAATGACTCACCTCATATTCTTACCATACACAAACAGTTCAAAATGCAGCAATTTACGTATAGTTCGGATTATAGAAACATAAACCGTAAACTCTGAGCTATTTGTCGATGACTTTGTCTTTTCCTTTATTTTTTGAGAAATCCGGGTCAACGGTAGCTACGAATTAGAAACAACACATAAAATTATCAAGATGCAACCAGTTTCACATTCAATTACTAATTTATGCAACTATTTCATTTTATTCAATTTAGTCCCTAAAACCGAGACTAACATAACTTTCAAGTTTGACCTTCAATTTTTATACCAATTTCACTCTAGACCTAATTTAACTTGCTATTTCACATTTCTACCCCAAAAATTTCAAAATTTATGCAATTAGATCCCTATTACACAAAATCATCAGTTGACTTTATAATTTAGTCCTTTTTCAACTCTAAACTTAAAATCTATCAACTTATTACCAAAAAATTCAACTATATAACAATGGAAACCTTTTAAATCTTTAATAGTATAAGAAATTATAACATGGGTTAGCTAGCCTGAACTACCGGGATTCCAAAAAAACATAAAAATTACAAGGAAATGACCAACTTGAACTAACCAAATTGAACTTGAAACTTAGAAAACCCTTACCCTGCTTTGAGTTTTCTTTTCTTCTTTGGTTTTAGCTTTATTGAATATGAACTGAATGAAATAATTCTAATTCTTCCACTTTCTCTATTTTATTACTATTTATGTTTTATTTTATTTATTAATTATTATAATTATATCATTTTTTAACACTCAACTTATATATTAACGTCAACTATCCATATTACATAATTTAAATTGCCTTGTAAGTCCTTTAATTATGTTCTACATTATGATTTAATTATAATTCAACTTTTGACACTTACGCGAATTAGTCCTTATACTTGAATTAAGCACTAATTCAATGTAATTACCTAAGGGAAATTAAATTCGGTTCTAATATAACTCCGTAAATATTTAATAAAAATATTTATTGGTCTGATTTACGGAAAGGGGGCCTTGAAACCACACTTTTTGACACCACTGACTTTCACGTTGTTGCAATCTAGATGAACTAGCAGGTTATCATTCCTATGACCATACGAGCTTGTTATTCCTCTTACTCATTTCCTCCTTACTGGTATCATTGTGGTGGAATTCCCGTGGACTTTCCTCAAAGAGGAATAGTCTTGATAGACATATTATCCCTTACATGGTATCCTTATCCAAAGAGTGAGAATCCCATCCTTTCCACGAGATTTACTTCTCAGGTATAGCTTCCTTGAGCTCCCTTTGGTAGCTCTTCATTTCTACTTATACAACATTCAAAATTTTCGTAGATACCTTATGATCCACTTGCCATACTTATGATTTCTCTTGCTCTTCTTCCACCTACATGGTTTCTATTATATGGCATACTGGTAACATCCCTTGCTCTTAATGTTCTTGCGGACTCTGTTGGCTACCATAGCCGAGCTATAGTCTTAGGCCCTTCTTATACCATTTTCATTGTCTTAACGAACTTACCCATGTTTACTGTCCAGACAGACTTACTTTGTTCCATATCTACTATTTTGGTGGATTTATATATATTTCGTGTTTATTGTCCCAGCGGACTTATCTCTATTTTGTGTTTACTATCCCGATAGACTTATCTCTATTTCGTGTTTACTGTCCCAGCGGACTTATCTCTATGAATGCCATGGAGTCTTTCTTCCATGGTTTTACACCTATCTGTCATCCTAGTGTAGTATCTTATTATACCATAGAGCCTTTCTGTAACAGCCCGATTCTAGGCCTAGTCGGAATAGTGGTTTCGGGACCACAAATCCGACGAGGGAAAATATGGTTATTATTATATTTTTATGGTCTACAATTTCACGAAAAATTTTCGTAAAAATTTTGTTCGAAAATTTCGACGTTTGGGCACTCAATTTAGTCAAAAGGACTAAATTGTAAATAGTGCAAAAGTTGAGTTCTACATCTTAGAGGTGTCTAATTGTTATGAAATTTTAAATTGGAGGTCTTTATGTGGTAATTAGACCATTAGTTAGTTGATGGACAAAAATAGACATAAGAAATGGGTGAAATAGATTTTTTTTAAATGGGGGCATTTTAGTCATTTGGTTATTAAATAGAATTAAATGGGAAAAAGATGGCAAAATATGCTCATCTTCTTCATGGTGAACGAAATCAGCAAGGGGAAAGCCATATTTAGGGTTTTTAAGCTTTCAAGCTCCATAGTAAGTGATTCCAAGCCCCGTTTTTAATGTTCTTCGTATTTTTGGAATCCCGGTAACTTGGTTTAGCTTATTCTACCATTAATTCGTGTTAGGGTTCATATTTGGAAAAATACCCATAGGTGAAATGTGTTTATTTTGCTGTTTTATGGTGGAATATGAAGCTAGAGATTATGTTAAACAACTTTTGCTAAGCAATTTTAAGCGAAAACGGGTAAATAGACATAATCGGTAAAAATAATTAATATTCAAAAGTATGTGTTGGAGTGGGAATTTGATGTTGCCATAGAAGGGAAAAATGTTCAGCATGTTATAAAACTTAAGAATAAGTGATGAAGTTTAATTTCCGAGCTTGGGGACAAAAGTGTAATTATGCAAAAGTTTGGGGCCAAAATTGTAATTTTTCAAAAAGTTGGGTGGTGGATTATTTTAATAAATGTGAATATTAAACGAGTTAAATTTGCTATTATAGATCAAGAAAGACGTGAAGAGTATATCAAACGGGGAAAAGAAAAGATAGTGGAGTAAATTGCAAAATTACGATATTTTGCACCGAGGTAAGTAAACACGTGACTTAATGTATTATTTTGATATTATTTGATATATGTTGAGATTTATTTGGAATTAAAATAAATGGTTGGCAATATCCTAAAAATGTTGTTAAATCGGGAAAGGTGATAAAGGGTTGCAATATATGGTTTATGGGTTGAACACTCGGAATAAGCCGGAGTATGTTGTATATAAAAGGGGTTGCTGTGTGTTGATTCCCGATTCATTGGTGGTGCTATGTGTGATCCACCATATCTTTGAAATGTGAAAGGGGTTGCTATGTCTGATTCCCAGGGGTTGCTAAGTCTTGATTCCCGATTTCATTGGTGGTGCTAAGTGCGATATCCACCATATCTTTGAAATGAAAAGGGGGTTGCTATGTGCTGATTCCCCCGAGGGGTTGCTAAGTGCTGATTCCCCGATTCATTGGTGGTGCTAAGTGCGATATCCACCGTATCTTGAAATGAAAAGGGGTTGCTAAGTCTTGATTTCCCGATTCGATGGTGGTGCTAAGTGCGGGATCCACCGATAACGGTTAACATTCAGTGTTCAACGAAAAAGTGTGGAATGTGAATATTGCCATATGGTGGAAAATTTTATGGGGTAAATATTGAGTTGAATACTAAATCGACCCATGTATGAGATGGGAGAAAATATCAAAAACGCAAAAGGAACGATTTAATTATAAACTGTGTTGAACAACAGCAATTGGGTAGCTTTGAAAAATCACCATAAATGGTGGAAAATGAATGGGAAGCTGAATAATATATGAAATTGAATTTGAATGTATCTATTCTCATATGAAAGAAATAGAATAAGCAAAAGAGTTGTATTTTTTGAGATATCTGAATTTTACTGAAACAGGGCTGGATTGATTTCGAGATCCCCTGTTCTAACTTTGGAAAATTACCAAAAATTGTAAAAAAATAATTATGGCATGAAATTTATATCCCTGGAATCCTTATTGAGTCTATTTTTATTAGAAACAAGAGAAACCATTTTTCAAATTTTGTACAGAGAGTTAAGTGAATTTTAGTGAGGAAGGGTTAGAACCATTGGGCAGTGAAATAGGGGAAGGTTTAATGAATAAACTGTACTAATTGGCTGGGTAAAAAATTCTGAAATTTTTATGGTGAAATTTTATATGAGTCTAGTTTCAGGGAAAATTTACGGAACTCAATTTTGAGCCCTGTAACTCCAGATAAAAATAAATTAGAGACTATGATGCAGAAAAACAGCTTGCTGGAAATTGCCTAAACAATAAAGTTATTCATGAATAAGTTTATATTTTGGTGTAGTTATGGGAATAATTACTTATTTATCATGTGTTTACATACTAAGCTATATGCTTACTCGATTTTATTTTTCTCTTGATTATAGTGACTTCCAACAACTCGGAAATTGGAACGAAGTCAGACAATCATCTACACTATCCTTCACATTTGGGGTATTTTACTACTAGTGTTCCGAAATTTTATGGCATGTATAGACGACTTATGTAATGTGGGGTCATCATGTAAATATATGTTATGGTTCCCTTTTAAATGTAGTGTTTATTAATAGTAAAATTGTATGTGTGTTTATACAAATGAAATTGGTTGGTATATTAGAATGTGTTGTAAATTTGCGGAGGTTTAAGCAAAATAAGTAGGAATCTTTGTCGAAATTTTTTTTAAAAATTTAGTAATACCTCATACTCTGTTCCGGTAAGGAATACGGGTAAGGGGTGTTACATTTTAGTGGTATCAGAGCTACGGTTTAGTCGGTTCTCGGACCAATAAAATACGTGTGGAAGTCAGTCTATACATGCGATAAAATTATTGTGATAGTGTGATGATTTCTGACAATTTCAAATTTTGTTTTATATAGTAAATGGATCCTGATCGAAGTGTGGCAGATGATGTTGAAAGTAACGTGCCGGCTTCCGTGCAAGGGACCGCGTAGGAAGAGAGTAGACATGAGACACATGGACAGGATGAGGCTCGGGAAGCCTTCCTCCGGATGATGAGTGATTGGTATACAGAATATGTCCGTGTAAATCCGAATGTTCCACCTCCTCCACCCCCTCGTATTCCTCAACCGGTCCCTGTAGCTCCACGGAGTGCCGAATTGGTGAGATCAACTAAACCACCCGTTGATAGAATTCGAAAGCATGGGGCTGAAGATTTCAGGGCCAATGTTGATGATGATCCGGAAAAAGCCGAAGTTTTCGCTTGAAAATACTATTCGGTATTTGATGAATTATCTTGCACCTCAAGAATGTTTGAAATGTCTTGTGTCTTTATTGAAGGATTCGCATACCGTTGGTGGAAAACATTGATATCGGTGGTTCCAAAAGAAAGAGTTACTTGGGACTTCTTTCGGAAGAATTTAGAAAGAAATATGTAAGCCAACGATTTATTGATCGAGCGCAAAGAGTTTCTCGGGTTGAAACAGGTAGAATGTCCGTAGCGAGAATATGAGCGGAGTTTGTCCGGCTTAGTAAATATGCCTGAGAATGTGTGCCTCGGAGGCTATTATGTGTAAAAGATTTGAAGAGGGGCTAAATGAAGACATCAGATTGCATCTTTGGGATTTTAGAGTTAAAAGAATTTGTGGTGTTAGTTGATCAGGCCTGTAAAGCTGAAGAACCGAGTAGAGAAAAGAGAAGGGCAGAGATGGAATCTCGAGATGTAAGGAAGAGGACAATGGGCAGAACATTTCAATCTCATCCGAAGAAGTTTAAAGGGATGGATCCACGACCAACTGGTTCAGTTGGGTATTCACGCAGAGACCGAGGGAGGTCGTATTCTAGAGCTACAACTCGAGCTACCTCTGTAGCAAGTGTGGGCAATGTAGGAAACACCCGGCCTGAATGTCAACAGTGTGGCAGGTGACATATTGGTGAGTGTTGGGGATTTAAGCGAGCTTGTTTCAGGTGTGGTTCCCAAGAGCATTATGTAAGAGATTGCTCTGAGAGAAGAGAGGAAGAAAATTTGCCAAGAGCTGGATCGGGTGATATTGTTAGTAGAGGGAGACCGCCGAGAAATGTGGGAAGCAAAGTCAGTGGTAAAAGTGTGATGAAAGATGCAGCTGGAGGATCAGAAATTAGAGCGCCTGCCAGGACTTATGCCATACGTGATCGAGAGGATGCCTCATCTCCCGATGTGATTACTGGTACATTTTCTCTTCATGATATTGATGTTATTGCTTTGATTGATCCCGGCTCTACTCATTCATATGTATGCATGAAATTGGTATCTAGTAAGAAATTGCCTGTTGAAAACACTGAATATGTAGTTAAAGTATCAAATCCTTTAGGCAAATATGTCTTAGTCAATAAGATTTGCAAGAATTGTCCCCTGATGATTCAAGGTCACTGTTTCCTGGCTAATTTGATGTTGTTAACATTTGATGAGTTCGATGTTACTTTGGGGATGGATTGGTTGATACTGCATGATGCCAAGGTGAATTGTAGACAGAAAATTCTTGAATTAAAGTGTGAAAATGGTGAAATTCTCGGATTGAAACAAAGGAGCGAATAAGTTGCCTATGGTGATTTCGCATATGTCCGCTCGTAAATACTTGAGAAAGGGATGTGAAGTTTATCTTGCTTATGTGTTGAATCTTGATATAAGCGGGTCGAAGCTTGAATCGGTCTTGGGTAGTCGTGAATTTCGGATGTATTTCGGAGGAATTGCAGGTTACCTCCGATTAGAAGTTGAGTTTTCTATTGATCTGTTACAGTGCATCGCACCGATTTCTATTGCACCCTATCGAATGGCTCCGACTGAGTTGAAGGAATTAAAAGCTCAGTTACAAGAGTTGACAGATAAATGATTTGTGAGACCGAGTTTTTCTCCTTGGGGTGCTCCTGTGTTATTTGTGAAAAAGAAGGAGGGCTCTATGAGACTTTGTATTGACTATTGTCAGCTCAATAAGGTGGCCATAAAGAACAAGTATCCTTTGCCGAGAATTGATGATTTGTTTGATCAATTAAAAGGGGCAACAATGTTCTCCAAGATCGATCTGAGGTCTGGTTACTATCAGTTGAGAGTTAAAGAGTCTGATGTGCCGAAAACCGCCTTTAGAACGAGGTATGGACACTATGAATTTCTGGTAATGCCTTTTGGGTTAACAAATGCTCCAGCTATTTTTATGGACTTGATGAATCGAATTTTTCGGCCGTACTTAGACAAGTTCGTGGTAGTGTTCATAGATGATATTTTAATCTATTCTCGGGATGAATCGGAACATGCAGAACATTTGAGAACTGTGTTGCAGATTCTGAGAGAAAAGAAATTGTATGCTAAATTCAGCAAAAGTGAGTTTTGGCTTCGTGAGGTTGGATTCTTGGGACATATGGTTTCAAGTGAAGTTATTCGGGTTGATCCAAGCAAAATTTTAGCAATTGTTGATTGGGAGCCACCAAAGAATGTGACTGAAGTTAGAAGCTTTCTGGGCTTAGCTGGGTATTACAGACGGTTTGTCAAGGGATTCTCGATGATTGCTTCTCCTATGACTAAGTTACTGCAGAAGAATGTCAAGTTTGAATGGACCGATAAATGTCAACAGAGTTTTGAAAAGTTGAAGGCATTATTGACTGAGGCGCCAGTGTTGGTGCAATCTGAGTCCGGGAAGGAGTTTGTAATTTACAGTGATGCATCGTTGAATGGCCTTAGGTGTGTGTTAATGCAAGAGGGAAAAGTAATAGCTTATGCTTCGAGACTGTTGAAACCGCATGAGAATAATTATCCGACGCATGATTTAGAATTGGCTGCCATTGTTTTTGCTTTAAAAATTTGGCGTCATTATTTGTATGGTGAAAAGTGCGAATAAATCCACCGATCATAAGAGTTTGAAATATTTGATGAGTCAAAAAGACTTGAATTTGCGGCAACGAAGATGGCTCGAGCTAATCAAAGACTATGGGCTAGTGATTGATTATCACCCCGGGAAAGCTAATGTGGTTACTGATGCCTTGAGCAGAAAATCTTTATTTGCTTTGAGAGCTATGGGTACGATGTTAACTTTATCTGATGATGGCCTAATGTTGGTTGAATTGAGAGCTAGACCGTTATTTCTTCAGCAAATTCGGGAATCTCAAAAGAATGACAGTAAATTACAAGCCAAGAGAGCTCAGTGTGAAGCAGGTGTTGACTCAGATTTTCAAATTGGTTCAGATGATTGCCTGATGTTCAGGGACAGGATATGTGTACCAAGAAATGATGAGCTAATTCGGACTATTTTAGGTGAGGCACACAGTGGTGATTTATCAGTCCATCCGGGTAGTGTGAAAATGTATAATGATTTGAAGAAATTGTATTGGTGGCCGGGCATGAAAAAGGATATCTCGGAATTTGTATCAAAGTGTTTAATCTGTCAACAAGTGAAGGCTGAGCATCAAGTGCCATCGGGTTTACTTCAACCGATAACGATTCCAGAATGGAAGTGGGACAGTATTACGATGGATTTTGTGATAGGATTGCCTTTAACTCCAAAGAAGAAAGATGCTATTTGAGTAATTGTTGATAGATTGACAAAGTCAGCTCATTTTATTCCGATACGCATTGATTATTCACTTGACAGGTTGGCGGAATTATATGTTGTTGAAATAGTGAGATTACATGGGGTGCCTAAATCTATTATATCGGATAGAGATCCGAGATTTACTTCGAGGCTTTGGATAAAGTTACAGGAAGCTTTGGGTACGAAATTGAATTTCGATCTTGCATTTCATCCATAACCGACGGGCAATCGAAAGGGTGATTCAAGTTCTTGAAGACATGCTCCGGTGTTGTATTTTAGAAATGAAGGGCGGTTGGGAGAAATATCTACCATGGTTGAATTTGCTTATAATAATAGTTATCGATCAAGTAAACAAATGGCACCGTATGAAGCATTATATGGGCGTAAATGTAGAACCCTTTATATTGGACTGAACTCGGTGAGAATCGGTTCATGGAGTCGACACGGTGAAAGAAATCAAAAAAGGTGAAAATAATCCGTGATTGCCTAAAAGTCGCCTCGGATCGGCAAAAGTCGTATGCGGATTTAAAGAGAAAAGAAATTGAGTTTCAAGTGGGTGATAAAGTGTTCTTGAAAGTATCCCCATGGAAGAAGATTCTGAGATTTGGTCGTAAAGGCAAACTAAGTCCACGTTTTATTGGACCATATGAAGTTACCGAGAGAGTTGGCCCTGTAGCATATCGGTTAGCTTTACCGCCAGAGTTGGAAAAGATACATAATGTATTTCATGTGTCGATGTTGCGACGTTATCGTTCGGATCCTTCACATATAGTTTCTCCTACAGAGATTGAGGTTCGACTAGATATGACTTATGAGGAAGAACCAATAAAGATTTTGGCTCGGGAAGTCAGACAGTTAAGGAATAAAAGTGTAGCCTTAGTGAAAGTGTTGTGGCAAAAACATGGAATGGAAGAGGCTACGTGGGAACCGAAGGAAATTATGAGGAAACAGTACCCAAACCTCTTTTCCGGTAAGATTTTCGGGGACGAAAATCCCTAAGGGGGGAGAGTTGTAACAGCGGACTTATCTCTATGAATGCCATGGAGTCTTTCTTCCATGGTTTTACACCTATCTGTCATCCTAGTGTAGTATCTTATTATACCATAGAGCCTTTCTGTAACAGCCCGATTCTAGGCCTAGTCGGAATAGTGGTTTCGGGACCACAAATCCGACGAGGGAAAATATGGTTATTATTATATTTTTATGGTCTACAATTTCACGAAAAATTTTCGTAAAAATTTCGTTCGAAAATTTCGACGTTTGGGCACTCAATTTAGTCAAAAGGACTAAATTGTAAATAGTCAAAAGTTGAGTTCTACATCTTAGAGGTGTCTAATTGTTATGAAATTTTAAATTGGAGGTCTTTATGTGGTAATTAGACCATTAGTTAATTGATGGACAAAATAGACATAAGAAATGGGTGAAATAGATTTTTTTAAATGGGGGCATTTTAGTCATTTGGTTATTAAATAGAATTAAATGGGAAAAGATGGCAAAATATGCTCATCTTCTTCATGGTGAACGAAATCAGCAAGGGAAAGCCATATTTAGGGTTTTAAGCTTTCAAGCTCCATAGTAAGTGATTCCAAGCCCGTTTTTAATGTTCTTCGTATTTTGGAATCCTTAACTTGGTTTAGCTTATTCTACCATTAATTCGTGTTAGGGTTCATATTTGGAAAAATACCCATAGGTGAAATGTGTTTATTTTGCTATTTTATGGTGGAATATGAAGCTAGAGATTATGTTAAACAACTTTTGCTAAGCAATTTTAAGCAAAACAGGTAAATAGACATAATCGGTAAAATAATTAATATTCAAAAGTATGTGTTGGAGTGGAATTTGATGTTGCCATAGAAGGAAAAATGTTCAGCATGTTATAAAACTTAAGAATAAGTGATGAAGTTTAATTTCCGAGCTTGGGGACAAAAGTGTAATTATGCAAAAGTTTGGGGCAAAATTGTAATTTTTCAAAAGTTGGGTGGTGGATTATTTTAATAAATGTGAATATTAAACGAGTTAAATTTTCTATTATAGATCAAGAAAGACGTGAAGAGTATATCAAACGGGGAAAAGAAAAGATAGTGGAGTAAATTGCAAAATTACGATATTTTGCACCGAGGTAAGTAAACACGTGACTTAATGTATTATTTTGATATTATTTGATATATGTTGAGATTTATTTGGAATTAAAATAAATGGTTGGCAATATCGTAAAAATGTTGTTAAATCGGGAAAGGTGATAAAGGGTTGCAATATATGGTTTATGGGTTGAACACTCGGAATAAGCCGGAGTATGTTGTATATAAAAGGGGTTGCTGTGTGTTGATTCCTCGATTCATTGGTGGTGCTATGTGCGTGATCCACCATATCTTTGAAATGTGAAAGGGGGTTGCTATGTGCTGATTCCCCCGAGGGGTTGCTAAGTGCTGATTCCCCGATTTCATTGGTGGTGCTAAGTGCGATATCCACCGTATCTTTGAAATGAAAAGGGGGTTGCTATGTGCTGATTCCCCCGAGGGGTTGCTAAGTGCTGATTCCCCGATTCATTGGTGGTGCTAAGTGCGATATCCACCGTATCTTCGAAATGAAAAAGGGGGTTGCTAAGTGCTGATTTCCCCGATTCAGTGGTGGTGCTAAGTGCGGGATCCACCGATAACGGTTAACATTCCGAGTGTTCAACGAAAAAGTGTGGAAGGTGAATATTGCCATATGGTGGAAAATTTTATGGGGTAAATATTGAGTTGAATACTAAATCGACCCATGTATGAGATGGGAGAAAATATCAAAAACACAAAAGGAACGATTTAATTATAAACTGTGTTGAACAACAGCAATTGGGTAACTTTGAAAAATCACCATAAATGGTGGAAAATGAATGGGAAGCTGAATAATATATGAAATTGAATTTGAATGTATCTATTCTCATATGAAAGAAATAGAATAAGCAAAAGAGTTGTATTTTTGGAGATATCTGAATTTTACTGAAACAGGGCTGGATTGATTTCGAGATCCCCTGTTCTAACTTTGGAAAATTACCAAAAATTGTACAAAAATAATTATGGCATGAAATTTATATCCCTGGAATCCTTATTGAGTCTATTTTTATTAGAAACAAGAGAAACCATTTTTCAAATTTTGTACAGAGAGTTAAGTGAATTTTAGTGAGGAAGGGTCAGAACCGTTGGGCAGTGAAATAGGGGAAGGTTTAATGAATAAACTGTACTAATTGGCTGGGTAAAAAATTCTGAAATTTTTATGGTGAAATGGTATATGAGTCTAGTTTCAGGGAAAATTTACGGAACTCAATTTGGAGCCCTGTAACTCCAGATAAAAATAAATTAGAGACTATGACGCAGAAAAACAGCTTGCTGGAAATTGCCTAAACAATAAAGTTATTCATGAATAAGTTTATATTTTGGTGTAGTTATGGGAATAATTACTTATTTATCATGTGTTTACTTACTAAGCTATATGCTTAATCAATTTTATTTTTCTCTTGATTATAGTGACTTCCAACAACTCGGAAATTGGAACGAAGTTAGACAATCATCTACACTATCCTTCACATTTGGGGTATTTTACTACTAGTGTTCCGAAATTTTATGGCATGTATAGGCGACTTATGTAATGTGGGATCATCATGTAAATATATGTTATGGTTCCCTTTTAAATGTAGTGTTTATTAATAGTTAAATTGTATGTGTGTTTATACAAATGAAATTGGTTGGTATATTGGAATGTGTTGTAAATTTGCAGGAGGTTTAAGCAAATATAAGTAGGAATGCTGTCGAAATTTTTTTTAAAAATTTAGTAATACCTCATACTCTGTTCCGGTAAGGAATACGGGTAAGGGGTGTTACACTTTCATCCATAATCTTACTCAACATATCTGACTACCGTAGCATTTTTCATCTATGGTCTTACACCGTTTACCTTATACCTTGTTGCCATGACGTGATTCATCCATGGTCTTATGCCATTACCATTTTACCGTGTACCATATTGCCATGACGTCTTTCATGCATGGTCTTACGCTACATACCACATACCAAACTGCCATAGCCTCTTTCATCTATGGTCTTACACCATATACCATCCTCACGGTATCACCCCGAAGGACTAGTCAATACTACTGTTACGGTAAATACCATCTCGTAATTTTGTTTGCCAAATCCTTCTCTTATTACCTCCTAACACCATCCAACCTTGATGCTCGAACACTACAGTGTTTCCCCTAAAAGGGTTCGGAGCTTCACCCGAGGCAGTAACTGAAGGTTCTCTCCCTATTTCCCTTCCTAAACTTCATTTAACCCTTGGGGTTTCTCACAAGCATGCAATACATGCTCATATCATCATTCATGCTTATGCAAACATGACATGCTAAAACAAAGTAAATCATAAAAATGGGTTCATAAGTTGGAAATCACTTTAAACTTTATCGTCTACATAGCTTATTCTTTTTCTCGAATACTAGAGCTTCCATTCTCCATACATCGGTTTGTACTAAAAACCCATTTGCTAAGCTTACGCTACATATTAAAAAGTTAAGCTTTCATAGCATGCAGAACCCCTTAAAATGGTTATAATGTCCATAACTTAATCCTACGTATATAGAAGGGTTTAAAACCTTACCCGCCTTATGGTTTCCCTACTTTTCCAGCTTCATCCTCATGAAGTCCTTTCCATGCAGAACCTCCCATGGCTACTTCTTCCTCGAACTATCGAAGATGATAATGAATGGGAGAAAAGGGACAAGTTCGGGAAGAAAATCATTCATGGGAGCCATCTTCCAGCAATTTATAACCCTTCCCGCGCTTCTTCCAACCTCATGAGAGCCATGCATCACTAATTATTATGTTTCCCACTAATGAACCGACTATGTCCATTCTAACTGAACCAGAATTGGATCTCAACCATGTCTAATTCGATTTCCAATTTTCCTTATTCTTCCAATATAGGCCATCAACTTGCGGTTTCTTTCAATTTAGTCACTTATTCATTCCTAATTTTTGGTTATTAGAAATTCGAGTGTTACAAACATTACATGAAAAAGGCATGTGGCAGGAATGACCAACATTATTATGGAAACCAACTAATCTTGGGAAAGTTGTAAATCAAAATGTAAAAGCTATTTGAGAAGTGTAATGCCTCTAGACGTATGCCTTTAGGAAAGAAAACAACTGGATTGGTATATGTCTTTTGATCTAAATAATGATGAGCTATTCAATGACAATGGAAATAATCTAATAGTTGTTCCATCAATGATTGGAAATTACAAAGTAGAGAAGATCCTAGTAGACAATGAAAGTGTAGTGGATATTCTCCAATTGGAACCATTCCTCAATATGAATTTCAATGAAAAATTCAAACCTAGCATATCCAATTTTTGGTTTTTCCACCCAACCAAAGGTTCAACTACCTGCCAATGACCATCAAGGATACTGATAGTACTTTAACTGAGCTCATTGAGTTTTTAGTCATTTGCCAATCTTTTACTTATAAATTAATTTTTAGAAGGCCTCTCATAAAGTGTAACGATAGGGTCAATACAATATCATGGTCAAATTCCCAACTAGCATAGTGGTTAGAATGATGTGATACACCCAAAAAAACTATAGAATAGTGTCACATGGCCTTCATTAATAAAACATCGATGAATCCATGCCAGCAACAGAGGAATGAAGGAGGGCATGATTCTATGTAGATAGACAACTCCAAACTGCAAAGCACCTTTTACCACACCATTGATGTCATAGGAATAACGTTGCAAACTATTATTAGATATTTAATTATGACAGTTAATTCAACCCACATTGGCATTGCAATGGTGTTAAGAATTATTTTCGAAGGAAGTACCAATTTTCATAGTTAACCTTACTTTTCTTACTATGTAATTTGGTGATACCTCTCTTATAACTATCTTTCCCCTAGGGTTTAGGGTTTAGGGTTATATGAATCAAAAAAATGCATTACTCTGCGAACTTACTTATGAATCCTTACAAAGAATCTTTACTAAATGAAAAGAATTTAATCACATCCTTTAAAAATTTTGAAGAGCAAATAATTAAGTTCACGTTGGAATGGCGGGTGACCAAAAGCTACTATCTTAATGACATTTGCCTAAGACAAAGTTCACCATAAGCAACTACTATTCATTCCAGCTATTGAGGTCAACTTTCCTACGATAAAAAATCGCAAAAACTAACACCTCAATCCTAGTAAAGAGAAACACTAAAGCTACTTAAAGATAGTGATTACACCTACCAAACAAATTCACATGAATTTGAAAGTCAAAATGATACTAAACTAACTACATTTTGAATTTGGTAAAAAAAAAAGACACATTTCTTGAGTAATGAATTACGACACACACTATATCTAAATAAATAACCTATAGAAAGTGCAAACATTCAAGTAATTTACAATTCTAATCGTACTATGTGAACAACATAACAAACTAGATAATATCTCAACAAGGCAACACGATCTTAGTAAACATCCTCAAATAAGACCAACAAATATAAAACAACCAGTGCACACAATAAACAAAAGAAATGGTGATCACAAATATGACAACAAAAACAATTTATTTAAGTCACAATAAAATAAGTTTAAAAATGGCCCCATAGACACAAAAGTGTAACAAAAATAAAAAAAATTCATAAAAATGGCCGATAGACAAACAAACAATATTAATTAATAATTTAACCCCTCTTAGGGGGATTAGGATCTTCAAAAACAAGAGAGGAAAAAGTAGAAATAGTAGATGGGAGCCCAAGTAGCAATAAAGGTAGTGGAATTAATGGTATCATTATAGGCACACCAATCCCTTTTATCCTGTAAATCATATACGATCATATTGAAGAATTGAAAGCTTACCACTAGGCATTTGCAGTTTGTAGAAAGAAGTCTCGACAAAGTCACTGGAGCCGACACAGATATGGGACTCATATATCATGTCTTCATGGTACAAAATGGTTTTCTTTTTAGCTTGGAACAATAAATCCTCATAGAGCGTCTCAACCTCTTGTAGATCTATTGGCAACTTCACATTTGCATCCTATTATATTGTAAGCTCCTCTTCTAGTTGCACGATCATCCCTTGCAATCTACTCACCTCAAGATTAAGCTTTGCTTCTATCCTCTTTGAAGCAATTTTGAAAATGAAATTAGCCATTCCAAGGGAGGAAAATTTCACTTTTATATTCCTTTTTACACTCTTCAAAATTTCTACCTTCTCATCATCAAACCCTTAAAAGATCCTTTTTTCTAGGATCAAAAGCAATTAAGAAAGCCTTTACTCCTTGAGACAACGCTAACAAACATAAACAACCAATCCATCAAACATTACTTTAAAAAGATAGACCTGCATAAAAAGTAATCCTATCTTGCACCAACTCTAGTAGCTATAAATGCGCTGACACTTCAAACTGCCATTGAGAACACTATTGTTTGGCCAAATCCATGTTTAGTCCCTCCACCTTTGAAGATGGAGCTAACAAACCACAACCATTTTAAACCTTCTTAGCTATCAATGAAGATCTAAACGCTTCATAAGTAGCTTTCTTTAGGGCCTCTCTTCGTTTCCTCAAGTTCTTATGTAATGTACCCCTAGCCATACTACAAAAGGCATAAAAAGAAACTAGCCAATCAACTACATTCACAAATGCAATTGAACCACAAAATTATCCATTTTATAAACTACAAAGCTTCGAAAACATTTACTCCAAACAAATAGCTTAGCTAAAACCCATAGGATGTATTACTACATCCTTATACAATTCTAAAATATCTCATCTTGAGTTGTATGTAAAAGAAAACCAACAAAGAATTATTACATATTACACCATGTTCTTGCCAAAATAAAATAGCAACAGAACTCAACATCACACAAAAAAATTGGAAAATTATATGAAGATATAGTATCAAGGGCAAACATGATCAAGTGGCTTGTTGAAGGAGAAAATAACAATGAAAACCAATAAAGACAAAAGAAGCACCATTATTAATTGAAGCTAAAGGACAAAGGGAAGAATGGATATATCAAAAGCAATAAATCAAATGAAGAGACGTATTTCTACACATTAAGACAAAAAATTTAAACTATATTATTTCTAACAGCATGTGAAAACTCTTTGTATAGTAGTTACTTGCCAGCACAAAGTAATTAACCATTAAAAGACGTTTGCATATTTGTTTACATGTCGTACATTATTCAAATGTACTACAACTTTCATTAGGAGAAATCATCACACATACATGTATTTTTCTCAAGCAACATAACACTTGAGTAACAATTAATAATGACCACTGTAATGCCCAAACCCAACCCGATTCACTTGGTATTGATTTCGAGTGCTATTTCACAAAGCTAACCACTAACAAAAACAATTTACAATTTCTCATTTTTTAAACATTTGACATTTTAATTAGAAATTGATTGTATGAAAATAAGGGAAGTAATTTAAAATAATTTCATTACAATAGACTTGATACAAATCCTTAAAAAATGGAAGTTTATTTTATACAGACTCAAAAGGCGTATCTTAGACTACACTACATATCCACTGTATGCATAATAGCCCACTCCGCCACCACATTGGTGTACTCCTGGTGTTATCCCTTCAGGTGAAGTCTCATTTCAAGTACCTGAAAAGCAATAACAAATCTTGTAAGTACATGAGTAATCAGTGAGCATAACACAACAATACATTGATGGATACCTGAAATCTTATTTGAACTATTGTGCCAACCATTATTCTACATCATTGATTTCGGCGGATACCACTAGAGCATTATCATATTCTTATATGCTAGTTATCATGCTCTTTTCATATTCAATTTTCCTATCTAGTTAACTGAGGAATCCTTCAAAAACTTCTATAAATCTCTTGTCATATAAATTCTTTACAGACATATCATTCGAGTCCAATTCCAAAAACCATGTCTTAACACATACTCTTATTTGAAATAGTTGTTCAATAAAATTTATCATGGGGGAATACATAAATGTTTGGCGAATACCTTTGTAGAACTAGATACCATCCATTTCATCTTTAGACATATTCTGGTTCAACACTATAGAAGAGTACTACTAAACCATTCAGACGAATTCCATATCATATTATATTAGAATCCCATAACTCAAGATAACATTAATTCAGATTTATAAAAATTCTAAAAGGAGATTCAATAACCCCTCACTTTCCATATTTACATATCATCATAACAGATACCATTCTTAACTCAGAACATATCAATACCTCTTCTTAACCATACTTACTACAGAACTAAAAGAATTTACTCTTATATTACCATAGAGATAGACCTTCAGACACAAATCATACCAGACATTCTTGACAGTTCACTCTACGTAGACCTAACAGAGCACGCCATACAGGAAATCATATAAAATCTCTTATTTACTGTCTCGGGAGGCTCCACAAAACACATCAAAGGCAAACAAACGATATACTGAACATGTCACAAGTCCTTATTATAGGATACACTCTAAATTAATCTAATCAGAGTATGCCAAAAAGGTGATTCATTCAAAGTACGCCACAAAGGCAGACAAGATGGCACATAGGCATCCTAAAATTGTCATGTTCATATGAACTTTTCGAAACTCACATTGAGTAAGGTTTGCCCATCACTGCATTGGGACACACAGAGAACCCCATTAGATAAAATGTTGTTCAACAATTCTTTTTCAGAATATGTCATGGCCATGGAATTTTCCCTTCAGAGTTTCATATCAAAGTTCATGTTTATTGTCCTGACGAACTTTCTTTTTTACAATCGCGGTGACTCGACTCACTTTACAAACTCTATGAACCAGACACATGCTAGACCCAAGATTTCATAATTTCATAACACTCTTCATACATCCCATAAAACTTATTTTCAAGTAGACTAACTTATATCTTAATCTAATCATAATTGTATTCCTATAGTTGTATAAGTATCATATTCATACTATACTATCCATGATTTTCATTTTCCATTTTGATCACTTTTATATAGATATATTTCATTATGAACAATATGCAAGCAAGATTCAGAGTAGAAACTCATTGGATTCTCACTTACTACAATTCAAAATTCCAGTTTCAATATATGCATCTTGAACAAGCAACAACCACTACTTAGAAACATGATTTCACTATTACTACCCTTGTATATACAAATTACTTATCATATCAATCGCTGACAATATCATGTAGAAATCTTATACTTACAGTCTTACTGTTCAATCACCACATACAGATTCAAACATTCAAAATTTAACATAGAGAGTTCAAATACTTACCCTGATATGAAATAACCTCTAATCATAAAAGAACCATAGCTTCTAGATCATCTATGTAAGATACATTCATACTTAAGAAAGGTTTCAGTAAATACCACTTAAAGAAGAGGAAGAAGAAAGAAGAAGCTTTTTAGAACTCATCTCTCATATATAAATATGACTCCACTTACTTAGTGGAATTTAACAAGTGTCATACGTTTCAGAACTTGCCTTCTTATTGGCCTATAGTTTCTGAGGGAAATATAAATAATCACTTTATAATCACAATTATCAAGCTAGGCTAGCTAGTTGATTTCTAACCAAGTTACTCAGAATCTAACTAACATAGTATTCCGTACAAACCAGGCGTACTATACCTTTGGTGAATATTCATTCCGTACTTATCCTTTATTAATTAACACGAACTTCCCCTTAATAAAGCAAAATATCATGAAGTCAAATTTTTACTAACTCATGTGGCAGTTACTATATGCCCACATGTATATGCCAAAATAATCATATGGGCAGATAACACTATGCCAGGCAAACTATTTACTACTATACGTCCAAAACTTTAGGCCCACCAGATTTGGGGTGTTACTACCACCATTTCAACAGATTAAAATGTCACTAAGATTCACTTAGCATACCTCTATGTCGCTAAAATTGGATAAAGCTGACACTTTATATATCTGATCACCCAAAAGTTAAAAAACCCAACTGTCATTAACTAATTCAGGGGATAATTCATTGAATTCCCTTGGGATAACCCATTTAAACTACTTAGATGATAATTCATTAAATTCTTTCAATTGATAATTATAGAATCTCTCAAGACACAATACTTTAAAAACCTGTTTGAAGATAATTATATATCAGCATTTCACAATAGCATCTTCTACAAAATTGCATAGACAACAAATCAATCAAACATAATGGTTTCATCAAATGTTTCCCCCACGTATGACTAAATCATGCAAAATCATCTGCAAAATATTCTCCTACAACCTCATATATACTTAATACATCAATGGATCTAGATTTTTAGGCCTTCAACCTATCACTTTATAATTGCTTTCGAACATGGGGGACATATTGTTTAACCATAAAGTATAAAGTCAAAAATAAGGGATAAACCCCGCATAAAGGGATCAACCTAAGAATAAAAGATGGATAGATGCCATGAAGAAAAGGTACGTGAAATCCCCATCAAGGCCAAAAATAGTACCTTTCAAATAATCAAAAAGTTAGAGTAAGTTGTACATGGTCGAATCACCACTACCAAAGAAAGGCATCACCTCAGCCAATTAGCAGCAAAGAGTGATTATACTTCAGACACCTTTGCACACTCCCATGCAATTGATATACCTATAATGAATCCCATATGAGGTATATCTGTTTTAGGGTAAGAACCAAATCTTTGCTCCCATATTGCTTTTTATTCTAAAATGTTCTCATTTTTTACTTAAGCATCAAAGAGCGTCTCTGTCACATCCCAAAAATAAGGTTAAAAGAATTGGGTTTGTGGTTGACTTATTGATTGGATTTAAGCTTGAATACGCATGATTGTTAAAATGTGTGAATGTATGTTTTATTGTAACTAAACATGATTTGTACGATCTATGTATGATATACGATATGTTAGAATAGGAAAATTGGCATGAAAATACGAAATACTATGTATAGGTGTCAATGTATCATATGTAGGTTGGGCATGTTTTGTTATCTTTGCAATCGAGTCTTGATTTTTATGCTTTGCAATTGGAGTCCCTAAATGCTATGAAATGACTTGAAAATTCGTATAATTAAGCCTTAGTTGGATAATTCCATAATTTCACCCTCGATTTTACAAAAAAAGTTTTACTAAAATATTTTACTAAAATTACGATTTAATCCTTAAATTTTACTTTAAATAATTAATTAAAGAATTAAAATAATATAATCAGGTTTTATTTTATTAATTATTCTAAAATGAAACTTTATTATGAGGTTTAATTTGAAAATAGTGTGTTAGGACCTAATTGGAAAAGAGGAGAAATAGAGAGCGACCAAAAAGGGCAAATTGCCCAATTATTAGGAAATTAGTCTTCCACTAGGAATTTTTATTGTCTTCTTCTTCGTTCTCCTAACCTAAACCCCTATCCTAAGTTTTGAGAGTAATTACTTCAAAGAATTTAATTATTTTTAAGTTATGTTAATTAGAAATTATGTCAATTAAGTATCTTATTTATTGATTTAATAATGTTATGTATAGTATTATCGAGAGAAAGTAGTGTTGATGATACAAATTTTAGTTTAAGTTATGAAATTATGGTAATTTACAATAATAAGTGGAAAAATGACTAAATCATAAAGTTAATAAAGTATGTTATGACATTGTATAAAGTGGAAAGAGGGTGAAGTGAAAAAAGGTTAAAGTTATGGTGTTATAAGAGATAATTTGTAAACTAATAAATAATATGTAAGTTGAGTCCCTTCCCCCCATTTCTCTTCCTTTTATTTTCAGTAACTAGGATAAAAACCACACTAAAATAAATAATATTGGGGGTAAAAACTAAACAAGAAATAGACTTAGGCCTAATGGTTAGCAAGTTAGAACCCTTTTGGAGGTCCTAGATTCGAGTCACTCCTTCCACTTTTATTTTGGAAATTCGACAAATCCCTTAAAAATAAACAATATGTACAATTAAGTGTCAAAATTAAGTAAGAAATAGGCTTTAGGCCTAATGGTTAACACGCTAGTATCCTCCATTGGGCACCCAAGTTTGATCCATTCCCTTCCTTTTTCATTTCATAATTTTGCCAAAAACACCTCAAAACACATAAATATATTAAGCATAAAAAATAAACAAGAAATGGACAATAGCCCAATGATTAAGGCGTTAGTTCCCCCTTGAGAACCTGACTACAAGGTTCCTCCTCCTCCCCTTTCATTTTAGTTTCAATTTTTAACAAAACATTGGGAAAATTGCAAGTGCAGGGTTCACAAACCCTAGGAATTTAACAAATTCTTTCCTAATTAGAATTCATATCTTGCCCTTCCTTAAAATTCTAATAGAATTAGAATTCTACCATCTTTTTCTCTTCTTTTCCTAATTAGAATTTCATATTGTCCCTTTTCAAATTCTAATAGAATTTGCTTTCTATCTTTCTATTTATTCTCTTTTTCTTTTCTTTCCATTTTCTTTACATCATATTTTCATCCTAATTTTTGATAATTACTTTGCTCTCCTGAATCAAATCGTTCCCCCGTTTGTTGATTTCTACCAGTATTTAGATTGTCATCAAATAGCTTCCAAAAATTGGTAAGTGCATTAGTTTCAATGATTAGATCTCAAACTACTGTAATATCATTATCCCATGTTAATATTTCGATCCAATTAATTAATTTCTTCAAAATTTTACAAATCTTGATACCAAACGTTAATTGTGTATATTTGTCATTGAAAGATCGGATTTAAGTGAATCTGTGGTGAAAGCTGTGTGTTCTTTTACAAGTAAACCGGGGTAAAATCTTTCCTAGGATAGGACCACATAGTCTACTAAACGGGCATCTAGACCATACGACCTTTCACACAGCCATGCCCCCTGAAACCCTAAGATAGTTTGAATCCCACACAACCCAAAACCATTCACCTGGCTTGCCACATGATTGTGTCTCCCCTATATCTTGATTTTTCAATTACCAAACGACTACGGTCTATTACAATGTCTGGCCGCACGGGCGTGTAACCCCTCCACATGGTCTATAGAATCCCACACGGCCTAGTCACATGATTGTATGTCCCATATTTTTCATATTTTATACTTTTTACTCCCATATTTGTTCAGTTTAGTCCTTGAATGGTTCCCAAACTATTTTTAGTGTCTTATTTTACTCAATTAAATCCCTGATAATATTAATCATAATAGAATCCATGATATGATTGACTGAAATAATAAAAATTTCTATTGCATCTGTATTTGTGATTGAACGTATAACATGCCTTATGTTGCCGTTAAATAGAACACATAACAAGCTAGACTTTTTACTACTGAGTTGATATGTTAAAAGCATATTAAATGTTATTGTTTTGATCTATTTTGAGCATGGCATATTGTATTGCATAGGATGGGACGTTATGAATGGAGGAAGTATTAGCAATTTATCTACATTATTTTGTTGTGTTCCTATAGCCATAGGCAGATTCCATCTACAACAGTCCTGATGTGTATCCATAGCTATAGGCAGATTCCATCTGCGGCGTTTTTGTTGTGTATCCAAAACCTAGTATAACGCCCCGAAATTGGGGTTAGAATTATTCAGGTTAGTTGGTTGGATCAGTGGTTCTGTAGGACTGTTAAGTTTGTTTTTGTGCTTTAGGAGGAAAATAAGTCTGGTGGTTCAGTGGTTAGCTCTTTGGTAGCTTACCTTTGGTTTCGGGTTCAAGTCCACGTGTTTGCAATGTGGGAATTGGTTTTAGAATTTTTGGTTCTAATTCTTTAAAATTTTGTAATTTAATTTGAAGGGTTTTGACTAATCTGATATTGTTATTTTATTTGGAAATATATTTTAAAATAATTTGAAGAGTATTTTAAATTATTTTACTTTATTTATTTTATTTTTATTATTTTATTATTATTAAAATTTAAGTGAGAGAAAAGTGGGAAAGTTTTTAAAAAAACTCCCGCGTTTCTCTTCTTCTTTCCCACATTGGTCACTTTCTTTTCCTTTTGGCAAATTTAAAATTTTATTTTTTTATCATTAATTCTTCTTATTTTTTTGTTTGTTTTTTATCCTTTGAGTGCCATTGCTCATTAAATATAAAGGTTTTAGTATTTTGAGTTGTTCTGTTGATTTCAATAATTTTTGGTTAATTGTTTTTTGTTTTTCAAGACTTTATTTGGGTTCTTGCCTTGTTTAATTAGGTTTTTAAGGGGGTAAGTATCGTTGTAAGGATTCTATCAATTGTTTTGGAATTTTCTATTTTGTTGCAAGCGAAAACTTGCTTGGTTTTGGGTATTTGTGTAATTGAGTTTTTAGTTGGATTGTTGGTGACGAATTGGTCGGTTCTTAGTACTATGAGTAGCTTATTTCATGTGTGTTTCTGAAACTACTATAGTTAGGGATTGTTTTGATGTTGAAATTCACGGATTTCAGTCAATTTCGGTGTTGCCTTGTTTTGTAATTTTTGTTATGTGTTTGTAAATTGACTCGTTTTAGTTCCTGTGTAATCCAACACTCGTTTAAGCCTATGTAAGTGTGCTTGGAATACCATTACTGATTGAGGGAGGTCTAGTAAGAGAGTATTACGGTTTGATTTGAGATTTGTTTATGGATTGCTTGATTTGATCACATTATTTGCATAAATGTTAAATGTGTTGTTTGATAATTAGAGACATACAATGTTGTATCACTATTTTGAAACTAATTTCGAGCATGTCCGATTTTGAAATAGGCTAGTCCGAGCTGTTTTTCAGTAAGGATAATGGTTAATGAAATTAGAAAAAAAAATAATTTTATTCATTTTTGTAAATAGTTTGCATCTGCATTTGGGTTTGGGATATGTTTGAAGAGAAGGAAGTTTGCTTTGGTAGTTTTACTACAATACCACATTATTATATATATGTCAGCTTAGCTGCATATTTCTATTTGAGTGGCTTCAACCTACTACCGTGGTGTATAGGGTGGATGGGCTACCGTAACCCTTTGTGGTGTACAGGGTGGATGGGCCTACCATTGCCCAGTTGTGTGTAGGGTGGTCGGGTGTGGTTGGGTGAGAAATTTCGATTTGTTGCATATTTTACGTATATAATTTTATGTTTGTATATATTAACGTTGGGACATGTCTGATAGATTAATGTAATTGTGTTATGTATGTTAGTAGAGACTATTCATATATTTGGTTACCGGTTTTAAATTCTAGTATGACATATGTATTTACTTTTTCTGAAACTATTTTTGTTCTGTTACATCATCAATTATCTCTTGCCTAAGTTTCAGTCTCACACTGAACTCGTGTAGCTCATCCCTTTTAGTTTCTCCGTTTCAGGTATTTTACGAGATTAGTTTGTGGACTCGGCACATCAGAGGTCTCAGAAGGTTTTTTTTGTGTTGGTTCGGTTTAAATAAGATTTCCATAAGATTAGTATAGTGATTTTTAATCAATTTGTAAGGCAATTGTATAAACTGTGGTATGGGTTATTGCTACTTGATTTGGTTTTAAAATATTCGATGCCACTCATGGACTTAATTTCATCAAATTTTATTATTCATTTTATAAACATACGAGTTTTAAGGTATTAATCTGTGGGTTTTTTTACTAAAAGATGACATCAAATTTTGCCGCTGCAATTCCATTTTGAAATTTTAGTTTTTCTCAAAACTACTACTCTGCTTTGATTACAAAATTAGTACAAAAATAGTAACTTGTTTTTGAACTGGTTTGAAGTGATAAAATGGTTTAATGTAATTAAATCTTATTTACGGTTTCAGTAATTTGTAAGAGAAAAATATTTTCGAAAAGAGTTTTTGTGTTTAAAACAATGATTTTGTTTTCAGCCATTTCGATGGCCAATGTGACCTTCGGAATTCGGTGAAAACTTTTGGGCCGGGTTTTGGGGTGTTAGTCCCAGTGGTAGCTATTACCCGCAAACATGTTGTTCATCCACAGCCAATGGTAGATTTTACCTGCAATATTTTGCTATGTATCCACAACCATAGGGAAATTCCATTTGCGATGTTTTGTTGTGTGTACATAGCCATTGATAGTTAATCTACAAACTATTGGTGGTTAAACCACAATCCGATGTGTTGGTGGTTGGAGTTCAGGGGAACTCCCATTGTGGTGTGTAGTGGTGGGGTAGGATATTTTCTGTTAAAATCGAAGTTGTATGGAATCCACAAAAACATATGCATACAAAACTGGAATTTCAAATATGGCATTTATATATATATATATGTATATTGTTGAATGATCTGAAACATCCATATTATGATATTGTCATTGTAAGTTATTTTTGTGTGGCATATTTTTGTATGTTTAATCATTTGCACTGATTATCTTGTGATTGAACTCACATTGAGTGTCATAGCTCACTCCCCCATTTATTTCCATTCTTATAGATAACCCATTAGGTTAGGATGTGGAAGCGAAATCCGGAGCGTCTTGGCTCTATTTTAGTTAATAAAATATTTCAAAAATTATTATTTGATCTTTTAATTATTCAGAGACTGTATTATTTTATTTTAAACTATAGCATGAGACGTATGGTTTTTTTTCTTTTAGCATGCATGAAATTTAATTTGATTTTAGGATATCGAAATATGAATATTAATTAATTGTGCATGAACTTCGGTTTTTATTAAAAATACAGACAATTATAACTTTTCCGCTGCTAAATTATAGTTAAGAATTTCAAATAGTAAATAAACTAGTAAATAACTAAGTTTTTTTTCCAAAGATAAACAAACATTTTAAAATGATTGTTTTCAAAACTCCGGTAGCTTATCGGGCCATTTCGGTGGCTAATGTAATCTTCCGAATTCGAGTATAACGTCTAAGCCGGGTTGAGGAGGTTACAATCTCGGAGCATAAGTTTTGACACCCTTATAGTCACCCCTTTGTTTTGCAAATTTTCTACCTTCTAGGTCAAGCTTATTTAAGCCTATCAATATCCTTAAGCAGCTAAAACATGTGCATTAATTGATATTTATTAGATAAATCTTAATGTAATAAAATATTATTAAAATAGGAATATTAAAATATAAACTTATTTTAGTGAAATACTAGAAAAAGTCTGAACAACAAACACGATTAGCACGACTTGTTCCCAAGTTACACCTGAGGTTGTGAACAACTTGACCATCAGGTCATCACATGGGGTTCTGAAATATAAAGTTTTAATCTACACTTGTATATATATATATATATATATATATTATGAATTATATATAGATTTACGTGGTAGAGAAATTTGTAGTTTTAATATATATATATGTGGTATAACATAAGATAGCAAAATTTGCCATCACTAAAATTGAGATTTTGCTGCCTAATTAAGTCTTAATTAGCACTAAGTTCGATTATTGATATTTAGATATAGTTTAAGGTAGTTAAATCTTTGTACTCTTTATAACATCATTCCATTATAATAATTTAATTTGTTATAGAATCGATTTTTAAATTTTACTTTTACCTTTTAATATCTTTTATCTATAACAGAAGTAACCATAAAATATGACATTCACTATTAAATTATTTTTTTCAAACATCTTCTCTTATATTTTAATAAAGTTAGTTATATTCCTAAGAGAAATAAAAATAATAAATTTTAGTTAGAATATTATTTCAATAAAATGCTTCATTTTAGATAAAATTTATTAATCATATTTTATTAAGTGAAAATAGTCTTTAATAAATTGAACAAATTTGTAAAATTTATTAAATATGGTTTAAATATAACTAATTAATAATATATCATGATTTTAAATTTGAAAATTTAAAGAAAATCAAATATGATCTAAATCACAAATATTATTATAGGTGTCTCCGATGTTATAATAGGTTCTTTAGATGTCGTTATAGGTGTATAACAACTACCTCTCTAAAACATTCAAAATTTTGGCAGACAAATGGGGTTGTTATAGAGAGAAATGAGTGTATATTTTTTTATAAGAGAAAACAAGCAAGAATTGTTCAGGGTTTGAATTTAAAATTGGTATCAATTGAAGCTTGAAAACAAATTCTTTACAAATTCGCCTGAGATTCGGTTGGCTATATAATTTTATTATATACTAAATTATGACACACTCACAATGTCATTAAAAAATTGAATCATAAATATGTATAAAAAATTATGTTGTAAACAAATAAGTTTTTTGGTTGAATTGATAGAGTTGAGTTTGGGGAGACTAAGATGTTTGAGGTTCAAGCTCTTTTGTGTATTGATAGATTAACTGTCACAACAATTCAATTGGGCACAAATATAGACATAAACACATTATACCTAACAAAAGTAACTATATTTGATTAGATTATGACACACCCAATGTATGGATGAAAAATTGTATAACAAATAAATTTAGAAGAAACTTATATTGAATACAAATGAGACTTTTGACAGAGTTGGTAAAGTTAATAATTTATACACCATGATGTATAGGTTCAAATACTGTCATAAGTCGTTTTAAATTGATTTATAGAGATTTATGTGTAATATATAAAAATATAAAAGATTTATTACTGAGGTTTTAGAGTTTACAATGAGGTCTATTCTAAATTTTAGACTTCGTACAATTAAATTAGTATTCAATTGATTCATGATAGTTACTCAATTAAAAGCGTAAAAGCTTTATATATAAAATAGATAAGGTTTATTTTGAGATTTGGGTTGATTAGTTTAGAATTAGGTTAGATCCCATTAATTTAATTTACTATTCCACCCACTCTTTGATGTTTTGTTTTTTATTTTGTTCTTACACATATGTCTTTATATCTTTGCACTAATCTACACAAACTTGGGCAAGTTCCATTGATTAGTTGCACTATGTGGATGACATGAATTAAAGCACATTTTTCTTTAATTTTCTTATCTTGTTGAGAGCAACCATATATGAAAGAAATTATTCCAAGTAGTCGAATTCTTATTAATTCGCATGCTTAAGTTTTGGAGTATTTAAGTTGATAAAGTAGGTAATATTCACTTTGTCAGTATGACGTTGTGTTTAACCTAACATCCTTGGGAAGCTAGTTGTGCCGATAACTTTATCTCATAACTACTTTCTTTTTCAATCCAAAAAACGCGTAATCTTAATGAGATAATCACAAACATTTCTAATCTACCAAACCATGGTTTCCTTGGAAATTTATGAAAAGCTTAATTAAAAAAACTCTACTCAAGTACCTAATTTTTAAGTTATTTTTAAAATCTTTATCTTTTTATAGAACTAGTTCCCATGTTATATGCATAGTATGTGATTTTACTGTTTTTAAATAATAATGGATCTAATTTATAATAAAAATCTAAAAATAATTGAGAGAATAAAATAATATTTTAAAAGTAATGGAAATAAAAGAGTGGTTAACAGTCTATAGTAAAATATTATGTAATTAGATAAAATAACTTAACATTGGAATATAAATCAAAATTTCACCTACAAATAACAATTATTTTAATACTTTATTACTTTTCACATAATATTTTACACAGCACAATGATAAACAACAATTCAAAAATATGGAAGTATTATTAAAATTAAATAATAGTAAAGCTATCAAATATCAAATGTTAATAACTAAACATATCAAATAATAATGAAAATCATACCTTTTATAGAAAACAAAAGCATTAAATAATGCTAACATATGATTTTTCAGTATTTTTTATATGTTATTTTGAATGAAAATGTCTTACTAATATAAATAAGTGAGAATTAATCTAAAACAATAAGTATAATATGGATCCAAAGTTTAATTAACTGATAATAACTATTACATTGATAATGAAAACTTTATTAATAAATAAATATTGATTATTAAATTTGTACATTGTAGATTAGATTACCAATATATTGATATCATCCTTTTTTTATATAATGTTAATCTCACAATTTTATTAATTATAAAAATATTTTAACATTATTAATTATTATATATTTAAAATAAAATAATATTTATATATATTATATTTATTTGATAAAAAATTTGGATTTTTATTATTTTTAATTTATCCAATGATTTTTATAAATTTATAAATTTATAAATTAATAATATATTATATTTTTTTAAGTATAACTTTTAAAAGATATTGCCAACTTAATTAATTTCACATTAATATACTATTATATTAATTAATATTACTTTTTTAATTATCACATAATAATATTAATAAAGAACCCCATGTGATGACCTGATGTCAAGAGTGTTCACTGCCTTAGGTGTGACTTGGGTTCAAGTCGCACTAATCGTGTTTATTGTTTAAGCTTTGTCCAATAAAATATTATTTTAATGTCAATTTAGTAATATAATTAACAATAAAGAATATTTTTATCAAATTAAAAACAATTTCAGACTCATGCTTTTATATTAAAAAATAAAGAAAATGTTTTAGTACTAACAAGTGGCTAGCTCAATAATCACGCACTATATTGGATAGATATATAATATTTTTTTGATAAAATACCTAAAACTATTCATGATTCTTTCTCAATCTTAAAATAGAAGAATAAACGCATTTTAGCGCGCTTGAACCCATATTGTCTGTACTAACAATAGTACCAATATCAATTGAGCTAGAATTCAACCAATTGGAAAAAATTATACTAACATACTAACTGTTTAAAAAAGGTAGACAAAAGTAATTTTTCACATTTTATTAAAAATTAAATTAGTAATATGGTAGTCTTCACATATATGGTTAATTGTATAATTCAATCTAATTCACGTTATATTTTATACAAATTGGTACTATTAAAGTTGTGTATAAAGTTTTCATTTGTGCTTGACTAAAGTGATTTGGTCGGTAATTTTAATTAACACTTATAAGAAATCATATGATATTCTACAAATTAATGAAAAAAAAGATTTTGTTTTAAAAAAATTAAAATAACCCAATTCCATCGTTTTCATTGTGAATGCTTTCAATTTGTTTTTTTCCTCTTAGTTTGTAATTTTATTTTTTGACCAATTTTAGTGGATTCCATGAACATAGCCTAGAACTATATTTGTCAAACAATTTTAAGAAAAAAAAGTGACATCCATTTTCATCATAAAAATAGAGTGGAAAAAGAAAAAAAGAAAAGGAAATTCTTCGAAAACTTTACTTGGAAATATTCTTTTTGAACATTTTCAGGGATTTTTAAAAACTAATTTAATTGAGGTGCCTCATTTGATGCTTTAAACGAGAGCGCTATCAAATTGGGGAAAACCCCAAAATCAGGTGATAAGCTTAATTATATGTGTAAAAATGATAATATGAAAGCATTGAGTGACAGACAAGTTATGTTTTTAAATTTCGGATGAGATTCGTAATTAATATGCCGTTGTTGCCCTCAACTTAATTCATTAATTCATTTATTCCCATACTTAATCTCATTAATAAATGTATTCAGAAAAAGTAAAAATCTCATTAATGGTGAATACATCCCCTTCTTCCTTATGCCAAGTGTCATTTTCAAATTTATTCAAACAATAAATATTACCATTTTAAATCTTCTGGAACATTTCTAGCATAGTTCTTATCCAATTTTCCAATGGTGCGAATTGTGATATTGTTTTTTAACTAAAGTTAAAATATCATAAAAGTTATTTTAATCTCCCAAATCCCGCATAAACTTTATGATCGAATTTCTAAGGTTACATTAGCCATTGAAATGTTCAAGTAAAAACGTTTGGTTAAATTCGCTACTTTCATTTAATTTTCGGAAAAATTTAGCATGGTTGCATAAGCTTTGTTAAAAACATCTGGTTATTACATTATTTGTAAATTAAATTCAATTTCACTCTAAAGACGCGTTATTTGAAAATAAAAACCCTCACTAGATTTTGTCATTAATCTTTTTGAAAACTACTTTTCATCATTTTCCAATGGAAGAAGTGTTGCTTTTGATCTTTTTTTTTTGAAAATCCATATTTTAAATTATATTAGGCCGATTATTAAATTTGTTCAATTTCCATCAAATTATCTCATGCATGCAAAATCCCAATTAAAAATAACTCATACCACAATCTATACTTAAATAAAATTACAATCCCAAAATAATACCAAAATAAATAAAATAAATTTTAAAATACTTTATTATGAAAAATTTCAAGATGAAATCTCTGTACACCGAATCCGGCCCTAGTCTTGAAGGTTATCTGTAAAGAGTAAATTAGCGATGAGCTTAAAAAGCTCACTGTGAGTCTAAGCAATATAAGCAGTCAATCAGTCAAGAGGCATACAATCATTATAATAGTTCATACAATTTTATCACGACATATCAAACTCAAGTATACTGCATGCTTAATGATTTAGTGCAATAATCCTACCCATCTTTCTGCTACACACCATGAATTTTCCAGAACCCGTCATCCGAACACCAAAGCAATAAGAGCCGAAGCTTGGTATGGTTAAACCACCAGTATCAATATGCAGATAAAATTGCCAGTAATATACGATAAGTTGCCAATACTCCACAATACTCGAGGGTGCAGTATATTGACTAACCAATGTTGCGGATTCGTCAGTACTCCATGGAACTCCTCCGTTACTCAATCAATACCCAAAAACATTCAATGAAATATAACATATCAATGGTGTAGCATATCATGCTATTGGATAATAGTAAAATATCAATGGCATGCTCATCATGCTTTCGATTTAACAATTTCGGTGGCATGCTTATCATGCTTCAGGTTTGAAAATCTTAATGACATGCTTAATCATGCATTCATTAACAGTATGAATGCTCATCATGCTTTCGATTTAACAATTTCGGTGGCATGCTTATCATGCTTCAGGTTTGAAAATCTTAATGACATGCTTAATCATGCATTCATTAACAATATCATGTCATACAAATCAGAAAATACATTAACAGTAATTACAGTCGGCACCCACACAATCTTTTAATCTCAATTAAGGCCCTTAAGGATTCAACCACTACTCATTTTTAGTACTCACCTTAACTAACCCTTTTAATCCACTCATGATTGTTCGGCCATGCACAAATCAACATGTATTTTGGTTTATCACGCACATAACATTATTAAATATGGTCAATTAAACACCTAAAGGTTAGACCCAAAGGTTAAACCGAACTCTGTCGCTTTTCCGTAACTCTTACGCTTGAGATCTAATTAGCTCCAACTCTGATCTGTACCCAACAAGGTTTAATCATTAAAAATTAGCCCCTTAACATCCATATAGGGTTCGACCAAAGCATCAATTTTAACCAAAATTTCAGATATGAAGTTGTAACTTAACACTTACTCTATTTGGCTTATAGTTGCGAACAGTTCACCAAAGCTATTGTTGATCTGAGGGGTTTGGATTTTTTTATCTTGAACCAATCAAACATGAAAAAATTAAATTGGTGAGACCCGACTATCACAGAATAAGAAAAAGAAGAAAATAACTTAGATCTGATTACCCAAAAATGTTACTTACACTTCCCGTTATGGATCTGTGGTAACATTTTACATAGAAAATATAAGTACTCACCAACGAGTGACAAAAAGAGATTTGGCCTAGGGCTTATAAGGTAATTTAGACAAAAATAAAATGTGACAAGGGGAAGGCAAAGAAGAAGGAACAATGGGCAGCACAACAAGAACGGTGGTTGCTCACCACAGCGACGGTAGAGGAGGAAAAAGAAGGGAAACAATGACAAAAACAATGATGATCAAAAGTGGACAGCAAGGTGCGATAACAATGGTGGAAAAAAATTGTCAACCAAATGGCCAAGGAGACTATGACAATGATGGGAAAAAAGAGGAGAATGGAAAAATGGAAGGGGAAAAAACGAAGAAGAGAAAAGAGCTAGAGAGGGGGAGGGGGAGGGCAATAGGGGAAAAGAAGAGAGAAGAGAGAAAAGAGAAAAAAAAAAAAAAATCAACATAAAATTACTTTAATTTTTTTTAAAAAAAATAGCATTTAGATAAAATCTTTGAATATTCAAGTTAATCAAATTTTTCTGTGTTTGAGTCAGACTAAAATCTAACAACTTGTTAGGGTGGACACCATATGCTTAAAAGAATAAAAATTTACGAGCAAGGGGAATTGAACTCGGTTTGGTACTTACACTACTTCTTAATCATTACATAAATTACTCATTCTTACTATAATTTTACAATTTTATCAATTAGAAATTCAGGATGTGACAATTTTATTTAAAAAAATAAAGGGATAAATACCAAAATTATACATGAACCATGGTTTAATGTGTAATTGTATATATGAACTTTGATTTTGTGTATTTTATGTGCAATTTTATACATGAAATTTTGATTTGATCCAATTCTTGTAAATTATTAACACAATTATTGATATAACATCATTTTATGTTTTTATATTGCATACATAAATAATTATATTTATTCAATATAAAATAAATTGATGTATTTATTTCCTTAAATATGTATGATTAAATCAAAATTAAAATTTTAAGTATACATTTGAACCATAATTAGAGTTCACATGTATAATTGCACCAAATTAAAGTTCATGTAATTTGGAGATTTATCCCAAACATAAATGATAAAACTTAAATCAGAAGAAACTATGGCCAACTAAAAGAAATTATTCATGACGGAGCAAATGTCGACCTGGAGCAAATTTAAAAGGCTAGTAGGTCTTAACTCCCTAAATTTTTAAAATTTTATTTAAGTTCTTTAGGTTTTAGAAATTTTATTTTGATCTTAAAATGAGTGTGTAAAAATGATAAATTTATGCTTAGCTCTTCAAAGTTTTTCAAATTTTTTAAAATTGACTTTTTTATAGATTTTATAGATTTTATGATAAATTTAGTGACATATTTAGTTTAATTTGGTAAACTAATACAAATAGTATCTAAATATTAATTTGTAAAAATAAAGTTCAATAATTACAATATCTAAGTATAAATAGTATTTAAATATTAATTAGGTAAAAAAGTAAACTTAAATAATTATAATATCTAATACAAATTGAGCATTTAACTTATTTTGCTTTTTCTAAATTTCAGTCATCAAGACTATCCCAAATTTGAAAATACCTTGTTGAAAGTAGCTCGACCCATACGGGCCGAACCTACTTTAAACATGTATTTTTTATAAATATCTCGACCCTATCTTATCAACAAATCTAACTTAGCTCCTGCTCTCTACACATCATTCCTCGCCTCCTTTTGGGTGGTTGGGTGGTGTTGGTCATAAGAGTGAGTTCGATTCAGTTAGACTTTTTGAATTTTTTAAATTGTCTATGATAATTTAGTTCGGTTTTTTATTTTTGGCTTAAGGGTGTAAAAAACCCTCAAACTTTTAAGAAAAAGCAATTAAACCATTGTTTTTTTTGCACTCAATTTGTAATCTCCCCAGCTCGGCCTAGACATTAGACCCAAATTCGAAAGATTACATCAGCCACCGAGATGGCCTACCATAGTTATCAGATTTTTAGAAAATAATTATTTTAAAAAATTATTTAATTTAGTAAAAGAACTTGGTTTAAATGTCGATTTACTATTCCTGAATGTTTTAATTAACATCTAGCAGTGACAAAGATGACATTTACTTACGTATTTAATAAAACTGGGATTCATGCATACTAATTACTAATCAAAACATAATATCTTAAGAGTTCAAATAAAATGTCATGTAGAATAAAGACAAACCTAAGTTTTAAATCCCATGCCACAATTCAAATAAAAGATTATGGTCCTCGAATAATAAAATATATCAAAAGATTAAGCCCTAATAAATTGAAAATAGAATGGATTGTACCGAGACCCTTCGGATGCCATGCCCGTGTCCTAACCTGTTATCTGTAAGGATAAAAATTAATGGATGGTGAGCTTTGATGCTTAATGTGAGTCCATTTACAATAAAATCAATGCGAAAATTAATAAGACACATTAATTAACATTGCATAAAATAAACATCGATAATAGTTCAGTTCATAGTATCGAATTTCCAAGTGCAACCATCATTAATATGTTAGAACTCATAATAATGGTCTTTAAAATTAACCAAATTCTTAGATTTTCCTACAATAATCATATCCATGCACATATATACATATATATTCATGCTTATCTATTATAACATAATTTTTAGATTTGTATGCACATGATTTGAATGATGCCATACAATTTTAGGTTTAAACAAAATAAATCCTACCCCACCGCTACATACCATAATGAGAGTTTCCTAGAATTCCCTTCTCCAACACACCGGGATTTGGATAAACTACTACTAGTTTGTAGATAATAACTTCCGTTTTGGCTATGGACACACAACAAGTCACCGCGGTTGGAATCTGCCTTTGGCTGTGGGTTCACAGCAGAAGTCCTATAGATGAAATCTGCTTTTTGGCTATAGATTTTACAGTATAAACCCACCATTGGAATCGACCTTTGGTTGTAGATACACAACAGTACCCGCAGATAGAATTTGCCTTTGGCTGTGGGTTCACAACAATTTATAGATAGACTGCTTGATCTTCCTCCATACATATCGTCCCAACCCATTCAATGCATTATGACATATTGAATACATAAAAAATATGATAGTATTTAATGTACTAACACATGACAAATCAATAGTCAAGTCATGTTTTTATCAAGTATTCAAGTTAACAGTATCAAAATGTATCTCATACATACATTTGCAAGTATAGATTCAATAGCAACATAACTTATTCATGTCTCATGTAAATATTCATAAATATAAATAAATACTGCAGTAAATCGTTTAATCCTAAGTTCTAGCATGTTTCTTATCATTAGGGTCCTAATTGCATAATTTAATTCACTAAAAGTAGTTCGAAACCTATTCAGGGACTAATCTGATCAAAACATAAAATTTTGGGTCAAAACTATAAATTCTAAGTTATAAGGGACACACGACCATGTGACTGGACCATGTGTAGGTGGCACATAGCCGTGTGGCTAGGCTGTGTAAGAGACTGTGTCCGTGTGGCATTCGAAACTACAAACTACAAAAGTGACAAGACCATGTGACAGGCCATCTGAGAAGTAAAAACCTAAGGTTTTAGGGGGGACATGGTCAAGTGATCCACATGAGCGGCCTATACTCCCGTGTGGTCTAACTTAGGCTTAGTTTTGCCTCAATTTTCTCGTAAAATAATACACACCTGACTTTCAAGGTTTTGAATGAGGATCCTCATGTCCATGTTTGATTTGATATACCTACAATGAGTCTTTCAATCAAAAAATATGCAAGGATTAATAACGATCTTCAAGGAAAAATCTAGATTTCTAGAAGAAATCGGTAATATTTGTAAAAGGATCATTTAATCAATCTTGAAATTAATAAGAACAGAAACCTATGGGTATTTTGAGATCTAAATGTCAAAATTGAGATATTTTTACCGATTTTTGGAAACATTTAAGACGGGATTCGACGAAATTACACTAAATTGATTAGAAGATCGGTTATAAAAAAAAGTTTCTAGCAATGTAAAGAAAATAATTGAAAAAAGGAAGATGAAAAGAATAGGGGAATAAATAGGGAAAAAGAAAATGAAATCCTTGTTCAATTGGAAAAGAGAAGCTATAGTTCTATTTTGATTTGGAAAAAAAGATTAAATAGTTAGAGTTTTCAAAATTTAAAGGGCTGATTAGGAAAATTGCCCTTCTTGTCGTCCATAAAAGAAATGGGAAGGGAGAGTGGCATGACTTGAACTAGGGATGCAAGGGATAAAGAAAGTGTTTAACCATTGGGTTCTTGCCCATACTTGGCATATTTCTACCACATTTAATATTTATACTAGATTGAGTTTATTCCTTAGTTGCTGATAAAAATAGAAGAAAATGGGAAGAGTGAGGCTTGAACTTAGGATCTCTTAGGGATTACTTTAGCTACATAACCATCAAGATTAAGCCATTTCTTGGTGATTAATTAAATTTCTAACCCTATATGTTTTGGGGTGTTACACAATTGGGTACTTAAACTGTCAAAATATATCTAATGGGCCCTTTGATCGTCGCTAAGGGTAACCCACTAATAAAATCCATTGTTATTCACTCCCACTTCCATTGCGGTATTTTGATTGGTTGCAATAACCTAGAAGGGAACTGATGCTCAGTTTTTACTTACTGACATGTTATCTGACACCCCAACCCTAACCTAGACGTTATGACCAGATCTTGGAGGTTACATTAACATCCCAAAACTTTGAACATTTGATTTCTAAATACAAACTAGTCTCGTTTCAGTAAATTTTGTAAAAACATGACTTTGTTTTGTTATTTAGAAAACGTAATAGTTGTTAAGTGTGTGTTTTCCAAAATGTTTGGATATGTTACAAGTTTATTAAAAGAGTCATGCTATTGACTTTATTTATTACTTCTAGAAACTCTTTTTCACGATTAAAATTTTGCAGCGGAAAAATCCTTAACTTGTTTAATTTTAAAATTAGATATTCAAGTTTTACTTTATGAAAATCATTCTGTATACTATTTTGCTTAATAAAACCAAATAAACCATGTAACACCCACTTCTAGCAGTTCTAAAGTTTTGGGCGTAAAGTAGTAAATAGTCTGTCTGGCGTGGTGTTATCCGCCCAAATGATCATTTTGGCGTATAGGTGTAGGTGTATAGTAACCACCAATTGAGTTAGTATGGATTTGACTTCATGATATTATGCTATATTAAAGAGAAGTTCGTGTTAACTGATAAAAGGGTAAGTATGGAATGAGTATTTGCCAAAGGTATAGTACGCCTAGTTTGTATGAAATATTGTGTTAGTTAAATTCTGAGTAATTTGGTTAGAAATCAACTAGTTAGCCTAGCTTGATAATTATGGTTGGAATGTGTTTATTTATATTTTTTTCTTGGAAACTGTTAGACAATAAGTAGGCAAGTTTTGATACGTATGACACTTGTTAAATTCCACTAAGTAGAGTCATATTTGTATGTGAGAGATAAGTTCTTAAAGCGTTCTTTTTTCTTCTTCCTCTACCTTAAGTGGTATTTACTGATACCTTCCTCAAGTCTAAATGCATCTTTCATTGATGATCTAGAAGTTATGGTTTTTTTATGGACAGGGGTTATTTTGCATCAGGGCAAGTATTTCAACTCTGCATGTTAAGTTCTGAGTGAGTAAATTTGTATGTGGTAATTGAACAGTAAGAGCGTAAGTATAAGGTTTCCACATGGGATTTTTAGCGATTGAAATGATAAGTAATTTGTATATACAAGAGTAGTAATAGTGAAATCATGTTTCTAAGCAGTGGTTGCTACTGGTTCGAGATGGATATATGGATCTAGAGTTTTGAACTGCAACAAGTAAGAATCAGGTAAGTCTCTACTCTGAATTTTGCATGTATACTGTTATTAATGAAATATATATATAAAAATGACCAAATTGGAAACTGGAAATCATGAATAATATAGTATGAATATGATACTTAGACAACTATACGAATAAAGTTAGTCTGCTTGAAAATAAGTTATGTGGAATGTATGAAGAGGGTTATGAACTTATAAAATCTTGTGTCCAGGATGTGTTTGGTTTGTACAGGTTGTAAAGTGAGTTGAGTCACCGTGGTGATATATAAGAAAGTTCGTTGGGACTGTAAACACGAACTATGAAGGAAAAAGTCCATGACCATAACATATTCAAAAAAAGATTTGTTGAATGGCATTATATCTAATGGGGTTCTCTGTGTGTCCCGGGGTGATAATGGGGTTCTCTGTGTATCCCAAGGTGATAATGGGCAAACCTCACTTAATGTGAGTTTAGGCAAATCCATATCACACACAAGACAGTTTTGGGATGCCTAGGTGGCATCCTGTCAGCCTTTGTGGCATCCTCTCTATATATAGCCTTGGTGGATACTCTGTATATATGGCTTTTGTGGCGTACATTGTATGGATTTATTTTGTGGCGTATTCTGTAATAAGGACTTATAGAGTGTAAGGTATATCATTGGCTTGCCTCCGATGTGTTTTGTGAAGCCCGCCAGGACATTAAACACAAGATTCTATATGAATACTTCTATGGCGTGCTCTGTTAGGCCTTTGTGGCATGAGCTGTCAGGAATTTCTGGTAAAAGTTGAATCTGAATGTCTGTCATTATTGTAAGATATGAGTAAATTCTTTTAGTTCTATAATAAGTAAAGCTAAGATAAGGTATTGATATTAGTTAAATTGATAAGAAAGATGGAGTATGAAAAAAGCAAGATAGTTGGAGTTTAAGAGAATGGTATTCTATGGTGGTATCTACAGGAATAAATTATGTAGAATAATCGGAACCCTGTAGTTCATACAATATTGCTAAGAATCCATCAAGGTATCGCTATAATAAGCTCACTAAGTACTCCTGTACTTACAATAACATGTTTCACGAAATGAGATTTAAAACTATTTTTGTTATTGATTAAACTTGTGTTGTAACACCTAAGATCCAAACCCATTGAATCGGGTTGGGTTTGGGGCATTATAAACCAAAGAAAAATCCAAACTATTAAAAGTATCCAAAACCAATAAACAGTCCAGAATAAAAGTCCAAAAGCTTAATTAAAATAAATTTTAACCAATTTAAGAGAGAATGTTCAGTTCGAGCTCCCAAACACTGCTCAATCCTAAGTCCGAGGGTTACCTAAAATGTTAAGCAACCAGAGTGAGCTACAAAGTTTAGTGTGTTCCCTGGCCCACAATTAGATATCAAATAAACAATATCATATAACAGAACCATGCATGTAACACCCCAAACCCGATCTATACGTTATGATCGAATCTGGAAATGTTACAAAGGAAAATTTAAAATTCAACCTTATTGTATTGAAAACTTTGTTTAGTTTATTACTAAAAGAAAATGCACACTCTATAAAACATATTATTATATTCATTAACGAAACCATCGATAGTTGCTCTTTTAGAAAAAAACATACTTTGCAGTGAAAATTTTAGAAGTCGTTATATTTTGGAAACCGAGTTTGTATTTTCAAAATGTTTATTTGAGTGAAATCATTATTTCTGTAAAATCATTTGTTGTGCGTCACAAAAAACTTAATCAAAACCAAAACTAATAATAAAAACTATAAGAAGACCAAAAGTCTGGAGAGTCCCATAGTTATAAAACTCTAAAAAAAACCAGAATTTAAATAAACGTCTTAAGTAATCAAAGTTTAAGGGCATGTGGAAACCTCTAAACCTCCGTCGCACCGACCCGTCTAAGCCTGAGGATTACCTAAATAGAACAGACAAATAAATGTGAGTTTTCAAAAACTCCGTGTGTAACTCAACGGAAACATACATGCACATGATCTCAAATTTCTCATATAGTAGAACAGATTCGGACATAAGTCCATAACAAAATTGGATTATAACAAAAATCATGCAGATATGCAAAGCCATACCCCCATCCTCTACACACCACTCTGACCATCCTAACACCACGTGGGGTATAAAACACCCACCCATCTCTACACACAACATAATGTCCGTACGACACTTAATAGAATCAATTGCAGCCATGCTGTTAGTAAGTTGGTGAAATATCGCTTCATAGAACACTTCCTCCACATACATATCCCACCCCATACACATATACAGATAACAGATTAATAGGTATATCAAAATTAACGTGTCTTGTATGCTCAGATACAAGTATTACCTATGTTTATACAGAACAATCAAATCATATATACTATATTTTCATAATACTCAAACCAGTCTATCAAAATAACAGATTTCATGCATTAGGGTTTGTTTTGTCCTTAATGACCCTAGAGAAAGCTCACAGTTGATCGAAGCGACGTGTACGACCTAAGAGAAAAATTTTGTATTTTGGGCCCTCGTGTGGGCCACACGCCCAATTTGGCCCTACCCGTGTGGCCCATACGGCATGGGAAACCGTCCAAATGCCCGTGTGGCCTACACGCTCAAATCGGCCAAGGTCGTGTGACCCACACGGCCGTGTGTCGCATACGGCCGACCACACGGCCAGACATACACCTGTGTGGCATCGACAACCTTGTTCGATTCTAATGCAAAAGCAATCCCGAGACCATCGAAACCTAAAAACAACATTTGAATGCCCCAATTTCAGTAAAATTGACGAAACTTACACACAAAACCATTCCCAAACATAATCTTACAATAGTGTCAAATGCATTCGCACACTTACCGTCAACGAACCAGAAACACCCTGCACTCAATTTGCTAGAGAAGCACCAATTGCATATTGCCTTTCCCCAAAACAAGAATTGTCGAGATTTAACGAGAATCCCCATTAAACACTAACTAAAAACAGTAAAACCACGCCTACCCAAACTTACTGAAATGAACGAAATAGAGATTTGCACAAAAGATGATGCCAAACGACAAAAGGGTAACCCCTGATTTTTGGTTTGAAACACAAGAGGAGAGGAAGAAGAAAAAGAAAGGAAATTTTGCAGAAAAGGGAAAAAGGAACAGAAAACTAACGTGAAATCAAGAGGGGACATTTTGGGAAACAAAATTAAGATTAAACAAATTTAATTAATTAAAATTTGAAAAAAAAACTAAAATCCCCTATTAACTCCCCCACTAATAGCACAATCCCACCAAATCTGACACCTCAATCCATATCCAACTACCTCTATCAGGCAATCGACGCAAAAATTATCATCCACACTCACACAAGGATTCGAACACGGAACCTCAAGTAAAGCTAACACCTTACCACTCAAACCAGCAGGCTCATTCTAATATGATTTCACTAGCAATAGAATGTAACCCAAACCACCAAGGATAAGGCTAGCATAAAAAAAGAACAAAATTTTCCAAAAGTAGGACTTGAACCTAAGACCTCAAACACACACCCTTATCACTTAACCATTGAAGTAGATACATAGTTATGACAGATTTCAAAAAAAACAAAGTTAAATAAATCAGGGCATTACAATGCACATAACAAAATAGACAAATCATAAACTATAACAAGCTTAGCATAACAGTGCCATACAGAAAGTACTACTCCCATTCGCTACGCACTAACTCCATCCAACCAATCACACCATAATGTGGTCATATGCCACTCAGATAATATGTAGCTGTGCTGGCATAATTATATTGCAAGAATACCGCCAAAATTATTTAGTGCAGATAATCTGCTAGAATCAGACTTCCTCCGTCACATAATCATACCCCACCCCAATGGATATGAAAAATCATAGCAAGTGATCATGCCACATAACTCATACATAACAAATAATAGAACAGAAGAATAGTATTTTATCTTACTAAAAGATTTACTGGTCAGAAACATATTTATACTGATACACACACAGGTTTATAGATATCATGATCTAGCATGTATTTAGAATATTACAAACTAGAGTCTAGAATTTTACACTAAGCCCAAACATAGCCAAACTGACCACTCAAAATGGGCCCACATTCCCGTGTGGTCCACACGACCCACCAGGCCAAATTGTGTGGCCCACATGTCCTATCTCAACTAAACCATGGGGCTCACATGCTCGTGTACCTCACCCAGCCCGACACACAGCCGTGTGGCATCGTCTACATCATTTCAGTTTTACACAGAATTCCCAGATTTTTGTGTTCTTTTTCAAAAGTTACGGGATAGAACACACACCTTACTGCCTTTGGAATGTCGGCACAACGACAGTAATCCAAGTTCCTATACATGACACATGTACCTAACTCGATTAACAAACTAACATCGAAATCAAAACAAGTATTCGACTCATACTCAATTATGGTATTCAGCCAAATACATTATGGAATTTGACCCTAACCAAAAATCGTATAAACGAGCCCCTAAGTAAGGTATTTAGAACAGTTACCTAGAAAAAAGAGTGATTCCTACAACACCTAATTCGTCGAAGGGTTACTCGTTTCATAGTTGCCTCCTAATAAAATCACAGAACCAGTCTGAATCGCTACCCACTAATCAACCAAAAAGTCCTCTTACCTCCGTGAGAACTTGAAAAGTACAATAACATTGTTAAAAGATGAACAAACCAAACTTACCGAGAATAAATTACTCTAACTCCACAACTCGATCACACACAATACTCATGAAAAACACCGAATAGAATGATAACAAGATAAAAGTATGAGATTAGGAAACAACAAGAATAAGCAAGGCTATCAACGAAAAGAATGATCAAGAAAGAAAAAAGAACGTGTCAAAAGAAAGAGCAAAGGATGGTAGCAAAATGGCTGAAAGAATTTTCTTTAGCTGTAACCGAAAAACAAATAAGAACAAAAAGAAACGGAAGAGGAGAGAATGGAGAGAGTGGGAGAGAGAAAAGTGGAGATAATTTATGATAACTTTAAAAAATAGATCTAATCAAATCCCAACTTACCAGATTTGCTGTTATCCAATCAGGTTGGTAAGAATTTGAGTTTGACTCAATTCCTAAAAGTATGGGTGACACAACAGGGAAAAAACAAAAATTAATTCTTTTTTGGGAAAAACAAGATTCGAACTTGAGACCTAATGTTAAGCTAAAGCCTTACCACTGAACCAACAAACTTATTCTTGTCAACAAGCTAAAAAAATAAGATAACCTACATGTGACCAGTCAAGTGTAAAGATAAAATCAATAAAAATTCAAAGAAAGGAGATTGAACTCAAAACTTCAAGCACTCATCCAGAACATCTAGCCATTGAACTAGGTTAATTTTCCTAACATGATTATTACCCAGAAATTTAAAGAATTTTGGAGTGTTACAACTCTCTCCTCCTTAAAGAAATTTTGTCTTCGAAATTTACCTGTTCCAAAGAGATGGAGATACTGCTGATGAATCGAATCTTCTAATTCCTTAGTGGCTTCCTTTGAACCATGATCACACCACAAAACTTTAACTAAAAGAATAATTTTTCTCCACAGAACCTTTACCTCTCGACCAAAAATTTGAACCATCTCCTCCACAGTAGATAAGTCCAGCCTTAACTCGATCTACTCAACTGTAACCACATGAGATTGGTCAGACCAATAACGTCTCAACATAGAGACATAAAAGACATCATAGATACGATCTAACTTTGGAGGTAGCTTCAACTAATAAGCAATCGACCCTATTCACCTCAAAATCTAATATGGTCCAATTAACCTACGGCTCAACTTGCCCTTACGGCCAAAGTCGATATCCTTAAGAAAAAACTGATCCCCTATATCAAACTAAATATCCTTTCTCTTAACATCCGCATAAGATTTTTGTCTGTTAAAAGCCATCTTAAGCCGATCCCAAATCAATCTAACCTTATCCTCTTTGTCGATAACCAGAGCCGAACCCATAATCTTTCTTTCGCCTAACTCAGTCCAACACAGTAGAGTACGGCACTTACGACTATACAGAGCTTCGTAAGGTGCCATCTGAGTCCTTGACCAAAAACTATTATTATAAGTGAATTCAGTTAGAGGTAGGAACTCCTCCCAACTACTACAGAAATCAATAACACAACTCCGTAGCATATCCTCTAGTACCTGAATTACCCTTTCGAGCTATCCATCAGTCTTGGGATAGAATATTGTACTGAAGTCTAACTGAGTTCCGAGAGCCTTAAGTAATTTCTTCCAACCTGAGATGTTAAACGAGGTTCTCGATTCGAGATAATCGACACAGGAGCCCCATAGAATCTTGTGATCTCGAAAATGTACAACTTAGCTAACCTCTACAAAGATTAATTAGTTTGAACCAAAAGAAAATGAGCAGGCTTGGTCAACTGATCTATAATGACCCAAATAGAATCTTTCTTAGTCTATGTCAAAGGCAACCCATTAACAAAATCCATACGTATCTACTCCCATTTCCATTTGGAATCTCAACGGGCTGTAACAAACTAGAAGGAAGTTGGCGCTTAGCCTTAACCTAATGACACGTCAGACATCGAGCCACGAAATTAGTCACCTTTTAGTTCAAACGGGGCTGCCAATACAACTCCCGAAGATCACGGTACATTTTATTTCCTCTAAGGTGCATAGCATAAGGACAACTATGCGCTTCCCGCAAAATGGATAGTCTCAGTTCTCTACCATTTGGCATACAAACTCGACCTTGGAAACACAGAATACCATCACTGTAAAACCCAAAATTCAAAGTCTTGCCCTCCTCGAATTGCTGAACTAGAAGAACTAGTGACTCATCCAGAAGTTGCTTATCGTTAATTTTATTAAACCAAGTTGGCTTAACTTGCAACTCAGCCAACAACCCTCCATTTTCAAACAAACTAAGGCAAGCAAACATCGTTCTAAGCTCAGTCATCGACCTCCAAATAAGAGCATCAGCCACCACATTTGCCTTACCAGGATAATACTCTATAGTACAGTTGTAATCCTTAAGTAGCTCAATCCACCTCTTTTATATTAAATCTGACTCCTTCTAGGTCAAGAGATACTTAAGGCTGTTGTGATCTATGTATATAATTAGTTCTCACCATACAAATATTGCCTCTAGATTTTTAGAGGAAAGACAACCACCGCTAGCTTTAGGTCATGCATTAGATAGTTACTCTTATGAGGCTTGAGTTGTTTAGAAGTATAGGCCATAACCCTACCTTCTTGCATTAAAACATAACCCAAACCGGTATGCGACGTATCATTGTACATAACATACTTTTTTTCAGACTTAGGCTGTATCAGAACCGATGCTTGAGTTAATACCGACTTAAGCTTTTTGAAGCTTGTCTGTTGCTTATCAATCCACTTGAAAGTAGCATTGTTACGCAATAACTTAGTCAAAAGCGCAACAATAAATGAAAACCTTTCCACCAATATTTCATAATACCTCATCAGACTAAGAAAACTCTTAATCTCAGAAACATTTTTAGGTTGTTTCCACTCCAAAATAGTGTCTATCTTTTTCTGGTCCACTCGGATACTTTCGTTAGATACCACATGTCCCAAAAGCATAACCTCCTTTAGCCTAAAATCACACTTGCTTAGCTTAGCATACAATTCCTTCTCATGGAGAATTTTCCAAACCACCCAAAGATGCTTATCATGATCAACCTCGGACTTAGAATACACCAAAATATCGTTGATAAATATCATGATGAACTGATCCAGATATGGTTGGAAAACCTATTCATAAGATCCATAAATGTGAAAGGAGCATTAGTGAGGCCAGAAGGCATAACTAGGAACTGGTAATGATTGTAATGAGTCCTAAAGGCGGTCTTAGGCATATCGACTTCTTTTACCCTCAACTGATGGTACCCAGATCTCAAATCGATCTTAGAGAACACTAACAACCCTCGAAACTTATCGAACAAGTCGTCAATTCTTGACAATGGATACTTATTTTTTACCGAAACTTATTCAGTTGTTGATAATCCACACACATTCTAATAGTACCATCCTTATTCATGACAAACAACATTGGTGCCCCATAAGGTAGACACTAGGTCTTATGAACCCTCTATCTAGCAGTTCCTGAAGTTGACTTTCAATTCCTTCAGCTCATTTGATGTGATACAATAAGGAGCAATAGACACCGGAGCAGTCCCTCACAAAAATTCAATCCCAAACTCCACCTCTCAGTCTGGTGGTAACCGAGGTAGTTCCTCAAGAAAGACATTCAAAAAATCCTTAACCATTCAAATACTCTCCACGGCGAAACCAACAACATTTGTATCCTGCACATAGGCCAAATATGCTTCACACCTTTTTTAACCAATTTTTTTACTACCATAGCGAAGATTACATTAGATAGATAATCTCGACACTCACCAACCATCACAATCTCCTCATCATCCATAATTTTAAGAGTTACCCTCTATGAAGCATAATTTAGATTAATATAATGCTCCACAAGTCAATCCATGCCTAAAATTAGATTAAAGTCCTCAAATGGTAACTCCCTCAAATCAGCTAGAAGTACAAACCCCAGAATCTTAGGCGAACACCTCCTAAAGACCTTATTAACCTGCACCGACTGCCTCAATAGACTAACCATAGAGAGGTCAATAACAATATCCTCAATAGAAATCCCCAACTTACCAAAAACACAACTAGTAATGTATGAATGCGTGGAACCGATATCAATTAAAGCAAAATACTATCGAGAATGAATAGTAAAACTACCTGCTATAACATCGACAACATCTTTGTCATCGCAACGTCTCATCGCATAAATCGGTGCAGGTTGCCTAGCCTCAGTCTAATTTGCTCCTTGTCCGAGTGCCCTCTGTCTACGACCACCAACATTACCACCCCTAAACTGACCACGGTAACTCGGAGGCTACTGAACTACCCTATAAGGCTGAACCCAATCTTGAATCGAAGCTTGCATCTTCTCAGCTCGACGCGGACACTCACTAATCCGATGTTCCATAGACTTAAATCTGAAACATGCCCCTATCCTTCTCCAACACTAGCCCGGATGGAGCCTATTATAGTATGCACAGATCGGAGCTCGATCAACACCCACAGTTGCCTCAACCTATTGAGGTATATCTACTTTTTTCTTAGGCCACGAAGCTGTACTAGAAGGACATGAGTCTCTCTTACTCTTATTTAAATTCTTATCTTTCTCCCTCCTCTCGCGTTCTACGAGCTTAATCTTTTCCACTACCTTAGTCTTCTCCACTAAAGTTTCGAAGAACCACTTTTGCCGTGGAGCTACCAGGACTTTTAAATCGTAACAAAATTCATCCTTAAATCAAACACTCTTGTCATTATCTGTGGAAACCTGTCGCATGTAAAATGATGTGCAATTTCATGCAAGTATACACATCGGTTCAAGTAATAAAGTGATGAGTGAGTATTGGTCCCATGAGGATCAAATTGAGGCACAAAATTGGTTAAGTTATTGTAATATGGTTAACATTATGAAAAGACTGACGGATAAAATGCTATGGTAAACTAAGGTAAGTATACAGTTATAATTCAAAGGAATGATCCTGTATGTGGTAGATGGAATTGATGAATAATTGGAAATGCTATGGCAAAAGTGAGAGCAGAAATGTAATGGAATAATGAGAGTGATTATCCGAGTAGAATGTAAACAAAGAAATAAAAAAACTAAATATGTTGTGGCAAAGTTAGTACGACAAAGAATAAGGATAGAGTGATGTTGATTTAGAAGGTTGGGATTACCTAGAATTGACCCTTGCTGTCAAGAATGCCTTGGCAAAATCATATCTACTCTACTGCACAAAAGAGTTCTAAAATGGACTGCCTCTCGTGAAAGCAAAACCTTAAGTTACCTTGCCCGCGTCTATAGGATTTTTAGATATCTTGCATGGGTTCCTTTTTTTATGATCGTGACTCTATGTCTAAAGTTGATTACAAGTGTCTATCGAATACTTGATTATTTCGTTTAATATTAATCAAACCAATCTAACCCTTTCGGAATTAGAATCGATTATAAGTATGCGAACAATCTTCTATGTCTAGAGATCGTTTGCATTTTAATTAAGAAATAAGAACAATAAAATGAAATAGTAAAATAATTAGAGATATACTACATCCATAAAAGTAGTTTAAGGTCTCATCGAAAGTAATCCCAACCATATGAGATTTAGCTTATAGGCTAGGAAATAAAATTCCAAACCAAAATATTATCTGACATTGTGTTCAACTACTTAAATTCAGTCTTTTGAAGAAACACTAATGGAAATAATGGAAGAACTTCAGGAAACAGCTTTTGCTTGCCCAATCCACACTTCGGTAACGTAGCGTCCTATGATGGCTAAGAAGGACTGCCTTCGACTTCCTTTCTTTTGTGCAGCCGAATCCTTCTTCACGCCTAAAGATCTTTCCCACTTTTTTTGTTCACCATTTGTGAGGTCCTCTTCATTAACTTTTATAGATAGATTAGGCTAGGGTTGGCTAACAGCTCGTGATTATCTTCTCATTTTTTAGGGAATTTATCTGGTACAAGTTTGAATTTGAGCTGGGACTGTTGCGCTATAAATGTTGACTTTGTCTTCCAAACATTGCCATGCATTTGTGTTGGCAAATTGTCTGCACTTTGCCCTGACAAAACTGCACTCCTTTATTTCCTCATTCCAAAACATGTTTCTACCACACCAACAAACAAAAAACTTCACCGCAAGCGATTAAAAGCACCTAATTCCAACACAGTCCAAGTCCTAAAGTTATCAAGGATGAAATATAACTCTTTTCAAGAGTTATCAACACCAAACTCCGAGTATACCTACTCAACCTCGGGAACTCGACCTCATACTCGGCCATTGTCTTTTCAACCTGCTTAATCCCGATAAACTCAAGCTTATGAGCCTCAATATATCCTGCCCCCACATATTTCTTTTTTAAAGCACTCTAAGAAAACTCCCAGGTCACACGTTCAGCCTGTGTGCCCTGCATCACAAACTGCCACAACTAGTATGCCTCATCTCGAAGCAAAGATACCACACCTTTCAACTTTTACTTTGGGGTGCAATCTAAATTGTTCATAATCCTCTCATTGGCATTTATCCAATACGGGGCGACTGTTGGGGTGATCCCATCGACACCTTGAAATACTTTAGCACCATTAGATCAGAGTCACTCAGTCACAAAACCTTGACCAATAGATCCAGTTTGGGCCTAAACAACCCTATGCAAAACCTTAAGCATAGCCTGAGACACTGCATAATTCCTTATGCCCTAATTACTAGCCTCAACGGTAGGTATCCTAGCTAGCTCACTAGTTTCCAAATTGGGCATGCTGCCCAAAGAAGAGGATTCAACTCAAGTGACTCGATGGCGTCCACCACGCCCTCGCTTACCACAACCACATGTACCACAAGTACTCATTTTTTATTTAAAGTTCAGAAGTCTAAATATTAGCCTAGCTTATTTTTAAATCCTATGTCTAACGTTTAGTAGAAGTATTTATCGTATAGTAGAAGTTTTTTTTTCTACAGTCTCTAAAGTCTAACAGTTTTACTAAAGTAAAAGTAACTAATGACTAAAGTAAAAATTTGCTTACTTCGATCAATTTCGGAGTATCGAATTCTCTTTTTATTAACTCAGATATCAAAAGAATCAAATTAAAAATTTTTTAAGCAATTTTCATAAAATTTTAACCCAAATACTACATCTTGCATTTTGAACTTGGCTTTGCTTCCAATAAAAGAAACATCCCAAAACTTTGAACATTTGCTTTCTAAACCCAACCTAGTCTTGTTTCGATAAATTTTGCAAATACGTGTATTTGTTTTATTATTTAGAAAACGTGACAGTTGTTAAATGTGTGTTTTCCAAAACGTTTTGATATAGTATCAAGTTTTTAAAAAGAGTTATGGTATTGAATTTATTTATTACTTGCAGAAAACTAGTTTTTATGATTAAAATCTTGCAGCGGAAAAATCCTTGACTTGTTTATTTTAAAATTGGATATTCAAGTTTAACTTTATGATAATCATTCAGTATATTGTTTTGCTTTATAAAACCAAATAAACCAAGCAAAAACCAAAAATGTTAAAAGTATCCAAAACTGATAAACCGTCTTGAATAAAAGTCCAAAAAGCTTAATTAAAATAAAATATAACCAATAAAAGAGAGAATGTTCAGTTCGAGCTCCCGAACGCTGTCCAATCCTAAGTCCGTGGGTTACTTGAAATGTTAAGCGACTGAAGTGAGCTATAGGGCTTAGTGATATATCAAATAAACAATATAATATAATAAAACCATGCACATATGCACATAACAAAATAGACAAATCATAAATTATAACATGGTTCGCATAGTAGAGTCATATAAAAAGTCCTACCCCCATCCGCTACACACCAACTTCGTCCAACCAATCACACCAAATAGGGCTATAAGAATCCATCCATCCATCACGCAGTAATGTGGTCGTATGCCACTTAGATAATAAGCAACAGTGCTGTCAGAATTATATTACAGGAATATAATCAAAATTATATATTGCAGATAATCTGCCAGAATCATACTTTCTCCATCACATAATCATACCCCGTCCCAGTGCATATGCAAAATCAAACTAAGTGATCATGCTAGATATACTCATACATAACAGATAAAAGAACATAAGCATAGTATTGTATCTTACTCAAAGCTTTACTGATCAAAAACATATTTGTACTGATACACATACATACAGGTTTATAGATATAATGATCTAGCATGCATTCAGAATATTACAAATTAGAGGTCCAGAATTGTACACTCGGCCTAAACATGGCCCCAACTAACCAGTCAAAATGGGCCCACATACCTATGTGGCCCACACCCTACACGGTCTACCTCAACTGAACTGTGTGGGTCACACAACTAAACATATGGTTTCTCACAAACTCGTGGCACCGTCTACCTCATTTCAATTTCTCACAGAATTCCTAAATTTTCATGTTCTTTTTTAGAAATTACGGGATAGAACACACACCTAACAACCTTTGGGATGTCAACCCAATAACAGTAATCCAAGTTCTTATACACAACATTCGTAGTTAACCTGATTAGCAAACTAACACCGAAACTGAAATAAGTATTTGACTCATACTCAATTAGAGTATTCAACCAAGACACTTATAAAAAATTGCACAGACTAGACCCCTAATGTAACACCCCAAATCCAGCCTAAACGTTATGGTCGAATCTGACGTGTCACATTGAAGTGTCCTTTGAAAATTGGACTTGTTGGTAAAAATTTCGTTTCTAAGTTTAAAAACCCCTTTGTTATTATTTAATGAATCAACTAATCAAAATATTTTCCTTGTTATCTGCTATTGTTATAATAGATTAATCTAAAATCGCGAAAGCTGTTGAAACTCTATTGTTTAAATCTCATGTATTTGAAAACAGTAATTATTTTGAAAATTTGTCTTCTCCTAAACTGGCAATTTAAAATAAGTAAGCAAAAGCCAATTAAAAAAAATTAAACAAACTTAAAGCCTTATTACAAAAACAAAACCCAACATAAACATTAAATTTAAATAAAAGCAAGTGTAGAACAGCTGCAGCTGTGTGGCCACCTCCGAGTCAGTGTGTAATCCCCCATCAGTTAAATGGAAAGGGTAAGTTTATGAAAACTCAGTGTGTAATCCCCCATCAGTCGATCAGTATACAACATGCAGTAACAGTCTGTGCTTGAGCCATATTCAGTAATAGTACAGTGTGTGCCTTAGCCCAATATAATAACGATGTGGGCCTTAGCCCAATTTCAGTAATAGAATCAGTGAGGCCTTGGCCCATAACTGTAACAGATATCAGTCATGTAGTGAACAGTATGTAGTATCATTAATCGATGCAGTAATAACACAAAATCATTAATCAGTGCAGATATGTAGTTAGAAACCCTACCCAATCCAACCTCTACACACCACTCCATCTCGCCAAACACACCATGTGGGGATAAAATAAACCCACCCAGCCAGACACACCAAGATTAGCATTGGTTGCGGCACTAAACAGTCTTGCAGCAAAGCTTCCAGTAAAATAAACGGCATATAGCCATCAGTAAGGCAACAGTTGTCTTGGGCGACCCGTGCAACCTTATCAGTACGGTACACTTCCTCCAAATATAGCAACCCATCCCCATGCAATATGTCGTGACATAATCTCATACGTGTATGCAAAATGTCATACTCAATCATAGTCATACATATCATAGACCGAATCAGTCATACATAACATAATACCATAACAGTCATTTCATCTCCTAGGGGTATAACAGTCATTTTACCCTATGGGGGTATTTCGATCATTTTACCTTATGGGGGTATTTCAGTCATTTTATCCTATGGGGGTATTTCGGTCATTTTATCCTATGAGAGTATTTCAGTTATTTTACCTATTTTGGGGTCTCGGTGCAGATATCGACCTTCTAAAAGGTCCACAGTCACCTCGAGCGACTTAGGTAACCTAATTGGTCATAACAGTGTAAATGGGCCCAAGGCCCATTACTCGGCCCAAGTGGGCCCACACGCTTGTGTGGCCCGTTCAGCCCAAAATTCGCCACGGCTATGGGATCTATATCGCCCAATCCAGTATTTCCCATAATTCGTGGATTTTATCTGTGTGGGGCCCACGAGCCTATTGAGCCCACACGGCCCATTTCGACCCAACATAGCCCATTACGACCTAAGCCTATGAAAGTGCTCATGGAGGCCTCTATAGTCGATCACCCATTGTTCGCGGGTTTGGCTTACCATAAGAGCGATCGCATACCTGTATAGTCTCAAACGCCGTATTTTCAACTTTTCGACTTTTGTCGTTCTACAGTTACAGTGGGGTGGTTACACACCTGTTGCGATTTCCAGATTCCCTTTGTTCCGAACATTCTTATTCCAAAAATCAATAATCATCGCACCCTTGGTTCCCATGCAATGTGCCAATCAACCTCGACCACCACAAATTAAGAATGGAAGCAATGTAGGTTGGAGAAAGCGACGAAAACCTTGAAAACCTTGCCGATCTCCCATCGAGAACAAGGAACGAATGAGATGATATATATCTCTCCACAACAACAACCTCCCCAAATCCCAATATTCTCTCCTCAAATCTCTCCAAATATCCCTCCTCAATTCTCTCTATGATCAGTTCAAACTCCATTTAGCAGTATTTCAATCCAACTCTACCACCCACACGAATTAGGCAGCAAAATAAATACTCCCTTTTTGATGCGCCACCACTCGAACCTTAGACACCATATACACTCCACACGCCCCTTACCACTAGACCAACAACTCCTTTGTATCATATTTTAACCACAATAATTTAAGAACCTACTATCTAGATCCAAGGATTTTATTCCCTTAAAATAAAAATTTTGCATAAGCCAAGGCTTGAACTCAGGCTTCTCAAACACTCCAAAACACACCCAAATCAATTAACCACTGAAGCAGACAAGTATTTGTGTCACTTCCTTGCACAACTAAATATTTATATACAGTCTCCTAATTATTCCCTTGTTCAAAACCTATTTCTTCAAGGCCCAAAACTCAGGGTGTTACACCTACATCATATTCACCTACATTTGTGATTTGTACATCATATTCACACACCTAATTCACCGAAGAGTTACCTGTTCTGGAATCATCACCTAATAAAATCACAGAACCAGTTATCGTGTGTGAATATGATGTACAAATTGTGCAAGTACACACGTTGAATCAAGTAGTAAAGTGATGAGTGAGTTTCGTTCCCACAAGGATTGGATGGGTGTTCTTTCTCTATGTTACCACAACTGAATAGAAAAGATAATTGTACTAAACAATATTAAAATGAAATTAAAATGGGATTAACACAGTAGAAATAAGAGTAATGAACTATACTAGTAAAGATAGCAATTGCAAAACTTTAAACAAGAGTACTAAAAACTATAGCAAGATTGGAATATTGATCGTAAAGGCTAGGATTACTAAGGGATCAATTCTAACCTGTGAACAATGCCTTAGCAAAACTATGGAAAACTTACTGCCAGAATCATACTCACCCTTATGGCACTATATGTCTATAGGCTTGGGAGTAACAACCAATACTAACTATAACCCTTTAAATCATATAAGGTAAGACTCTACATCTAGAGTTGACATGATTGCTTCACCCAACACTCACTTATATTACCCAACTTTGATCTAGGTAGCCTAACCCTATTGGTATTAAGCTACCTGAAGGCTTAACGAGCATTCATCAATACCATAATAAGCATTTAAACAAATACAACTGTTGGATAAAACAACAAAGTCAACCATATTAATCCATAAACATTAGTCAAAGTTTACACATCATCCAAAGCAATCCCTAACCGTATGAAGTTAGCTCATGGCTAAAATACACAAATCAAAGTTTGTTTGTATCATCGACATCCCAAATAACAGTTTAAAACTGAAGAATGGAAACGAAATGCAAAGAAAAAAATTCGAGTTCAAAACACGAATTTCCCATTCAATATCTTGTTGCTTGGCTATCAATGAAAAGAATGATCAAGAAGGAAAGAAAAATATGACAAAAGAAAGAGCAAAGGATGGTAGTAAAATGGTTAGAAGAATTTTCTTTAGGAGTAACCAAAAAACAAAGAAGAACAAAAAGAAATAGAGATGAATGAGAAAATGGAGCGAGTAGGAGAGGGAAAAGTGAAAATAATTTTTGATAATTTTAAAAAATTAAATCTAATCAAATCCCAACCTACAGATTTATTGTTATTCTATCAAATTGCTAAAAAATTGAGTTTAACTCAGTTCCTAGTAGTATTGATGGCATAACACAAAAAGGACAAAAATTAATTCCGTTTTGCGCACAACAAGATTTGAACTTAGAACCTAAGGGTAAGCTAAAGCCTTACTATCAAACCAGCAGACTCATTCTTGTCAACAAGCTAACGAAAATAAAAGATAACCCACATGTGACAAGTCAAGTGTAGAGATAAAATCAATAAAAATTCAAAGAAAGGAGATCAAACTCAGAACATTCAAGCACTTATCAGAACATCTAACCATTAAACTAGATTAATTTAATTAACTCAATTATTGCCCAAAATTTTAAATAATTTTAGAGGCGTTATATGTTAAGCACTTGGCCACAAATTCAGTTACATCTCGTTTGAATCCCAGCCACCGATACAGCTCCTTCACATCCTGATACATCTTGTTTCCTCTAGGATGCATGGCATAAGGGCTAGCATGTGCTTCCTGAAGTATGGTTTGTCTTAACTCATTATCATTTGGCACACAGAACCTCCCTCGGAAACATAAGATTCCATCATCATTAAACTCAAAATCATCAGTATTTCCCTATTCTACTTGCTTAATTCGGGGTCACAGGGTTATATCTAAGGGTAGTTTAGATTTGATCTTATCGGCAAAGGTGGGTTTTACTTGCAATTTCTACTAGCAAGCCTCCATCATCCACTAAACTTGACCTAACAAACTTTACCCTTAAATTAGTCATCTCTTTTTGGCTTAGGGCTTCTGCAACAATATTAACATTTTCGGGGTGGTATTCAATCACACAATCATAATATTTTAACATGCTCTAACCATGTCCATTGCTTGAGGTTCAATTCTTTTTGGTTGAGAATATATTTAAGGCTCTATGATCAGTGTAGATGTAACACTTCTCCTCATACAAGTAGTGCCTCCATATCTTTAGTGCAAAACTGATTGCAACCCACTCTAAATCATAAGCTGGATAGTTGCACTTGATTCAACTATCTTGATGTATAATCTAATACTTTACCGCCTTACATCAACACACAACCCAAGCCGGTATAGAATGCATCACTGTACACCACATATTCTTTCCTCGATTTAGGCTGAATTAAAATAGGATATTGGGTTAAAATCGCCTTAAGTTTTTTTTAAACTAGATTGTTGTTCCTCTGTTAAATTGAGGAACATAAGGGATTCCATTGTAAGTTGCCCCATGCCTTCCCAAATTTGATGATATAAAAGTTCTAGTTTTCCATTAATGTAAAAGATTTAAGCACTCCAACTTGACAAACAACCTTCTCAATCTTCGTTTGAGTAAATGGCATATTAAGACTATCAAGACATATTGAGTTTAGTTTGAGTAAATTCAAGTACTAAAAAGTAATATTAACATTTTGGATAGCATCTTTAGCATAAAAGATACCTTTAAATTAGTCAACAAAGACTTCTTTGATCTTTAGACTCGTTTTTATACCATTGAGCCTAAGCTAACCTTCAATCCTTGTTTGAAACTTTTTACACAATTAGCCTAGATAAGCACACAAGGAAGAGGGCACTTAGAAGAACACAAGAAAAGTGTGAGAATGTGGAAGTATATTTACTCAAGAAAAGGTAGCTTGTGTATACAAATGAAGGAGGGGAGCCTTTACTTAAATATGCAAACTCTTTCAATCCATTTATTACAATCAATCTCAATGGACAACCTAGATCTATCCTTTAGAAATTCTCCAACTGCCATATTAAATTCTATACGTGGAGAGTTCTAGAGCTTCTAGAATCTTTTACATGGTTTTATAAGGGTCTAGTCCCTTCTTTGGACTTCTAGAGTCTTTTGAGACATTTTGATAACCTCGTGGCTTGGTTTTCTTGTGCTTGCTCTATTCTAGGATTATTTTGTGCTTCAAGTAGCTTTGCTCACTAGCAAACCATGACATTCTCCCCCACTCAATCTATAAATTCCTTTATTGCAAGTGGAGTTCCGCTCTTTGTCCCTCGATTGATTCTTTTTTCAAGACCCTTATGCCATGTCTTCTACCATCAAATTCTCTCGATCGTTGTTGCTCTCAACGGAACCAACACTCTCAGTTCCATTACTTCAACGTTACCTACATTCTATACACTCTTTTTGTTACATTCTTACTTTGAAGGGGTCAGGCTTCTCAGCTTTTTTGATTCCACATTTTCCTTTGATGCTCAATTGGCTTTCGCCTTAACGCTCATTCTCCTAGCACCCAGCCTTAGCACTTGTGGCTCCATGTTGTTCTCATCCTTCACCATACAAATTATGCCAAGCCTCCTCACTTGAGGCTCTCAGTTACTTACACTACTATCGAGCTCAGACTCTTCCAATGTATTCATGATTGCGAATAGCTTGCCCTTTGTAGGACAATCTCGCACCTTATAGGGCCTTTGCACAAGAAGCAATTGAGTGGCTTTCTGTCACCTATTATTTCACTACTTCCTCGGGGCCTCCCTTTCTCTCACTGAGGCTTCAACCTCCTTGCCTTCTCATCCGATAAATGATTGTTATCGGCTCCCCTACTCTTTCCTTTTACTCAGCTTTTAGGGTATATGAATCGATCCTCAGGGTATTTCCCTATGGACTTGGTAACTACCATTGCTTGTGTTAGGTCCTAGACACCCTTACTTTATAAATCTATATTTGTCTATGGCTTGGGTCCATCTAGGAAGTTAAATAGGGCCTCACTCTCACCCAAATTGCTATATGTAGCATTCGCTCGGAAAACTCCCGTATATAGTCAGGCATTGTCCCGCAATGGGTAAGCCTTGTGAGCTTCGATTAAGCCTCCTCATTGACATACTCGGGATAGAATTGTAGCTTAAAATTCTCTCAAAAAGCCTTAAAGTATCTATGGTTTTGCATCCATACCTTACATTGTCATACCTACAGCACCACCATAACAAGGCTACGTTTGTCAAGTACATCGAACAGATGCTTACCTTAAGGGAATCTTTCTCGATCTAATTGTATGAAAGTATTATTACACTTACCAAAAGGAAGTTGTTCACCTCTTTGACATCTTTCATGACTTTGAACTCTTTTGGCCTTAGAACATTTACTTGGTAGCTCGAAATCATTAGCACGCCACCACCCATGGCCGCCTTACAACTCAAAAGCTTACTTTTGAGCTTCTTAATCTCACCACGCATGGCTTACACGAAGGCTTCAAGGGCATCGTTCTTTTAGGGAAGCTCTCCCAATACCTTCCTTATAGCCCTTAGTTTCTCCTCTCTAAGCTGCTCTTTAAGCTCATCTTGAGACTCCATCATGTCAGACTGGATCTTTTCAAGGGAGCCCTTGATGTCCTCCACCCTCGTAATGTCATCGCTTATAGAGGATTCGACCTTTGCAATCTAGCTCTAAAAAATCTTCATAAAGTCTTTTGAGCCTCCATTTTTGCGATTTGTAGCACCTTGATTTTCTACCATGCCATCCTCTTACTCGCTTACCTTCTCAAACTCAGTTGCCATCTTTCACCACTATAGCGAGGGAACCGTTAGCTCTAATACCACATGGGTCAAGACTTTAGCTCCAGTCACGTACAACCTTATACTTGGTTTTTACGCCTTTGAGCCTAAGTTAGCCTTCGATCCTTACTTGGAGAGAGTTTGGCACACTCAGCCTAAACAAGCACAAAAGGAATAGAGCACTTAGGAGAACACAAGAGAAATGGGAAAATCTGGAAGTCTATTACCCAAGAAAAGCTAGCTAGTGTGTACAAATAACGGAGGGATCCTTTACTTATATAGGCAAGCCCCTTTTGATCCAACATTTATAATCAATCTTAATGGAGGACCTATATCTATCCTCTAGAACTTTTTCAACTACCCTATTAAATGTTATTCAAGTGTGGAGAGTTATAGAGCTTTCAGAATCCAATCCCTTCTTCGAACTTCTAGAGTCTTATGAGATGTTCCGACAACATCGTGGCTTGGTTTTCTCGTGTTCACTCTATTCCAAACTTGTTGTTGTACTTTGGGTAGCTTTGCTCATGGGCTGACTGTGACTCAAGCTAGGTCTATTACCTACTTGGTCCTTAAGTATGTCTATTTTAAAGCTTTCTGTATTGTTAATATTTTAATAATTACTATTAAATTTATCAGTATAGCTATATTTATCATGAATGTGTATTTTTTAATAGATATGATGTATGTATATGTATGTGTATATGTATAATAAAAGGTAAACTACACCAAGGTCACTAAACTATTAGTAACTTTATGTTTCGGTTATCCAACTTCAAAAAGTTACAAAATGGTCATTGCATTGTTCAAAAGCTTTTATTTAAGTTATCTAGCTGTTAAAATCACTATTGTATGGTTTTATTTGTTTGCATTACCTGCATCAATTGAAAGCTCTCCTTCCTCTTCTCTTCTACTGTTCAATTTTTTTTACTAAAATGCCTTTGAATGTCACTAATATGTGAACCAAAATTTAAACAACTTTCTTCTCTGATCTCCAAAACTAACCGTTAGATCGACTTGGATCTAAGGTATGTTCTTCCACTTGTCGATCAGCACTGATCCACCGTATCGAGTGTTGAATCATGGCTTGGAGCTAGCTAGTTGGACTTTAAAAAAAACTTAAAACCCTAGTGACTTAAATAATAACTTTTGAATAGTTTAGTGACTTGAATGAAAACTTTTCAATAGTTTAGTGACCATTTTGTGAGTTTGTGAGGTTGAGTGACTAAACATAAACTTCCTAGTAGTTTAATGACATTAAATGTAGTTTACCAGAAAATAAAAGGGGACTGGGTTTAAGATGCAATTTTGAACATCTTCAAGCAGTAAATCATCATAATGCTTATGAAAAAAACTAAGAAACAATTATCTTCCAAACTCTAAACAAGACGACAAAACCAGCCAAGAAAACACAATCTTCCTAGTGAGAATTGGACAACTAAGCGCGTGCGGGGAGGGACAAAATCTGCTATCATCTAATTTGTTGGGTCGCATTCAATTCCAACAAACATAAAATGACAAATGGACAAAAAATCAATATCTGAAGGTGACTTGGTCGGCCGATTGATATGTTTTTGGCAACTGTCACAGAAATGACTTTGCATCTTTTTCCTCGTTGGATTATGGGGCTTTTCGGATTTTATTATTTTAGTGAAGAAAGAGAGCAAGATAGTGTCGTCACCTGACTAAAGACAACTCCATGAATGTTTCCCAAGTCATATGTTGAGCACCAGTGGTTTGGTTTGGTTGGATATTTATTAATCATACACTCGTGTGCATGTCCTGCTTGATCCGACGGTTGTAATGAAGTCAATTATTGAGGATTCATAAGTTGGTAGCCGTAGGATTGCTCGCTGGCACCCCAAAGTATACTTGGCTAATTGTGCAAGTTTTATTATTGCCAAATCAGTTTTGGCTGGAAAGAAGCTTGCTTTAAGCCAATGCTTTATTTTGTCAAGATTTGGTATAATAAAATATTAGGAACAACTAAGAAGGATTTATATATGATAGTACAAGTTTAAAATAATGTTTTGACAATTGGCATAATTATAAATCAAGTCAAATTTAATAGGGCTAAGTAACAATTGGACGGCTTGGATCCAAGAAAACAAAATGAAAGCAATAGCAGCCGATGAGAAAATGAAAGGCTACGGGGTCATCTATAAGAAAATGCCAATTTTCTATTGCTTGCAAGCCCTGCGGCTTCCAATTGGGCTGAAGGGCCACAATATCTATAGTCGGATTTTGACATTTCTAGAGCGTAGACTAGAATCACATGGATGATGCCGATTAGGGAAATTAGCAGCTTGATTTCAAAAGAAAATCCCACTACGTTATATATGATTTCTTTTCCTCCAAAAAAAGGAAAGGAAATTACTCCGTACATATACATAAATGTTCCAGCTGCATCAGCAACATAAGCCTAAAGTCAGACATATGTCACATATCTAAATATTTAGGTTTAATACTTTTTTCTTCTTTTTGTATTATAGTTAAATTATCACTTTGATACATGTATTATTTTTCTCAATTTGACCTTTCTACTTTATTTTTATTATCAATTCAGCTCCTATATTTTAACTCTATAATCCGCATTACCCCAAATCAATTTTTCGTTAAAAAATTAAACCAACAAATGACATGTTACCATAGGTTAAAAAGAAAAATGTCCACTTAAAAATTTTAAAAATAATAAAAAAACTTTACAAAATCATTACAAATCCAAAATAATCATAAAAATAAAAAAATCAAAAAGATTTTATTAAAATAGAAAATTATAAAACTAAAAACACAATCTCTTTTGAAAATTATAAAATATTTTTAAAAATTATACGTATGCGAAACTTCAAAAAAAATAGAAAATTTGTTTGAGTAGAACTTTAATTTAGAAAATCTTATAATTTTATGAAAAATTTTAAGAATTTTATGTTTTTCATAAAACTTTAGGGTTTTTTTTCTTTTGCATTTTATGAATTTTAAATATTTTAAGGAATTTTGAGTTTTTAAGTAAGAAAAACCATAAAACGTTAAAAAATCATAAAATTCTAAAATTTTCTTACAAAACCTAAAATTCCAAAAAAAAAAAACTTAACTTTTTGAAGTATCGAATACTTATAAATTTTAAAAATATTTTGTTATAATTTCCAAAAATAGATTATGATTTTTTTAGTTTTACAATTTTCCAAATGCTTTTTTGGTCTTTTATGATTTTTAGATTTTTATTGATATTTCTATTTATTTAATTTTAAGTACTTGTTTTTACTATTTTTGATACGTGGTAGCGTGTCATTGGTTAATTTAATTTTTGACAAAAATTTGATTAAGGGTAACAACTTGTACAAAATGAAAGTATAGGGGCCAAATGAGGTATTAAGCCAAATATTTAATAAAAATGGAGGGAAATGTTATAAAACTAAAAAGAAATATTGAATGAACAGGAGAGAAGAACAAAAAATGAAAGGATGATTCAATTTTCACATTGACATCTAATAAGCTTGTACGTGCCCTCTATTTATTAGGCTTCAAAGACCATAAGTTACAAAACATTAAGGACCAACATTAAGGCACCTTATAAATGATTTAGGGGTTACATGATAATGAATTCAGGGGTTATGAACATTCATCTTTTAGGAGTTACAATAGGATAAATTTGTGGGGGTTATGGACATCCATTTATCAATGGATTTACAACACTCCCCCTTGGATGTCCATCCATGAAAATGCGTCTTTTTAAAATCTTAGTAGGAAAAATCTTATGTTATAAAACCCTAATGAAGAAAAAAGAGTGCACAATCTTCTATTACAAACTGCCTCGTTAAAAATCTTTACCAAAAGAACCCAGTGGGACAAAACGTTAGTTAAAGGAAAAGAGTACAACATGTTTTAGACACCTTCTAATGGCAACATCACATTACATCTTTGAGTTGTCGCATTCAATCTTGTATACTAGTCTTTCCAACATTGTGGTTGGCAATGTGTCACACCCCAATATTTTAGAGGTTAATTGAAATGATTAAGCAAGAAATAAGCTATAGGCTCAATTGTTAAGTGTTAGAGTCCCCTCCCTAAAGACCCAAGTTCGAGCCCCACCTTCCCCCTTTCATTTCCTTTTAATTTTCAAAAAGGATTCGGTAAAATTTCCTAAATGTTGCCCCTAGGTTTAGAAACCCTAGGTATATAACCAATTTTTTTCTTATTTTGATTTTTCACACTGCCCCTTCTCAAAATTCTAATAGAATTACATTTCCACCATATTTTTCTTTTCTTTCCCTCTTCTTTGCACCATATTTTCATCATTGGGTTGTTCATTCTTTTTCTTTCCTATATCAAATCGCCCTCATTCAATTATTATCTATCGAAGGTTAGGTTGTTGTCAATAGCATCAGTAATATTTTCCAAAGGTCGGTAAGTACACTTCGTTTAAACGATTAGATTTCGATTTTTGTAATATTATTATCCGATGTTAATCTTTCGATTTGTGATCTATCGTAATTCGGTGTAGAAGATTAAACTAGTTTTCGTACGTGAGGAGCTTTAATACTAGCAATTTTAGTATGTTTTATTTATGTTTTCTTAGTTAAGTTTAAATTCAATAAAATGTGCATTTTGAGTCTTTTATTGACTTTAGGGGCTAACTGAAGCCTAAAGGCGAGCTAACGTACTTAGTAAGTGTGTAGGAGACCATTTAAAGGCATAGGAACTTAAAGTTGGTCGCTATGTTGCAACATGAGGAGTTCGATGTCGCAACACATGGAGTAGAATGCCAAGATTGTTAACTTGCCTTGGGTGTCGTGACATTGTAAAGGAATGTCACGAAACACCCCTAAAGCTAGCCCTCAACCATGCATATTGCCTTCGATGTTGTAACACATGAACTAGGGTGTCGCGACATCAGTCCTGTACAGGAAGCACTTACGAGCCAAGGGCATTTTGGTTGACACAAGGGAAATTAAAACACGAGAACGTTAGCTGACCTAGGTTTGAGGACCACAACAACCCTAACTTTATAAATAGGCTCTTAAAACACTTGTTGAAGGACAAATTTTGGTATTCTAAGTTTTTCTTTGTAAATTTAGTCTTTAGTTTTTTTTTCTTTCTTTTAGGTTTTAGGATTATTTCAGTTCTTTTTTATTTTCTGTTCATCCGAGAACACGAGTTGTAATTGTGATCAAACTATTATGGATTATGCATTTTAATCAATACAATTAAGGATTCTCCTCAACCTTTCTCTTTATTTATTATTCATGCTTATCTTTATTATCAAGATTATTGTGTTTATGAGATCCACAAGGAACTAATCCTTTTATGGGGGATTAGTAAGTGGAGGTGTGATTATTTAATTCCTATGTAGGGTCTTCTTAACAGATCAGTTTTTTGGGAGAGAAAAAACTTAAACCCTAGGCTTAGCAACTCTAGGAAGTCATTTAGGTGAAAATTAACCCAAAATGGGTATGGCCTATCTGTGAACACCTTAGCCTTGAACTGGTCTGGACTGTGAGGTTGAGAGATGAGTAGTTCTTACCGACTCCTTAGTTTAGTGGAAGATCGAGAAGTCCTACTAAGGTAGCGACTAGTTGACTGAATAAAAACCCAAAATAGGAATGAGTTATGGTCACCAAAGCGAGCTAACCACCCAAGCTTAGATTTGATTAAGTTAGAATTTGATTTTCCAAAGTTTTTTTAAAATTCAATTTTCCAAAGTTTCTTTCATTCTTGTTATTTTTATTTCATTAGTTATAAAAATCCCAAAATATTTGTTTATATATTTTTTAGTATTATAATTCATTAGAACTACTAATTACTTCTATTTTCATTTAGTTTGACATTAATTTAGCACTCGCCTCCCTTGGGTACGATCCTCGTAGTACTTACCTACTTCGTTGTAACTATATTACAACTTGACCCGTATACTTGTGAACACTGCCTTAATTCCTTATCTTTTAGTTGTATTATTCATGCTCTGGACGTTGGTACGTCCGGAGGCAGTCAAGTTGTTGGCGCCGTTGCTGGGGACACAACACTACTAAATTGATTCTAATTTTTATGTTTAACAGAATAATTACGAAATTAATAAATTATATATACAAATTTTATTTTTTATTTTTACTAACGTTATTGTTTTACTTTGTGGTTTTAGCGTCTGACTTGTAGTAGTGGAACACCCATAGAGCTAACCACTAATCTAGAAAAACTAATACATAGGAATCGTTGATAGCAACAACATATCTAGAATTAGCCAGTTGTTGTAGGCAATCCACCACACGAGAACCCGCTATTCGACAACATTAATGAAGCTAACCCACAAGACTTACCATCAACACCACTATTTGAAAGAACCCTAAGAGATTATGCATTACCAAATCTAGACATGGTTCAGAGAAGCATCACAAGGCCAACCATTAAGGCTAATAACTTTGAGATAAAACCAGCTATATACAGATGATCTAGAACAATTTGCAATTTCGAGGCACAATGACGGAGGACTCAAATAAACATTTAAAATGGTTCATTCAGCTTTGTGATACATTTAAATATAATGCGGTCACCAATAACGCTATTCATCTTTGGCTGTTTCCCTTCTCCTTAATTGATAATGCTTTATCTTGGTTAAACTCATAGACACCAGGATCTATCACAACATGGGACAAACTCGTAGGAAAATTCTTACAAAAGTTCTTCTCTATTAGCAAAATGGTCCAATTGATAAGGGAGATTGCAACGTTCAAAGAATTTGAAAGAGAAAGTTTTCATGAAGCTTGGGAATGCTTTAAAACATTGATCCAGAGATGCCCACACCATGGATTACCCGAGTGGCTAAAACTGTAACTTTTTTATAACGAGTTGGATGCATTTGCATGATCAGGATTGGATGGAGCCGTAGGGGAGCCCTTATGAACGTAACATATGAAGATGTGTATGAATTAATATAAAATATGGAAATGAATTCCTACCAGTGGCCAACTGAACATTACACATATGGCCAAAAATCGTTAACATCAAAATTGTCTAGGAAGATGATAGATATAAACAAATTGTGGACAAACTTAACCGTATAGAGTCCTCGACTAGTGCATCATCAATATATGGAGGAGATAAACCTCTCTTCCATTATATCAACAACCCAACCGAGCATTTGACCTATATCAGGAATAGGGGTGGAAAGCTTTATTCAAATACTTATAATTCCGGATGGAGAGACCGCCCAAACTTGAGATGGGGCGGAAACCAATGAAGAGGTAACAATTCTAACCAAATTAAAAATGGTAATTATCAACCTCCTCATTTACAAAAGCCTCAAGAAAGGGCCAGCCCAAATGACCACACTGTATGTGGTCAACGCTTGGATCGAATCAAGGGGGAAATGCAGTCAATAATAATTGAATGAAAACAGGTGTAATCTGAGTGCACTAACACTATCAAAACATTGACTAAGTTGGAAAATTAGATGAGCTAATTGATGAGTATGATGAGAGATATCAAAAGATAAATTGGCACAGGAATCCTAAGTAACACAGTGAATAATCCTCGGATAGAAGAGAAGGAGCAGGTGAAAACAATCATGCTCCCTTCGAGCAAAGTACTAAGTATCCCGAAAAAACTAGCTCACGAGGAGGCTAAGGAGGATTCTAAGGATCTTTAAGAAAATCCCCAAGATACTGAAACTGAACTAGAATTAGAGGAGGAAGTTGAACCAGTAACTGAGCTGGAAAACGAGTGAATCAAGGAACCTACACTGACAAGGGTACCATTCCCTTCACGATTAGAAGAGAAACATAAATGGGATGAGGCAGAATTTGTAAGTTTTATAAACTTATTTAAATCCTTAAATGTTAACTTGCCTCTAATTGATTTAATTGAAAAAGTTCCTAAATACGCCAAATATTTGAAAGAAATTATGTTTAGGCGACATAAAATAAAAACAGAATACCAAGTTAACATAAGCACCTCATGTAGTGAGATTATATCAAAACATATGCTCCCAAAGCTAAAAGACCCGGGAAGTTTTACAATACCTATAGAGATAGCGGATATACATTTTAGCAAGGGTTTATGTGATTTAAAAGCCAATATTAATTTAATGCCCTTATCTATAAATAAAAAACTCGGGTTAGGAGAGGTTAATAATACTCAGATCACACTTCGGTTAGCTAATAGGCTTTCAGTACAATTGAAAGGAGTACTTGAAGATATGTTGGTCAAAGTGAGGAGCTTCACCATTCTAATTGATTTTATTATCCTATATTTTGACGAGGACTGTGAGATACCCATTCTATTGGGTAGACCATTTTTAGCAATGTCTAAGTCCACTATTGACTCAGAAAACAATAAATTAACTATGAGGATCAATGGTGAGACAAAAATTTGAAATGTGGTCACCAGCAGAATGAGATAAATAGGGAAAAATTAGGGCGGCTATGTCTTGAAATATCTATAAAAATCCTTAATTACCCTAAGCCAAGAAAGGTATTTTACGTAATCAGTGTAGGTACAAAAATCAAGTTCAAAGAACGGGAAAAAAGAAGTAAGATGGAATAGCATAATGAAGGAGCATCTATAGGCATGCTAATAGAGCTAACGGATGAATCTGGTAGCAAAACATGACATTCTTATTTAAACTTTCATTTTATGTATATTATTGTATTTCTTACTACCCAATAGTTTAGACATTGATTTTTATTAAATTTTTTTTAATAGAAACCAAGACGCCCTGCAAATAGTAAGTTTGGAAGAAAACAGAGTTGGTGTCCCAACACAGCACCCTTGTGTCGTGACACCTCAACCAAAATCGAAAGAATTGAGAAAACTAACTCGATGTCGCGACACATCACTTTTGTCTTAAGAGGGCAGTTTACCAAGGTTTTCAAAATTTCAGAGTGTGCCACGACATTGAATCCTGGTGTCGCGACATCGACATCCTGCCAAGGGTGTCGCGACACAAAACCCATGTGTCTCAACATCGCTGCAATTTTTGGAGGTTTGACCCAACCCGGTCGCGTAACCCATCGAGTTGAAACTTATTTTAACCCAATTTTTAACTTTAAAACACCCCATTTTAAACCCTATAACACTTTTAACTTATCTTTGACCTTAATTTACTCTAAAAAATTTTCTCTTTAACACAAAACCACTCAAACCCTAAAACCCTTTTTCTACTAAAATTCCTATATTACTTGTAATTCTCTATATCCATTTGTGCAGGAAAGAATGAGAAACATCCAAAGGAACTACAAAAAGAAGCTTTTCAAGGAATCCAAAGAAATTAATCGAGGTTAAAGATTCCTAACTTAAAGTTTGTTGTTCCATTGAGATTATTGCTTGTTATTTCATTAATTTATGGCATAGGATATTGAATACACCACCGAGGAAAGTTGGAAAAACTAATGAACCAAAATTGTCGACATTTCCAAACCATTCTAATTTCTAAAATTCAAATGTGGAGAAATATTTTGTCAAACTTCAAGGAAAAACATTTATTCAAGAATGAGGATTCGAACCATCGATGGTCTTGTGTCAAGAAATTTGGCCCTTGGTTCGATATCATAGATGGGAACGCTTTTATGTGATCCCAAAAGACTCTACTGTGGTCCCAGTAGTCTAGAAATTTTATGCACCAAAGGCGTCACATGAGAAACAGTACCCGTTATAGGGAAGGAAGTGAAAATCACCCTTCATACTATTTGTGAATTTTAGAACAACATTAAAATACCCAATTATTCGTCAAATATGTTTGGCCCAATGCATCTTGAGCAATAAGAAGAGAAGTAGGAAAGTGAGTTAGGCATAAGCTAGAGAGGTTGGAGACTGATATGGAGGGGTCCAATCATTCTCTGAGACAGTGGTTGGGTACTATGCAGCTGTGGCAATTGGCTCAATGTTTTGATAATGGGTACCGATATGGTCATATGACGACCAACTTCATTTATACCGTTAATTTTGTATTGAGGCGTATATGTCACTTGCAAATTTCATCATTTTTTTCAGCTACGTTTTATAGGCTAGTAACCTTGATGCGAAAAATGGGGTTGAAACAAGCAAAATAGATGGAGGCCAGACATGTGCACGTCGAAGATGTTAAGAACTCCATAGAAGACAACACTCAGAGGGCGAGTTCGATGAATGCAGAACTATATTCCCAGAACTTGGAAACTTTTCGAGTGACAGAGTGCATCGACCGTCGCTCAGGGATCTTCCCAAGGTTCTACGGAATTGATCTCTGAAATAGGTTGTGCGAGTGCGGGAGGTTCTAAACATTTCGGTACCCGTGTGTGCATGTGGTTGCAGTGTGTACAACATTTAATTTAAATGTCGACTAATATATCGATGATGTGTACACGCTTGAACGTACATTGCGTATTTAGGTTAACGAGTTCCCCGTATTGCGAGATGTATCGACATGAGAAGTGCCCTTACTTGCGTTTGAGATGTTTCTAAATAAGTCACTACGTAGGAAACGCAAAGGTCGACTGAAAATGACGAGTATTCGTGGTGACATGGATATCAGAGAAGAGCTCGAACCAAAGCGTTGCACCATATGAAGAATAACCAGCCATAATCGGAGCAAATGTCCTCATTGAAACGCTTATACTGGCTAATCTTTACGGTCCAGAGGAAATTAAATGATGTACTTGATGTTTTTTTATGGAAATGTAATTTGTTTTTATTTTTATTCAAAACCATTAGTGTTTAATTTTAGCTAAAGTCTTTACTGTTAAGCTTTTATTTAAAACTAACTTATATTTTTAATTAATTATAAACACATATATAACTTTTAATACATTAAAATGATATTATAAGTTATACAAAAAAAACAAAAGTTGTGGAATTATAAATCAATTAAACATAACACTTGAAATTTACAGGTATCAAAATTGGAATAAACCAGGAGAGGTATCATCATTTATGGTGTAGCAATTTACGAGCCTCCGTTGACAGGGTGGACGTTGGAGTGTATTGTACATATCAAGAAGATTAGGCACTGGATCAAATGTGGCCTAAGGTGGAGTAGAGTACATGGTATCATCGATAGGTGTTGATCCAAACATATCAAACATTATTGGTGATTGTGGTTGCTGGTAAGTTGAATTATAATCGCCCATCTCCGAGTGATATGCATTGCTCTGGGAGCCCTCCCCAAAAGCGTCAACACATTGGCCCGGTGAAGTGTCTGTGTTTAGAGGTTGGTCCTTCGGGTCGAGCTTCACCATAGGTTGACTTTCTTGTCTATAGTCATGATCCGGTACTACCATGAGTTGCCCACCATATAAAAAAGGGCGCCCTCAGGCCATGTACCATTGTATGTATTCCTCCAAAGGACTGAAGCCAAACATAGAAGGGTGCATCTCAGGCCGCCTTTCGTACCGAGTGTTCCATAGTGCTATATAACGTTGATGTTCCACGACCCAATCCGCTCCGTCTTTACCTTTTTGGTCTTACCGTGGACATCATCAAATCGTTGTGGAACGTCTAACATAAATTGTTTGCATCTAAATTGTCGCATGACTCGGTCGGTGTTGTACCCCTCAACGGTTGAGAAGTTCAGCATCTGTATGTTAATGAACCACACATTTGCTTCGGCATGAACCCACTATGGAATAAGGGTTGCAACGTTCGGTGATCCACAAAAACTGCACAATATAATAGAATTGGTTAGTTAAACAAGTCAAGTAACATGATGCCATTAAATAAGTTAAATCAATGTTACTTAATTAAAATTATATATTACTTTCTCTCCGACGGAGCCCTCTATCATCTTACGGTAAATAATTAGTGTTTTGCTCGCGCCAATTCTCGGAGACGTGGTCCATCTGAAATCAGTTCAAGCAATCTATTAGCACTTAATCCATTAAATATTATACACACTTATGAGTCGTTAAATGTTAAGTATAATTTTGTCTTTACCTATTTATAAGTGGCTACGTATATGGTTGGTGCCTAACAGCAGCTAAAAACAGCATCCTAAACAGCGCCCAGGACTGTAGCAGTACCAAACAACCAACCATGTTATTTGCCTTGTGTTTTGACACTCGACAAAGCTCTCGGTACAATATCACCAACATTGTTGATCCCCAGTTGTAAGTACTAGCACGGTTGAAATCCTCCAATAGAGGCAAGTACATTAAGTAAACCCTATTAGATGTTGCATTCGGCATAAGTAACCTCTATTAGCTGCAGAATATAGGCTCGAGCAGTGCGCATCAACTCATTCTCAGTGTCGATGCTCAGTAAGTCATAGAAATTCGCTCTCAACCATGAGAATGTCAAGTTCATGAAGTTCTGTTCCCCATCATTGGTGGACTATCCAAGCAATCTGTTACATACCACTGAAGGTTTCAACACTTTGCTTCGTCTTGTGACCACGTGGCTGTCAACTTGTATCCCAAGATGCATAGCGACGTCCTCCAATGTGATCGTGCACTTCCCGCACGACATATGTAAAGTGTGGGCCTCCGGGTGCCATCGCTCAACCAAGGTGGATATTAAGTCCGCCCTTAGGTCAAACCTCCGTATCAATGCGATGTCCCCAAATCCTGCCAACTGTAAGTAAGGCATGATCTGCTCGTTCCCGTGGTACTTTGGAAAATGGATCCACGACCTCAATACTCGTTACCTATCTTGTATGGTAAAATTTTTAAAAAATATGATAAATCAAGTATCTATAAAATTAAAATTTATGGTAAATAAAAAATTTAATATCTCAATTAAGTATATATTAATATATATTTTAGATGAAATATGCATTTTTTTAGCATATTGGTGAAAGACTCGCTTCATATTTAAAGCTGAAATTAATTTTGGAATTTTTATTTGATATTTTCTATTTTATTTTCACATTTTCTACTATTGTTTTTGAAGTTTTAAGCATTTCTTTTACGCTACATTCAATATCATATATTTATATAAACAAAATCTAACAAATAATATTTTAATAAACTGTCATATAATAATATAATAATATATCAGTCCAAATTATTAGGTGTAATGCAAAGCCCAATATACAGATAGGTAACTGCAGTAAATTTATATTTGGAGGGCCGGCCCTTTCTAGGATTTGCATTTGCTACTACTTCTTTTATGTTGGAAAAGATTGATTATAAATCAAAATAGTATTGTTTTAATGTATGTAGCTATACGATTCCCTACTATTACGTGGCATGAAAAAGCATAATGGTCACCTCCAACTATGTCGGATTTTTCAATTTCGTGAACTATTTAAATAATTTTAACCTTCTCTTTGGTTGCCAGCGTATATCATTTATTTATCCAACCCTATCTTGTTTTATCATTCCACATATTTAAATCAGTTGGCATTCTAAAACTTTTTGTGAAAACCTAAATTTTAGTGTTGTATGGGGCATTTCAAGCTATTACATCAAAATTAAATTTAATCTAAAACTCTACCTTTCTCCAATTGTGTACAACCGTCATAAAAATCCAAAATTTTTAACTAAGTTTTTAATAAACATACCACTTTATAAATAAATATCATATATAAAATACGAATAAATAATTTGTTATTTAACAAATTTATTGTTTTATTAACTCTCGATAAAGTGTGATCCGCGTTTACTCAAGAAAACATTATGAAATCTGCATATTTTTTTTTAAAAATGTACATAAAACAAATATAATTAATTATTACATTACATTAACTACTTTTAATGTAATACATGCACATCATAATATATTTACATACCTTAATCGTATTTATTAACTCTTTTTTTCTCTTCTCTTCTTCTAATTCAAAACTCTAAGGGGGGACCAAAACGAGCCGCACCCTCCCTTTTAAAAGAAGAAGCCAACTTCTCTTGTAATTTTTTTACATTAAACGATTAAAAAGAAAGGAAAGCCCCCTAACTAGTCACGTCTCTGACACGATGTGACCGGTCAATAAACTTTTTCATATGTATTTTTTGGTCCTTTTATTTTTTATTGTTTTTAAAAATGCTTCAATATTTTTCTTTTTACAAATCAACCATTTCTCATTTTTTTAGCCAATTCCCTCTCCCAGTTTCTTTTTTTTTTCTTTCTCATTTTTTCCCAAACTTTCTTTATTTTTGGTTCTCTATTTCTTGATTTCTTTTAAAATTCCCATTATCAAACGATTAATTCACATTACGAAATGATTTACATGAAAATTATTTTACAATGTCTACATTTCAAATAACTATCAATTTACATAATTCAAAAATTATATTTTACAAAATATAATTTTATATTTGCAATATTCCAAAATAATTTCACTTAACTTACAATATATAATTTTACAACACTATAACACCCTAACATTTGGGGTTAGAAGAATTAAGGGTTGTAGGATGAGTTAGTGGTTTTGGATAGATTTTACATTTGCTTTTGCATTTGAGAGATAATGATGAGCCTAGTGGTTCAGTGGTTAAGGTTTTGTATGTTCTCTGGTCTCGTGTTTGAGTCCCTATATGTGCAAAGTAAAAATTATTTTAATCTTTGGCTTCAACACTAAAAAATCTGGTAGGTTAGGGTTTTATTAAATTTGATTTAAGTTATTTTTATTTTTTTAATAAGTTGGTTTTAGAAAAACTATTTTTCCCAAAAAGAGGAAAAACATAGTTTCTTCACATTCCCTCTTTCCCCCTATCACGTAAGCCTTCCTCCTTCTCTCTTTCAATTTCAATTTTTTTTTCTTTTGTCATTGCATGTTCTTTTTGTCAACTTGTTCTATGTGCTTTGATTCTTTTTATTCGCTCGTTTATGTTCTTGCTCATCAAGGCTTCAACACGGTCATGTGGCCCTAATTTTGCAATTTTTGCACCTTTTTGCAAATTGTTTCGTTTGGGTCCTTGAGTGATCCCTAACTCGTTTAAGCCTCTGTAAAAGTGGTTAGGACACTAATTCTTATTGTGAAAGGTTTATTTAAGGGCATGTCACCCCTCAAAAGTGAATACGTGTATGCATTTATAAGATCTCATTTATTGTTCACATGAGTGCGTGTTTCTGTGTTATACTGAATTTGTAGTATGAAAATGTCTGGATGTGATAATTGGAAATTATGTATGTTGTCATTCCGTTATTCTGTATCCAAATACAAGTGTGTTCGATTCTGTACATCTGCATTGATTCCATTATTCGGAATAATTATGTCCGATTCTGTATATCTGCATTGATTCTATATTTGGAAATTATTGCAGCTAATTTTGAATATCTGTATTGTTTTGATTAATTACATTTGCATATGTGGTCGGGATCTGAATACGAAGTGAAGGAAGTTTGATTTGGCAATTTAACTGCATTATTTGAATTGGCGGTAAAGCCGCAATAATTAAAGTGGCAAACAACCACATAACGATGTGATTTGTTTGGATGGGTCCACCATAACCTAAAACTGGTGTGTAGAGGATGGAAGGGTCTAGGGAACCCTATTTGGTGTGATTGGAGGGACAGAGATGGTGTGTAGTGGTTGGATAGGTGGGATTTCATAGCGTTTGTTCTGTATCCGATTGTGTAATAAGAATACGTCTGATATTAATAATCGTGTACTGATTCGCTTATATAATGTGTATAGATATACTGAACTATTGAGATTTCTTTGTGTTTGATCATTCGTTTAACACCGTTTATTTACGTTTGTTTTATAATCACACTGAGCTTTCGTAGCTCACTTATAATGCCCCAAAATTTCTAATTTCGTTATTGTGAAAATATGACACAAATACCTGTCAGCTTTAGTTGTTATGAGTTCTGAAAGTGTTTGGGATGTCCCAAGTTCAAGCCTTCGCTTGGGCAAATTTTGGTATTTTGAATGAATTAGGCATTACTCTTGTTCAGTAGCTTTTATTTGATTGTTTGTAAAAATTTATCAGAATAGGCCAGCTGGTCTGGTGGTTAAGTAGAGTGGTAGTGTGTAGGAGGTCCTGTGTTCGAGTCCTTACGCAAGCAGGGGAATTAATTTTTTGCTTGAGGCGTGTGGCGTGGTGGAGTTCAAATTAAACTGGACTGCTGAGTAGTTGTGCTTTAGTGGGTTAATAGGGAGTATTTTTAGGAGATAATTGAGGAAAAGTTATCAAAATAAGATTTTCTCCTTATTAGTTTTCTATTTTCTATTTTTTTCTTTTCCCAACAAATTTTCTAACATTAGACTTTTGTTTCTATGTCGTGTTTTCTCCCTTCTTGTTCACTTTTGGTTTTTGTTCCCCTTTGGCCAAATCTTGTTTCTTCTCTTTCCCCTCTCTTTTCGTTTCTGTATTTTTTTTGTGAGTCACCTTTTTGGGTGCAACTTTTAACTTCATCGATTTCAGTAAGTGGAAATTTTCCCCTTAGTTATCGTATTTCGATTAGACAGTCATCAAAGGGTTCGTTTTACTCTCGTATAGGTGTTGTTCGAAGGTTTAAAGAAGATATTCCATGGTGTGGAGACGACTGGTTATCGGATTCGTCGCGCTAAGTTTTTGAATCATCGTTGGTTTAGTTTCTCGAGTTTTATGTTGGGGATATTTCCTTGGTTGACGAATCAAGTGATTAATTAAGGGATATATTAGTCAAATATAGGTTTCTGAAGGCTCGAGTTATTTTGTACAGCGAATCAATACCAGATGTGTACCCGAAACGCAGAAAATGAGATTCGGCGAAAAGACGAAATTGCTTGCTGTTGAGAAATAAGAGAATTAAGAGAAAATGATACGAAAAATTGTAGATAAAGGAAATAAGGGTGTTATAAACTTGGAAATCAACATTCTGCACTAAAATAGTTTTGGACAGTAGTAGTAATCTAGTTTTTAGAAATCATCCAAAAATAGTAGAAATTAAGTTAGAGGTTGAATAAAATATGAAATTAAAATTTATTGAGTCTAGTTATTTGTGGAAGAAATAGTGTAAGTAATGAAATTGTAAGTTATGAGATATAATGACTTTTGTAAGACAAGGTCAGAATGGTTTTGGGTTCCCCTGTTCTGACTTTGGAAAATCATCAAAATTTGTAGAAAAAAAATAATTAGAGGCTTAAATATATACGTTTAAATCCTTAATGAGTCTACTTTCAAGAGAAACAAATGGAAACATCATCAAAATTTAGTACTAAGAAATAAATAATTTTTAGTAAGGAAAGGTTGAAGCTGTCAAACAGTAGAATAGGAATAACTTTGAAGATTTTAATGTACTTATGTGGTAAACTATAAATTTTAAAAATTTTATGGTAGAAAGGTATTTGAGTCTAGTTTCAAAAACATCAAGCAAATCTTAATTTGGAATTCTGTAGCTCAAGTTATAAATAATTTAGTGACAATGACTCAAGTAGACAGCTCTGAATGATCATATTAGTAAATAGTGGAAACATATATGAATACTTAGCTAGCGTGGGTTATATTAAAAATGGATGACATGGCCAAAGCCAATTTGGGCCGAGTGGGCCACGCGGGCGTGTGGGCCCGTTTTTACCGAAATGTTTCTAAGGTTGCACGAGTCGCCAAAGTCGACTGTGAACCTACTGTAAGGTTGGTAAGGGCTACATAGACCCCAAAATGTGTGAAATTAACTAAATGATATTTGTACTGAGCATGTTAATATCTGAACTAAATATATGCACTGAAATTGCATAATAGCATATCATCCATAGTATATTGTATTGCTTTGGGTTGGGGGTTGTTATTTGGAGGAAGTGTACTGAAAGGCTTTAAGCCTAATTTACTGGCAGCTCAGCTGTAAACTACTGATTTGTGCCGCATTCGGTACTACTTGGAGTGTAGGGATGGGTGGGTTGATTATATCCCCACATGGAGTGTAAGGTTGGACGGAGATGGTGTGTAGAGGCTGGTTGGGTAGGATTTTGCTATTGCTTAACTGTTACTGCTACTGATACTGTGATGGGCTAAGGCCCTACTATATTTTTGACAATGTACTGAGATAGGCTAAGCCCAAACTGTCACTGATACTGAAAAGGGCTTAGGCCCATGACGGTTCAACTGTGCACTGTGAATACTAATTGTTTGTTTGTTTCTGCCGGATTACACACTGAGTTTACGTAAACTCACCCTTTTTTTTAAATGTACACAAGTAATCCCCAGACTTAGATGAATCAGTGCGACGAAGGACTCAACGGTGACCACATTAATTTTGGACTTCATGGTTTTCAATTACAATTTATGATTTGATTATTATTGATTATTTGGGTTGTAATTTAAGGACTCTCTGGGACTTTGGTTTTAAATTTTGGGTTTTTATTTATTTATTTTACTTTGTGGATTTATACCTGCTGGTCATAGGAAATTTGGTTTTCAAAAAGTTAAAGTATTTTCTAAACACATGATCACTTAAACTGTTTTATTATAGCTTCCGCAATGAGGGATGTTTCAAAACAAATGTTTTACATGAATAAAGACGACTTCCTAAGTTCTAACAAAAATTTACTAAAGACAATAACATGGAATATTTTCATCGTAACTATGAGGTTTCAAAAACACTATCATGTGACATTGCCAGATACGACCATAACGTCTAGGCTAGGTTTGGGGTGTTACATTTAGTTGTATCAGAGCCAGGTTACAAAACTCGACTGTGGATTATGGGTTTTAAATTTGGTCTTTGAAAAATTGGTTTTTAAATGATTTGAAATATTTATACTGAGTATGTGGTGCACCAAGTCTTCGGCTTCGATCCTGTAAGTGTTCCGAAACTGATACATGCTATGATATTCTAAAAATAATATCTGTTATGATATTTTGAAACTAGTGTAGGTAGTATACTGTGAAAACACTTTAGATAGTGTATATTGAGGCTGTAGCAAAACAGATAGAGACTGCGATTTACGAAAATCACTCTGAATTACTGAAACTGTTTGCATAAAACATCTGCTAGTGAATATTAAAACTGAAACAGTTGCATAGAAATTCGTAATACAGATAAATCCAAATAGACATGAGCGCACGAGGTATTCGTGGACGTGGTATTCGAGGCTGAGGTAGAGGTCGTAGGGGGTTCGATCTGAGTCCTCTTCCCTAGGTAATAGACCGAATTTGGACACAAGTGAGACGCCAATGTCGCCTGCTACTGAGACCGAGTCTCATGATCGCACGGTTGGGGACAACGCATTGTCCCAAGCTGTGTTGAGGATATTGGAGAGGGTCATTGGGCATAATACTGGATCTGGGGGTCGTGGGTCGGTTATGGAACGGCTCTGGTTCAATAGAGCTGAGCTCTACAAGGGTGTCACTGAGGTCACCTCTAATGTGGATAAGTACTGGATTGAAGCCACAGAGAGGATCATGGATGACCTAGATTGCATTTTCGAAAAGAAATTAAAGGGTGCAATCTTGCTGTTACGTGATGAGGCTTATTAGTGGTGGCTTACTGTTAAGGAGGGCACTCAGCCCAAACATCTGACCTGGGAGTTCTTTAGGATCGTTTTCCAAGGGAAGCATGTGGGAGCTAGTTATGTGGATGCCCGTAGGAGGGAGTTCCTGAATCTAACACAGGAAAATCGATTAGTGGCCGAGTATAAGGCCAAATTTCTACGACTGAGTCGCTATGCGCGAGGTAAGGTGGCGACTGAGTATGTGCGTTGTGTTCGCTTTGAGGATGGCCTCAGAGATAATTTGAGAGTCCTAATAGCTCAACAGAGGGAGCGTGATTTTTCTTCACTGGTTCAGTAGTCGAAGATCACCAAGGAGGTTAAGCGCACTAAGTGCCAAAACCACGATAGGGACAGAAGTAGGAACAAGATGGATTCGAAGCCCTCTAGTTTTGTGCAGAGGCCTAAAAAAGACCAGAGTTGATGGGTCAGTTAAAGCTGGGCCCCTTGTTACAACTACGAGACTGCAGCTATGTGTCGACTGTGGTAGACGCCATCAGGGCGAGTGTTGGAGAAGGACTGGGGCATACTTGCGGTGTGGATCATTGGACCAGCGTATTAGGGAGTGTCTGTTGAGGGCTGATCGGATGCAAGCTCCAGATAGTGGTACGACACAACACAGCGGGTATTGTAGCAGCCACCGATGGGCCGTGGACAGGCCAAAGGTGGTTATGGTATGGGTTGTGGGCAGAGAACACTGGGTAGAGGTGCTGGACAGGCTGAGGCGAGACAGCCAGCCCTAGTTTATGCTGCTTGTCGCCGAGAGGATAGAGATGCTCTAGACGTATCTGGAAACATATCTGGAAACTTGCTTTGATAGACATAGGGTCTACTCACTCATACATAAACATATCTGGAAACTTGGGCATTCCGATTGAGAGTACTTCTAGTGAGGTGGCTGTGCTGAGCCCGCTGGGGCAATCTGTTAGAGCTAGCAAACTATACAGGGATGTTTCTTTAGAGGTTCAAGGGACGGTATTACTAGTTGATTTGATGGAACTTCCGTTTGGGGAGTTCGATATGATATTAGGGATGGACTGGTTGGTTAAGCATCGTGTGAGTTTGGACTGTGCAACTAAGAGGGTCGTATTGAGAACTGTGGATGGTAATGAAGTAGTTGTGATTGGGGAACGTCAGAATTACTTGGGTAACGTGATCTTTGCACTGGTAGCTGAGAAACTGGTTCGTAAGGGATGTGAGACGTATTTTGCCTACATAAGTGTTTCCGCTTCTAGGGACTCTACTATGAAGGACATCAGACTTGTGAGGGATTTTCTGGACGTCTTTTCTGATTAGCTACCGGGTTTACCTCTGAATTGGGAAGTGGAGTTTGAGATTGAGCTTTTCCCTGGTACAGCTCCGGTGTCTATCGTTCCCTATCGAATGTCACCGAAGGAGCTTACAGAGCTTAAGGCTCAAATTCAGGAGTTATTGGCTCGTGGGTTCATCTGTCCTAGTGTGTCCCCATGGGGAGCATCGGTACTGTTTGTTAAGAAAAATGATGGATCCATGAGGATGTGTATCGACTACCGACAATTAAATAAGTTGACTATTAAGAACAAGTATCCACTTCCAGGGATTGATGATTTGTTTGACCAGTTCCGGGGGGCGTCTGTGTTCTCCAAAATTGACTTGTATTATAGGTATCATCAATTGAGGGTTAAGGAGGCTGATCTGCAGAAGATGGCAATTAGGACTTGTTAAGGTCACTACGAGTTCCTAGTGATGCCATTTAGACTGACTAATGCACCGGCGGCTTTTATAGATCTGATGAACCGAGTATTTCAGCCCTACCTTAATCGATTTGTAGTGGTGTTCATCGATGAAATATTGGTTTATTCGAGGACTGAGGATCAGCATGACGAGCACCTTAGGTTTATTCTTCAGATTTTGAGGGAAAAACAGCTCTATGCTAAGTTCAGCAAGTGCGAAATCTGGTTATGTGAAGTAACATTTCTGGGTCATGTGGTGTCTGTTGAGAGGATTCGAGTCGATCCTCGAAAAATTGAAGCTGTATTGGATTGGAAGCAGCTTAAGAATGTGTCTGAGATTCGCAGCCTTTTGGGGTTGGCCGGTTATTACCGACGATTTGTGGAAGGATTTTCACTGATCACAGTACCCTTGACTAAGCTGCTACGTAAAGATGTATTGTTTGACTGGACTAATACGCAGCAAAAGAGCTTTGAGAAGCTTAAAACTGTATTAATTGAGGCTCCTGTTTTGGTACAGCCTAAACTTGGAAAAGAGTTCACGGTTTATAGTGATGCATCACATATCAGCTTGGGATGTGTCTTGATGCAGGATGATAAGGTGGTTGCATTTTCATCTCGTCAGCTTAAGACACATGGGGCGAATTATCCGACGCACGATTTGGAGTTGGCCACTGTAGTCTTTGCATTGAAAATTTAGAGACATTATCTGTATGGTGAGAAGTGTATGATCTACACTAATCACAAAAGCATCAAGTATCTCCTTACTCAGAAGGAGCTGAATCTAAGGCAGCAAAGATGGGTTGAGCTGCTTAAGGATTACGACTGTACCATTAAGTACCATCCCGGCAAGGCCAATGTGGTGGCCGATGCGTTGAGCTGTAGGGCTATGACTGATCTGAGAGCGATGTTTGCTCGACTTAGCCTATTCGATGATGGAAGTCTGTTGGCAAAACTTTAGGTCAAACCGACATGGATTGAACAAATTTGAGTTAAACAGTTGTGGGATAGGTCTCTTAGGTTGCGTTTTCGTCAGGTTGAGAATGGTTGCACTATTGACTTTGAGATAAACAGTGATAGGGTACTTTGTTTCCGAGGTCGAATTTGTGTATCGAATGGTGAGGATTTAAGGTAGACGATTCTGAGAGAGGCGGATGGTAGTCCCTATGCTATGCATCCCAGTGGGAACAAGATGTACCGAGATCTTTAGGAATTATACTGGTGGCCAGGGTTGAAGCATGAGGTTACTAACTTCGTTGCTCGCTGTTTGACTTGTCAGCAGGTTAAGGCTGAGTATCAGTTACCTTCGGGTTTGGTACAGCTGGTTAAGATACCGTTATGGAAATAGGAGTAGGTAACGATGAGATTCGTTAGTGGGTTGTCTCTAACACCCACTAAGAAGGATTCTATCTGGGTCATCATGGATCGATTGACCAAGTTTGCTCACTTCATCCCAGTAAGTATAGACTTTTCTCTTTAGAAATTAGCTAAGCTCTACATATCGGAAATAGTGAGACTGCATGGGGTACCTGTCTCGACCATTTCTGATAGGGATCCTCGTTTCACGTCTTAGTTCTAGAAGAAGCTTCAAGAGGCTCTGGGTTCAAGATTAGGCATCTGTACTGCTTTCCATCCTCAAACAGATCGTCAGTCGGAGAGGGTGATTCAGATATTGGAGGACATGTTGATGAGCTGTGTTATTGATTTTCGAGGCAGTTGGCAGGAGTACTTGCTGTTAGCGGATTTTGCCTACAATAATAGCTTCTAGTCTAACATCTAGATGGCACCTTACGAGGCACTATACGGTCGTAAGTGTCGTACTCCTGTATGTTGGACTGAGTTGGGTGAGCAACCTGTTCTGGGTTCTGAGTTCGTCTTTGAGACAGAGGATAAGGTTAGATTGGTTCGAGATTGTTTGAAAGCGACTTCTGACAGGCAGAAAACTTATGCAGATTTGAAGAGGTGTGAGATCGAGTATTCTGTGGGGGACTATGTTTTTCTCAAGGTCTCACCACGAAAAAAGGTTCTGAGGTTCGGTCGCAAGGGCAAGCTGAGCCCTCGATTTATTAGACCTTACCGCATTTTGAAACGTGTGGGACCTGTCGCTTTTCATTTGGAGTTACCTCCGGAGTTGGACCGCATTCATGATGTATTTCACGTTTCGATGTTGAGGTGCTACCGCTCTGATCCCACGTATGTTATTTCTGTTGAGGAGATTAAGGTTAGGCCAAACTTGACCTTTCGAGGAGGAACCGGTTCAGATTCTAGAGCGTGATGTAAAGCTCCTTCGAAAAAAGTCTATTCCCTTAGTGAAGGTTCTATGGCGTAATCATAGCACTGTGGAGGCCACGTGGGAGCCTTAGGATGCGATGCATCAGCAGTATCCTCACCTATTCTGATCAGGTAAATTTCGAGGACAAAATTTTCTTTTAGGGGGGGTAGAATTGTAATGCCCCAAAATTTCTAATTTTGTTATTGTGAAAATATTACTCAAATACCTGTCAGCTTTAGTGGTTATGAGTTCTGGGAGTATTTGGGAGGTCCCAAGTTCAAGCCTTTGCTTGGGCAAATTTTGGTATTTCGAATGAATTAGGCCTTACTCTTATTCAGTAGGCTTTTATTTGATTGTTCGTAAAAATTTATCAGAATGGGTCTGCTGGTCTGGTGGTTAAGCAGAGTGGTAGTGTGTAGGAGGTCTTGTGTTTGAGTCTCTACGCAAACAGGGGAATTAATTTTTGTTTGAGGTGTGTGGCATGGTGGAGTTCAAATTAAACTGGACTACTAAGTAGTTGTATTTTAGTGGGTTAATAGGGAGTGTTTTTAGGAGATAATTGGTGAGAAGTTATCAAAATAAGATTTTCTCCTTATCAATTTTCTATTTTCTATTTTTCTTTTCCAAACAAATTTTCTGACGTTAGACTTTTGTTTCTCTGCCGTGTTATCTCCCTTCCTGTTCACTTTTGGTTTTTGTTCCCCTTTGGCCAAATCTTGTTTCTTTTCTTTCCCCTCTCTTTTCGTTTCTGTACTTTTTTTTGCGAGTCATCTCTTTGGGTGCAACTTTCGACTTTATCTATTTCGGTAAGTGAAAATTTTCCCTTAGTTATCATATTTCAATTAGGCAGTTAACAAAGGATTCGTTTTACTCTCGTTTAGGTGTTGTTCAAAGGTTTAAAGTGGATATTCCAGTGTGTTGATACAACTGGTTATCAAATCCATCGAGCTAAGTTTTCAAGTCATTGTTGGTTTAGTTTCTCGACTTTTATGTTGGGGATATTTGGTTGATTGACGAATCAAGTGATTAATTAAGGGATATATTGGTCAAATATAGGTTTCTGAAGGCTAAGGTTACTTTGCACAACGAATCGATACCAAGTGTGTACCCAAAATGCAGAAAATGGGATTCGGTGAAAAGCCATAATTTCTTGCTATTCAGAAATAAGAAAATTAAGAGAAAATTATGCGACAAATTGTAGAGAAAGGAAATAAGGGTGTTATAAACTTGGAAATCAACATTCTGCACTAAAATAGTTTTGGACAACAGCAGTAGTCTAATTTTAAAAAATCATAAAAAATAGTCGAAATTGAGTTAGAGCTTGAATAAAATATGAAATTAAATTTTATTGAGTCTAGTTTTTCATGGAAGAAACAGTGTAAGCAATGAAATTGTAAGGTATGAGATATAATGAATTTTATGAGACAATGTGAGAATGGTTTCGAGTTCCCCTGTTCTGAATTTGGAAAATCATATAAATTTATAAAAAAAATAATTAGGGCCTTAAATATATATGTTTAAATCCTTAATGAGTCTACTTCCAAGAGAAACAAACAGAAACATCATCTAAATTTCGTACTAAGAGACAAATAATTTTTAGTAAGGAAAGGTTGAAGCTATCAAATAGCAGAATATGGATAACTTTGAAGATTTTACTGTACTTATTTGGTAAGCAATAAATTCTGAAAATTTTATGGTAGAAAGGTATTTGAGTCTAGTTTCGAAAACATCAAGCGGATCTTAATTTAGAATTCTGTATATCAAGTTATAAATAATTTAGTGACAATGACTCAAGTAGACAACTTTGAATGATCATATTAGTAAATAGTGGAAACATATATGAATATTTAGCTAGCATGAGTTACATTAAAAATGGATCACACGACCAAGGCCAATTTGGGCCAAGTGGGCCACGCGGGCACACATGGGTGTGTGGGCCCATTTTTACCGAAATGTTTCTAAGGTTGCACGGGTCACTCAAGTCAACATTGAACCTACTGTAAGGTCAGTAAGCGCTACATACACCCCTAAATGTGTGAAATTAACTAAATCATATTTGTACTGAGCATGTTAATATCTAAACTGAATATATGTACTGAAATTGAATATATCATATCATCCATGGTATGTTGCACTGCATTGGGTTGGGGGTTGTTATTTGGAGGAAGTGTACTGAAAGGCTTTAAGCCTAATTTACTGGTAGCTCAGCTGCAAACTACTAATTTGTGCCGCATTCGGTACTACTTGGAGTGTAGGGATGGGTGAGTTGATTATATCCCCACATGGAGTGTATGGTTGGACGGAGATGGTGTGTAGAGGCTGGTTGGGTAGAATTTTGCTATTGCTTAACTGTTACTGCTACTGGTACTGTGATAGGCTAAGGCCCTACTACATTTTTGACACTGTACTGAGATGGGCTAAGGCCCAAACTGTCACTGATAGTGAAAAGGGCTTAGGCCCAAGATGGTTCAACTGTGCACTGTGAATACTGATTGTTTGTTTGTTTTTGCGGGATTACACACTGAGTTTACGTAAGCTCACCCTTTTTGTTTAATGTGCACAAGTAATCCCAAGACTTAGACGGATCGATGTGACAGAGGACTAAGCAGTGACCACTGTAAATTTTGGATTTCATGGTTTTCAATTACAATTTATGATTTGATTATTATTGATTATTTGGGTTGTAATTGAAGGAGCCTCTGGGACTTTGGTTTTAAATTTTGGGTTTTTATTTATTTATTTTACTTTATGGATTTATACCTGTTGGTCTTAGGAAATTCAGTTTTCAAAAAGCTAAAGTATTTTCTAAACGCATGATCACTTAGACTGTTTTATTCAAGCTTCTGCAATGAGGGATGTTTCAAAACAAATGTTTTAAATGAATAAAGACGACTTCTTAAAATCTAACAAAGGTTTACTAAAGATAATAACATGGAATGTTGTCATCGTAACAACGAGGTTTCAAAAACACTATCGTGTGACATTGCCAGATACGACCATAATGTCTAGGTTGAGTTTGGGGTGTTACATCACTTCCTCATTCTCCTCTTTTCAGGTAAAACGCGAGGTTAGGTCTCAGGCTTAGCAAATCTGAGAATCTCAGTATATTCCATTCTGTTTTATTTAAATAAGTTTTCTATAGTAATTTATTCTGATTCAGTTGGTTTTTTTAAATAACCTTAAGTAAACTACGGTATGAGATTTGTGGTCCAAGTTAACTTAATTGTTTTTCTACTTTTATGTCATATTATTTCAACATTATGGTTACCAAATCCATTTTGGTTTCAAAGCTATTACAGAAGTATTTGTATCTAGTTTTAAGATAACTAAATGACTTTTTGTTTTGAGCCATCTTGGTGGCCAATGTGACCTCCAGAATCTGGTCAAAACTTCTAGACTAGGCTTTAGGGTGTTACAAACACTAGCAACTTTCTTAATACTAAAAAAAATTAAACGATTTTGCTCAAGACTGATAACATTGTGTCTTACAAATAAAACATAATTAAACGATTTTGTTCAAGACCGGCAGCATTGTGTCTTACAAATTGAAAAATACAATGTTTAACTGCAATACAAGCAAGTTTCTCGGTGCTATTATCATGCAGCTCGGATACTTCTGATATTAAAGATCTCACTCGTGTGGTTTGATTTGTGATTCCTTAGAACCTTCAAACATTTTGTCGACCCAAAGAATCCCAAATAATCCACCCGTTGGTTGCATAACCAATTTGAACCCATTATCGTTCTACCACAACCAACGGAAATACTTATATAACCAATTTGAACATGTTACCGAATAAATAACTTACAACCGAAAATAACCATTAAATTTACCGGTGTTGGAGCTCTACCGGATTATCGTTAAACAAAACATACATTTAAATTATAAAATTTACTAAATAAATAGAAACACAAAAATATAAAAGAAAACCTCATCTCTCTCCCATTCATCCTCTAACATAATATAATTAAAAAAAATCCTTCAACTTAGAGTGATCCACCATTGGGGTTATATATAGTTATTTGGTCACGCCAAAGAGAATGACTCCACCAAATAAAATATCAATTTTAATTTTAAATTAAAAAAATTAAAAATAATATGACACATGACATTGGTGACACTATCCTCTAGGGCTCCACCACTATTATTTATTTTTAGCCTCCTAATTATTGAGGAATACTGATATTTCTCTAGTATTTATTCAAGTGGCGCCATTCTCTATGGCTGCATAAAAAAATAATTTTTTAATCTGATGGCTGACGTGGTATGTTGGTGTCGTCAATATCTTTGGCACCACCAAGTTTCACTGTTCATTTTAAATTATTTACGTATATAATAAAAAATGAGTAATTTTTATAATTATTTAAAATTTTAGGGTTATTTTTATAAAAACCCAATAAAAAGACAGATAAAAATAAAAAGTAATTTTATGATTAATAATCATTATTGTCGTAGTAGAAAGAGACGTAACAAGTCCTCCCTGATCATGACGGGACAATTTAATCCTAGTGGAATGATGCATCAAAATTAAACAATCAAATACTTTGAAAGAGCTTGGGAGAGTAAATTGATAAAGTATTTACCATGTGGCAAGAGATGAAAATATTTTGATAATTTTTAAGTTAGAATATAATTAGAAATTTGTATTAAAAAATAGAACGAGGATTAAACGTCAACCGACCATACAAAAAATTATGATAATCAATAAAATTAAAAAAAGGTTTGAATCTTATAAAATTATTTATCATGTAAATTGAAAGAGAACTTGAGAGACTTTTATAATTTTCCATACCTATCCCTATGAAGCTAAAATTTTGACAATAATACCCTTTTAATTTCTAATGGCTAAATGACTATAATACCTCTACTAACTTTAATGTCTCCTTTACTTTAATGGCTCTTAAAGGAGTTAATTTTATATCATAAATTGATTCTTCAATGAAATAAAGTCAAATTATCAAAATATTTAATCCTTATATATCACACAAATAGTCTTTAACAACAATGAGAGCATGCTTACGATACATTTTGAGTACAACTTTTAGGAAATACTTGAGCAACTGGAAGCAATATTACATGCAGATAAGATTAATGGTTTTATAGCTCACGGTGGCTTAGTTTAATCTATTTGTGTTATTTTCTTTCATCAAAAAAAGTATGCTTATAATACATAATATTTATTCACCAAAAGTTTAAATATTTTTATAATTTTAAATTATATCTAGAATGACTTTGGATAAAAAAAGCTTAGATTCAAATGGACTTAGACAATAATTTATTTAAGTTCATTTTGGACTTGAATTTTAAAACAAACTTTTAATAAATTTTATTTTTTGAATTTTTATTTTATTGATGTGACATTGCTACATCATCAATTGCTACGGATTTGGATCACCATGTTAACATCACGAGGCTAACTTAGTGATTGTTAACACCACATCAATTATTCTATTAGTTTCTAATGATTGATGTTAGTTAAAGGGCTGATGTGGTCAATTTTCTAAGTTGAGAGGTTCAATTAGAGATAAAAGGTTTGGAGGATTTAATTGATTATTTTCAAATCAATACATAAGCTTATGATATCATTAAATCTATCTTTTATCAAAAGATAGATAAAAAACCCACCAAACTAGAACCAAATTTTCATAAAAAGAAAACAAAAGGAAAACTAAATATTCTTTAGCTAATAAATTGACATTCAATGAACTAAAAGGAAATTTTACATGGAAAATGGTTTGGGTTAGTAAGAAGAAAGAAGAATAGAAGAGAAAAGGAAAAAGATAATGGTGAAATAAAAGAAAGAAATAAAAATGAATAGAAGTAAAAAACATTAATTTTATAGAATCACGACCAATTGAGATAATGAATAAATATTGATATTTAACTGTTTTAGAATAATAATCATTAAACACCCCAAAAATTAAGAGATTAGAATTTTAAAATTTATATAAATTAGATTTTAGTATTAATGGTTAAGAACTTAGTAAAATTTCTAGAGAACCAATGTTCAAATTCTACCTTTTTCACTTTTTCCTTTATTTGCACTTAAAGAACCAATGTTAGAGTAGCTTATGTATTATTTGTGGTAAAATAAGGTCATAGAATAGGTATTAGCCCAATGGCCAAATTTTATTCTTTCCATTCCCTTGATCTTAGGTTTAAGTCATGTTAGTTTCACTTTTTTTCATTTATTTTTCCTTGATTTCAGCCAAAAAGGGTTAATTGCCAAACAACCCTTATCTTTTTCTAGGTGCAACTAATAAACCACTTCCTAGCACAATTATGATTTCCTATTTGACTCTAACTGTAACGCCCCAAAATTTTTATTTTTGTTCTTGCGAAGATGTGACACAACTGTGTATCTGCTTCAGTGGTTAAGTGTTCTGGGTGTGTGAGAGGTCCCAAGTTTAAGCTAGGACTTGGGCAAATTTTGGTATTTTTATGAATATATCTTTGGTCAGTAGGCTTTTAAGTAAAAGTTGTCAAATAATTAATAGAATGAGCTTGTTGGTCTAGTGGATAAGTGGAGTGTTGGTGTGAAGGAGATCTTGTGTTCAATTCTTTGTAATGGTGTGGAGATAGTATTTTTGCTCCAGTTTCGGCTAAGAGTTATGTTGGGGAAAAATTTTGAGTAGTTGCATTTTAGTGGGTTAATAGAGAGTGATTTTAGGAGATAATGGGGGAGAGGTTATCAGAAAATAATTCGATTATCTTTTTGTTGCAGGAAAAAAAGTAGAGTTTCGATTTTCTCTCCAATTACCCAAACTTTTTCTGATGTTTTCTTCTTCTTCTTTTTTCCCTCATCTGCCGATTTTTTCCCCTAGTTGCTGCCAAAATTTCAATAATTTTTTCCCCTTCCATTTCTATCTTTATTTTCCAATTGATTTGGTTGTTCATCGTTGGTTGCGTGTGTTCAGTAAGTAACGGTTTTGTCTATTGTTAATCGTTCTTGGTTAATCTCTGAAAGGGGGATTCCAATTTGGTGTTTAGAAGTTAATCAAGGGGCTGGTGGTTTTGAATCGACGCTCTGATTGTACGAAGTCATGGTTACTCAAGCAAGGTAAGGGTTTTGTTAGGTTTTTAGTCAAGTTCTTTCCAAAATTGGTTGATTAAAAACGAATTAAGTGACTAGTCTGGAGATTTGTAGGTTGATTTTTAGGTTCTGGAGGCTTAGGAGTGCTTACGCATCAGAAACGATACCAGGTGTGTACCCGAAATGCAGAAAATAGGATTTGGCGAAAAGTCGAAATTGCTTGCTGTCGAGAAATCAGAGAAATAAGAGAAAACGATGCGAAAAAAATTGTAGAGAAAGGAAATAAGGGTGTTATAAACTTGGAAATCAACATTCTGCACTAAAATAGTTTTGGACAGCAGCAGTAGTCTAACTTTGAAAAATCATCAAAAATAATGGAAATTGAGTTAGAGGTTGAATAAAATACGAAATTAAATTATATTGAGTCTAGTTTTTCATGGAAGAAATAGTGTAAGAAATTAAAATGTGAGTTATGAGATATACTGAATTTTGTGAGACAAGGTCAGAATAGGTTCAGGTTTCCCTGTTCTGACATTTGGAAAAATCATCGAAAATTGCAAAAAAAATAATTAGGGGCTTAAATTTATATGTTTAAATCTTTAACGAGTCAATTTTCAAGAAAAACAAATGGAAACATCATCCAAATTATGTGCTAAGAGATAACTAATGTTTAGTAAGGAAAGGTTGAAGCTGTCAAACAGTAGAATCGGGATAGATTTGAAGATTTTACTATACTTATTTGATAAACTATAAAATTTGAAAAATTTATGTAGAAAGGTATTTGAGACTAGTTTCGAAAACATCAAACGAATCTTAATTTGGAATCCTATAGGTCAAGATATAAATAATTTAGTGACAATGACTCAAGTAGACAGTTTTGAATGAACATATAAGTAAATAGTGAAAACATATATGAATATTTAGCTAGCATGGGTTACATTAAAAATGGATCACACAGCCAAGGCCAATTTGGGCCGAGTGGGCCACACAGGCACACACGGACGTGTGGGCCCATTTTTACCGGAATGTTTCTATGGTTGTACGGGTCGCCCAAGTCGACTCTAAACCTACAGTAAGGTCGGTCAGCGCTACTTAAACCCCTAAATGTGTGAAGTTGACTGAATGGTATCTGTACTGAGCATGTTAATATCCGAACCGAATATATGTACTGAAATTGCGTAATAGCATATCATCCATTGTATGTTGCATTGCATTGGGTTGGGGGTTGTTATTTGGAGGAAGTGTACTGAAAGGCTTTAAGCCTAATTTATTGGCAGCTCAGCTGCAAACTACTGTTTTGTGCCGTATTTGGTACTACTTGGAATGTAGGGATGGGTGGGTTGATTATATCCCCACATGGAGTGTAGGGTTGGACGGAGATGGTGTGTAGAGGCTGGATGGGTAGGATTTTGCTACTACATAACTGTTATTGCTATTGATACTGTGATGGGCTAAGGCCCTACTGCATTTTTGACACTGTACTGAGATGAGCTAAGGCCCAAACTGTCACTGATATTGAAAAGGGCGTAGGCTCAAGACTGTTCAACTGTGCATTGGGAATACTGATTGTTTGTTTGCTTCTGCGGGATTACACACTGAGTTTACGTAAACTCACACTTTTTGTTTAATGTGCACAGGTAATCGCCAGACTTAGACGGATCGGTGTGACAGAGGACTCAATGGTGACCACAGAAATTTTTGAACTTCATGGTTTTCAATTACAATTTATGATTTGATTATTATTGATTATTTGAGTTGTAATTTAAGGACCCTCTGGGACTTTGGTTTTAAATTCTGGTTATTTATTTATTTATTTTACTTTATGGATTTATAACTACTGGTCGTAGGAAATTCAGTTTTCAAAAAGTTCAAGTAGTTTTTGAACGCATGATCACTTAGACTGTTTTATTAAAGCTTCCGTAACGAGGGATGTTTCAAAACAAATGTTTTAAATGAATAAAGATGACTTTCTAAGTTCTAACAAAGGTTTACTAAAGATAATAACATGGAATGTTTTCAACATAACAACGAGGTTTCAAAAGTAGTATCGTGTGACATTGCCAGATACGACCATAACGTCTAGGCTGGGATTGGGGTGTTACACTAGCCAGTTGAAATTTTTATTTAAAAAGTCTAAGTCTAATTTTAGTACTAAACCCTTAGAATGACCCACATTGCTTTCACTTCAGAGTTTAAAATCTCAACACACATACTGTAAAAAAATTTCATTGTAATTGATCACCGATTTGCCACCCTCCCCACTAGCCCACAAACTATTAATCTACAAGGTAAGGTAATGAATGTGAGCTTGGAGAAGCTCAGCGAGTACACATGCATACAAGACAAATATACACACCAGACATGTTAGGATTTAAACATACTTTAACAATTCACATAAAACACAAATTACATACTCAACACAATTGGCAATTCGTGAATATGAAACATAGTCAAATTATATACTCATTGGATAAGTGAATCTCCAAAACACACCACATGACTTATAAAGTCGTACGTTATCTCCATGCAAGTGTAGCACATATGCTCACACTGTCCAAACACACCACACTATCTACGGTGAATGGAGTTATGATCAACATTCCCTTATCTCTCAAACGCTATCTCCAGGCCACAATGCCTAACACATAATAAAATGGTGAGTACTCACAATCCTATGGCATGCCAATGATATCCAACGGTTTCAAGTGTTCACATTGCAACATATCTAATTAATCACATTTTATCACAGAATATAATTGACTTGCACTACTATTGAGCTCGTACTTAGCATTTCACAATAATATAATTTTACACTAATTAAAACTCGCAATATCATAAAACTCATAATTCACTTATGAGTTTCGTTCATGCATAAATGTGCACCATCAATAGGGGTTCGTATGTTATAAAAGTCCACACTATTATTTATATTTATGTCCATTCATAAGTACTACGTAACCATATACGAATATATACATTACACATTTATTCATATCTATTTAGTGACCTTTATCACGAGAAATTTTAGCTTATACTAAAGTACCCATAAATAAATATATTAAGACCCACACATAGAATATAATATATGTATAACAACCCACGCATATATATTTATCTACCCCCTCATATACATTATGTATGACACCAAAGCCCATGCACATATATATTATATATAATAAAGTCCATGCATATATATTATATAAAATAAAGCTTACGCATATAAAATAATATGTGTATAACCACATAGGCATATATCTGTATTTTACAACCCTACTCATATATATTATTTATATAGCACCAAAGCACATGCATATATATATATTACAAACCCCCCTCGTATATAAATATTATATAAACAACACCTACCTTTTAGCTCTTCAGCCTATCTTCAATATTTAGTTTACCCACACACGCAACGATTAATGGTTCCATCCCCCTTATCATGTCAAAATTTACAGTTTATAGTTTGCATATTTACATAATAACTACATGCATGTGAGTTTTATTTATTAATTTGGCACCCTTAGTTTTACACAGCTTGCATGCCTAGCTATTCAAACAAAATTTCAAGGGTTTGCACCAAGAAAAGTCAAAGTTTGCATACTATAAGGGGACTGCTTCGTACAAAAACACAGTATACAAATGCACTCACTTGTAGTTCATCACGGCTAGTTGAATTAGACAACTTTTCGCTTGCCTTTATCTCGGTTTGTTGAGGCTCAACCAATGTTTTCAGCTTCAGGCAAAATATACATATTACTAAGCATTCAAAAACAATCTAGCTTATCTCTTTGTGTTCATACGACTCTCCACTCAAACATAATTATTCAACTTATTTCGTACAATCTATTTCGCTTAATTTCTCCTTTTAACTTAATTAAATCCTTAATTTTTACCTCCTAACCCCCAATTAAAGTTTAATTATAGATCTAGATCTCTAAGTTTGCTCAATTTCTTTAATTAATATTTTTTCTAAAAACATTGTTCATCCTCATTCTCAAAAGAAAACCATTTAATTTATGCAATTATTTAATGATTTTGATAAATTGAATTTGTAAACCTCTTAATCTCGTCAAAATATATTGAAAATTATTTCAAAAACATCTCTTAACTCTTTAATATGAGATTGACCATTTTATGCAAAAGATAGCTTTAAAAACCATGGATCTTTAATTTTCTTGCTTAGATCTAAGAAAATTCAAATTAAAAACATCTAATAAAAAATTAATACACAAGAAAACAATAGATTTACCTTTAGTTAGAAAACCTCCACAAATTTGTACCAATTAGGCAAAAACGAGCTAATTTTAGGTGAGAAATTAGAGAAGAAATGGTGATTTCTTGCAAAAATAAACATTTTTCTTAAAAAATGGGCTATTTACCCTCTAAGTCCTTCTCTATTCTCCCTTGTTCTAATAGCTCCCCTTTTAACCACTAGTTTTTAATTTACAAATTTAACCTCTACTTTAGCCACTATTCCCAAATTAGTCTCTACTAATTTTTATTAAAGCCCTGATTATTAATACCATTATTATTTAATTAAATTATTATTATTACTATTATTAACCAATGAAATTTTTTATTCTATCTTAATTCCTATGTAATTAAACCCAATTTATTTCTCTCGAGCCCACAATCTAATACCGAATTCTACCAACCCGGTTTTTAGGATGTGACACATTCTCCCTATTTATTCTCAATTTTCTCTACAAACCCTCTTTTTGCGAAATTCTCACAAAGTTCTTCCTAGAAATTTAGTTCTTCAATCTTAACTTTGGAATCAAGTCCAAAGTGAATTATTTATCATCAATCGTTGAATTTCATACCAACAGTTTCTAAATTTCTATCAAGATCGGTAAGTTTTTCTCGTTTCCCAATAGCTAGATCTCATCAATTCTGGAAAATCATTATTTTTGTCAGATCTTTCATTCGTTACGTATAACATTCTTGTTGAAAACCCCTTAAATCTTGAAATTCGTCATTAATTCTTTCGTTTTGTCAATAGAAAGACCCGTGTAGGTAATCCGGATCATACTTGGACGTGAGGACCATCGTACGAGACCCCAAAAGTCAGGTGTGTGTTCTTTTACGAAAAATTGTGTTAAAATTTAAAACTACCTAGTTGCACACGGCCGGGGGCTTCGCACACGGTCCGGTCACAGAAACCTATGGCCATTGCACCTCACCTATTCAAAATGTGCATGATCGGGGGCTTCGCACTTGATCCGGTCACATAGTCGTGTGGCCCCTGAAACTAAAAATATATATATTTTCTTTTAACTTTTATTATTTTATTCAAATCAGTTTTTGATTAGGGTATTAATGGCATTTAGAGAACTAGATTATGCAATTAGCTCTTGGATTAGGAAAAGAAAAACAAGAAATATGGATGATTGAAATTATTAACTGAAATACTCCTGACTGATTGTCTGAATAGTGAATAATGTTACATGTATTTTATGCATGTCCGATTGAATGATCCAAATGCCTAAAATTGTTGGAAAAATTGGATGCCTATTTTATTCATGATTTTCACTGATTGGTTATGAGATAAAAAGTAAAAGATATATTGATTGAATGTCTTGGAATGTATTTATATTGCATTTGCATGGGTTGAGTTGATATGATCGGAGGAAGAACCGACAATATATATGTATTTAATCACTCATTGTGTACTCACAATTACAACAGATTTGAATTGCGACAGTCTCATTGTGTACCCACAGTTACAACAAATCCTAAGTGTGACGTTTCCACTATACTCTCACAGTCCCTTTGACAACTCTTATCTACCAGATGACCGTGTTTCCGCAGTTACTAGCGGCTTTTATCTACAATTACCTGAATCTGAATGTGGTATTAGGTCTACAAAATTGGAGTAATGGCGATTGTGGTTGGGGGTAGGACAACCGAATCTTAAACTAATTTTTGTATGGCATATTTGACAATTTATGCATACATTACTAAATTTACTTGATGAAACTACTTATCTGATTTATGTGCATATATCTTTCGTGAACAATATGAATAAATCTAAAATTGATTCAGTTGATTGTCTATGTTTGAGAATATTATTATTGCTTGACTAAAGTAGCAACATTGAATTACCTTATTTGAAATTGACAAATATTTATAACAGATTGTTATTATTAGTAATGATATGTGATGTTATTTAATGTTTAAAAATATAACTGTATGACTTGGATTATTATAAAGGGACTCACATTGAGCTTCAATAGTTCACTCCCCCTAATTTCCATCTTTATAGATAATCATTTAGGCTAGGATGCAAACACGACACTCGGAGGGCCTCAGCTTTTGTTACAGCTTATTTCCATTAATGTTATCTTTTTTAATTCCTTAGGAAGTAGAGTTATTTTCTGTTTTCTTTTATTATGAACCATGGTTTAAGATTTAGTTTTAATTTAATTGTTAGATGCATCTCATTCAATTAGGTTATAAAATTTAGGTTATTAATTGTTAATATTTGATTAAACAGGCTTGTTTTATTAAAAAGACCTACGTTTTAATTCCGCTGCTAACTCTAATAAGTTTAACTAGAATATAAAATATAAATCACCTAAATAAACTTGAGTTTTAAAAGGAAAATTGATTTTGATAAACACCGAGCCACTTTAGTGGTTAATGTAATCTCCCAAATTCAAGTTTATTGCCTAGACGGGGTTGGGGAGATTACAAATCAAATTGACATAATTGTAAATGTTGATGGTTAAATTTATGATTATGCTAACTTTTAAACTACAACAATGATAAATATATTGAAAAGTAATAGATGAAAAAGTAATGGATAGGATCCCAATCCCATTTCCTTATTGATTCATTTGACTAGAACGTAATATTGTGTTATTTGGTTGATGGAATATAAAATTACATAAAATACATTTATCTAAATTATCATCTTCAATTTTTTTAAAGTACTTATTGATTTGTAATGAGTAGAAAGTCGGTAGTGTCGAACTTACAATTTCGAAATACCATGTCCGTAAACCACATTGGTAAATATTAATATTTATTATTTCGGATGGATGGGCGTATGGAGATAATAATTTGAAAATTAAAATTTTGAAAAATTAAATTTTTTAAAGCTAAAAAGTTTCAAAGAAACAAGCTTTTGATTTATGTATTGAGTGTCTGAAGTCTTGCCTTTTATTACAAAACTGAAAGTCTTTTTATAAAGGGCTCTTGCCTCTTTGCAACATATTTTTTTGGGGAATCTTATCCCTTACATCATTTCCAAAATTACATAATTGCTACTTTTTAGAGAATACATTCTCTGATTACAAACTTTTTTATTTTTACAAAGAATCTTATTGTTGAATTTTGTATTTTTTTCAAAGAATCTTCACTATTCATCGTAGAGAATCTTCATTGTTTATTGCAGAGAATCTTCACTGTTCATGTCAGAGAATTTTTACTATTCATTGTAGCAAATCTTCACTATTCATGCCAAATATTTTTCGTTGTTCATTCGTATTTTCTTGCAAGGAATCTCCCCTGTTCATCTTTTGCCTTTGCTTTGTAGGTTTACAGGAAATCCTTCATCTCTTGTCTTTGCAAAATTATCATCATTTTTTTATTCTGGTGATAGTTATTGATGTGGTATCTTCTGCAAGATCCACTATTTTGATTGAAGACATTGAGGATTTCTCGTCTTCTGATCCAGAATCCATTGAGCTGAGCATTTTAGCCATGGCTATTTCGTATTAATTCTTGGTCTTGGCTTGAGCCAACATTGCACTAGCAGTCGATTTTGCTTGAAGGAAATTTGCTGTAGTTTGATCTTGGGCCATGGACTTACATAATCTCAGATTCTTGTTGAAAAGATTATCAAAATACTTGAAATCATAATTTTCGCCATTAAATTTTTCCCACCATTTCGTTCTAAAATTTCGAACGAATAATGGAATTCCATCACACGGATCAGGTTCGTAAGAGTAATTCCAGGAAACAATCCAATAAATGCACAATTTTGAGAAAAAATTGGATTGTTCGGTAGATGTGTTTTTGGTCCAATTCGGGCTAGAATTTGTGAAAGAACTTGGGCCATAAATTTTGAATTTTATTCTGGCAGGATATCGAAAGATGATGGTCCATACCAATTCCTCCATTCTTGAAACCAATTTGAGAATTTGAATTGGATACCATATTTGAAATATATGAGCCAAGAATGTCTCATATGTTGATTATTCATTAAGAATGCATTGTACCAGGCCGTTTGTTAATCTTAATATGTGAAATATGGGTGGTGGTCTATTTTGGTGGTAAATTCTGCAGGGAATTTCTTTAGAGAATTTGGGATTTCACCCCCATTATCTTACTCGAAGAAATTTTCACTATTTGTGCTGTTGAATGAGTGATAAGTTGGATATTTTGGGTCTATGTAATGTTTGAACAATACTTATAGACACCCATTTTTGTCCGAGCTCGATTGGGGGCCAATTTAAATTTTGTTCTCTCATAGGTCGTTCGAAGCCCCCTCGATTTTGGTCTATTTGAGACCTTTATTTTTCTTTTCTTTTTTTCTTCTTTCGTTTTTGGGCCTATCAAAGGCCCAAATTATTATTCCTATCACCACTACTGTTACTATTATTAAATACTATTATTATCATTTTTTACTAATAAGCAAGATCAAAAAAATAATATATAAACATGAAATGAAATGAAAAAGGGGAGGCTTTTCATTATTTTTGTTCTTAAAAAAAAGGTAAAAAAGAAACACAAAAACTACAAGCATTCTATTTTTTTCCCTTTTCTTCTATCTTTATTTTTGGCTATAGGCATGTCATGAGGGATCAGATTTTGGGTTCCAATGAAGGGGACGTCACCGGGCTGTCGATCCTCCACCCCTAGGAGCCCCAAAAATCCCATTTTTTCCCTCCCCTTGCTAAAATAAAGGTTTTGTTTTTAAAAAAAAGCTTGATTTTGGGAAAAATAGTGGTTTTTAAAAAAAGTAGAAACTTTAGATTTTGAAAAAATAAATATATGGTTTTTTAGTTATTTTAAAGGAAAGATTAAATTTTTAAAACAAAGTTTTGATTTTTTTCAACTATTTCAAAGTAAAAGCTTTAATCTTTAAGAAAAATAGTGTTTTTAAGAAAAAGAAAGTTTAGATTTTAAAAATAAAATTTATTTTTTAGTTATTTTAAAGGAAAATTTAAATTTTAAAATAAAGTTTTGATTTTTTAACTACTTTAAAATAAAAGCTTTAATCTTTAAGAAAAATCTGTTTTTTTTCTAAGAGGAGAAAGTTTAGATTTTAAAAATAAAAATCTATTTTTAAGTCATTTTAAAGGAAAGTTTAAAATTTTAAAACAAAGTTTTGATTTTTTTAACTATTTCGAAATAACGTTTTGATTTTTAAGAAAAGTAATGATTATTTCTAAAGAAATTTTTGATTTTGCAAATAAAAAAAATTCCGGCCACCATACGCGGCGGCCTACCATCGGAGGCCGGAAGAGCCATGGCCAACATAGAAGTTGGAAGAGGAAGAGGAAGAGATTTTATTTCGAAATAATGTTTTGATTTTTAAGAAAAATAATGATTTTTTTAAAAGAAAATTTTGATTTTGCAAATAAAAAAATTTCCAACCACCGTACGCGACGGCCTACCATCGGAGGCCGGAGAGCCGTTGGGCTCTCCAGTGGTGGAGCCATGGCCAACATAGAAGTTGGAAGAGGAAGAGGAAGAGATTGTTTTTTAAAAAAAACAATGAGGTTAAAATGAAAGAATGAATAAATTTTTTTTATTTATAGGTGCCAAAAATGGGTAATTTATTCTCACCCCTTACTTTTTAAATTTACAAAAAAATACCCCATTTTTGGAGCACTGCCCTCGTTCTCTGACCTATTTACACCCGTAACCTTTTTATTTATTTAAACATTCAATTTAATTCGGAATTTAAAAATTAAAGGCAAATTAATTGCTACACCAGTCCTCTGTCTTCCACATTTTTTATATTTTCGTCCTAAAATCAAGCTATATCATTCTGTTTCCATTTTTAACAAGTAATTTACACTTATATCTTCCATTTCAGTTGCATATATACATTATATATTTAATGTTTATTATGCATTTTATTTTAATATTTTATATTTATTCACAGTTGTATAATTTTTATTTATTCTTATTTCGTTTTATTTATTTTCATGTCTATTTATATTTTTACACATTCCCTTACATACATTTTAATATTATTTATTTATGTTACCTTGATTATTTTATTGTATTATGAATAAGGTGTATTATTGTTATTATTATTATCATCATGTTAATGTCTTATTTATTTTATTTATTTAATTTTTCTTTTTATTATTGCCATTTTGAAAGAGTTTTAACTTTTCACTAACCTTAGCCAATTTAATTAATTTTCCTATTTTATTACTATTCATTTTAAAAGAGGGAACTTTAGGTCATTTTTCCATCCTACTATTGTTGACATGAAGTAAGTTAAGTAGGTATTATATTTTAATGAAACCATAAGGTTTTTACATTTGAATTTAGGTTAGTCCTTAAGGTTTTCTTGCTTTGCGATGAAGCATACCAATGGTGGCTGACCGTTAAGGAGGGCACTCAGCCCGAACAATTGACTTGGGATTTCTATAAGTCTACTTTTCACGGTAAATATATGGGGGCAAGCTACATTAATGCTAGAAGACGTGAGTTTTTGAATCTCACGCAAGGGGATCGTTCAGTGGCTAAGTATGAGATCGAGTTTCATAGATTGAGCTGCTATGCGTGAGGCATGGTGGCGACTAAATATGAGCGTTGTCTATTTCAAGGATGGACTCAGGGACAGTTTGAGAGTTTTGATAGCTCCGCAGAGGGAGCGTGACTTTTCAGTACTGGTAGAGAATGCGAAGATCGCTGAGGAGGTGAAGCGCGCTGAGTGCCAAAACCAGGATAAGGAGAGAGGCAAGAATAAGTGGGATTCTGAGCCCTTGAGTTCTACGATGAGGCCTAAGAAAAAGGTCAGATCTGGTGGGCCAATTAGAGTTGGGGGCCCCTGTTGCAGTTACTGGGATCGCGCTTTGTGGGCATTGTGGAAGACGCCATCCAGCCGAATGTTGGAGGACGATTGGGGCTTATTTAAGATGTGGGTGTACTAAGCACCATGTTCAAGAGTGTCTACTGAGGGTAGATCAGGTGCAAGCTGTGGGTTCTTGTACTGCACAACCACTGGAGCTAGTTCAGTAGCCGCCTAGGGGTCGTGGTTAGGCTAGGGTGGTAATGGTATAGGTCAGGGGCAGAGAGCACCGGGTAGAGGCGAAGCAGCAAGCCCTAGTTTATGCTGCTCGTCACCGAGAGGATAGAGATGTTCTAGACCTTATCACGAGTACGTTTCTTGTTTTTGATATGCCTTACACTACATTGATATGCCTGTTATGTTTCCAAAAACCTAGGGATTCCGGTTGAGAGTACTTTTAGTGAGGTGACAGTGCTGAGCCCGCTAGGGCAATCTGTTAGAGTTAGCAAACTGTACAGGGATGTTCCTTTAGAGGTTCAAAGGACGGTATTTCTGGCTGATTTGATGGAACTTCCGTTTGGGGAGTTCGATATGATATTGGGGATGGACTGGTTGGTTAAGATCGTGTCACTTTGGACTATGCGACTAAGAGGGTTGAATTGAGAACTGAAGGGGGTAATGAAGTAGTTGTGATTGGGGAACATCGAAATTACTTGGCTAACGTGATCTCTGCATTGGTAGCTGAGAAACTGGTTCACAAGGGATATGAGGAGTATTTGGCCTACGTTAGTGTTTCCGCTTCTGGTGACTTTACTGTTAACGACATCAAAATTGTGAGGGATTTTCTAGACGTCTTTCTTGAGGAGCTACCGGGTTTACCTCTGAATCGAGAAGTGGAGTTTGGGATTGAGCTTCTCCCCTAGTACAGCTTCGGTGTCTATCGCTCCCTATCGAATGGATCTGATGAACCTAGTGTTTTAGCCCTACCTGGATCAGTTTGTAGTGGTGTTCATCAATGACATATTGGTTTATTCGAGGACTGAGGAATAGCATGACGAGCACCTTAGGTTTGTTCTTCAAATTTTGAGGGAAAAGCAGCTCTATGCTAAGTTCAGCAAGTGCGAGTTCTGGTTTACGTGAAGTAACATTTTTGGGTCATGTGGTGTCTACTGAGGGAATTCAAGTCGATCCTTGAAAATTTGAGGCTGTATTGGACTAGAAGCAGCCTAAGAATGTGTCTGAGATCCGCAGCTTTTTGGGGCTGGCAAGTTATTACTGACGGTTTGTGGAAGGATTTTCACTAATCGTAGTACCCTTGACTAAGTTGTTACGTAAAGGTGTATCGTTTGATTGGACTAATGCACAGCAAGAGAGCTTTGAGAAGCTTAAGACTGCACTGACTAAGGCTCCTGTTTTGGTACAGCCTGAACCTAGAAAGGAGTTCACAATTTATAGTGATGCATCACATGTTGATTTGGGATGTTTGTTGATGCAGGATAGTAAGGTGGTTGCTTATGCTTCTCGTTAGCTTAAGACATACGAGGCGAACTATCTAACACATGATTTAGAGTTGGCCGCTGTAATATTTGCATTGAAAATCTGGAGGCATTATTTGTATGGTGAGAAGTGTATTATCTACACTGATCATAAGAGCCTCAAGTATCTCTTCACTCAGAAGGAGTTAAATCTTAGACAGTGAAGATGGGTTGAGCTGCTTAAGGATTATGATTGTACCATTGAGTACCATCTCGGCAAGGCCAATGTGGTGGCCGATGCATTAAGCCGTAGGGCTATGACCGATCTAAGAGCAAGGTTTGCTCGACTGAGCCTATTCGACGATGAAAGTCTGTTGGCAGAACTTTAGGTCAAACCGACATGGATTGAACTGATTCGAGGTAAATAGTTGGGGGATAAGTCTCTCAGGTTACGTTTTTATCAGGTTGAGAATGGTAGTACTACGGATTTCGGACTGAGCAGTGATGGGGTACTCTATTTTTGTAGGAGAATTTATGTTCCGAATGATATTGATTTGAGACATGCCATACTGAGATAGGCGCATAGTAGCCTTTATGCTATGCAACCTGGCGAAAATAAGATGTACCGAAACCTCCGTGAGTTATATTGGTGGCCAGGGTTGAAACGTGAGGTTACTGATTTTGTGGGTAGATATCTAACTTGCCAGTAGGTTAAGGCTGAGCATCAGTTACCTTCGGGTTTGCTGTAGTCGGTTAAGATTCCTCTTAGGAAATGGGAGCGCGTAACTATGGATTTCATTAGTGGGTTGCCTCTAACACCCACTAAGAAAGATTCAATATGGGTCATAGTGGATCGATTGACCAAGTTCGACCACTTCATACCGGTTCGTACTGATTATTCTTTGTAGAAGCTGGTGAAGCTTTATATTTCTAAGATAGAGAGACTGCATAGAGTACCTGTTTCGATCACCTCTGATAGGGATCCTCATTTTGCATATCAGTTTTAGAGGAAGTTACATGAGACTTTAGGTTCAAGGTTGGAATTCAGTACTGCATTCCATCCTCAGACCGATGGTAAGTCTAAGAGGGTGATTCAGATACTGGAGGACATGTTTTGGCGCTACCGCTCTGATCCTACTCATATTGTCCCTGTTGAAGAGATCGAGTTTAAGCCAGATTTGACCTTTGAGGAAGAGCCGGTTTAGATTTTGGTTCGTGATGTTAAGTTTCTGAAAAGGAAATCCATTCTACTGGTAAAGGTTCTATGGCGTAATCATAGCACTGAGGAGGCCACATGGGAGCCTGAGGATGCGATGTGTCAGCAGTGTCCTCATTTATTTTGATCAGGTAAATTTTGAGGACGAAATTTTCTTTAGGGGATAGAGTTGTAACGCCCTAAAATTTCTATTTTCATTATTGTGAAAATATGACACAAATATCTGTCAGCTTTAGTGGTTATGTGTTTTGAGAGTATTTGAGAGGTCCCAAGTTCAAGCCTTCACTTGGGAAAATTTTCGTATTTTAAATGAATTAGGCCTTACTCTTATTTAATAGGTTTTTATTTAATTGTTGGGTAAATTACATAAGAATGGGTTGCTGGTCTGGTGGTCAAATGGTGTGTCATTATGATGGAGGTCTTGTGTTTGAATCCCTATGCAGGCAAGGGTATTATTTTTTGCTCAGATTTCGGGATAGAGTTCTATAATAGGGGGATTTTGAGTAGTGGATATGTAGTGGGAATTAGGGGAGAAAACTAAGGGATTTTAGGGGTTATCGAGATTTTATTTAATTTTTTTCCCATAACCGAATTTTGACTCTTTTTTCAAAAAAAAATCTGCCGTCTATTCTTCTCCCTTTCCTCTTGTTGAAATTCTCTAAGTTTTTTCATCTCACTCTTTTTTTTCTTCTTAATCTTTCCCTAATCCATTTATTTTCCTTCGTTTTCGCACGCGGTTAGTGCTCGCTTAGTTTCGGTAAGTGTTTCTCTTCGTTTCTATCATGAATCTTTTAATGACTAAAGTGGTAATATTTTTTTTCTCTATGATTTGGGCGTAGGGGGAGGCCCAGACTGGTGAATTTAGTGTTCTCCTCTTAACAATAGTTAAACGAAAGGTTATCATTGGTGGTAAGTTGGGTTTCTGTTCGTTCGTGGTTGTTAATTCACTTGTAAATCCGTTAAATTGATGTTGGGTATCTTTATTATAGGTTTTGGAGTGCTCGGGGACTATTTTAGCATCAAACAAAACCAGGTGTGTACCCGGAACGCAAAAAAAGGGGATTCGGCGAAAAGCCAGAACTGCTTATTGTTTGGACAGCAGCAGTAGGCTAAATTTGAAAAATCGCCATAAATTTTGGAAATCGCCAATTTGGGCCAAGTGGGTCACATAGGCATGTGAACCCATTTTTCTGAAAAGTTCTGTAAGGTTACACGAGTCGCCCAAGTCTACTGTGGAAATACTATAGGGTCGGTAAGCTTTACTTAGACCCCTATATATGTGATCTGTCTTTTTGATTTCTATACCGAGCATGACTTATGATATCTGAATGTATGTAATATTAATTGCATAATGGCATGACATATTTTGTATGTTGCATTGCATCGGGTGTGTTGATGATATTTGGAGGAAGTGTCTAAAAGGCTATTAAGCCTGTTATCTGGCAGTTCAGCTGCAACCTTCTGATTATGTGCCGCATTTTGGTACAGCATGGTTTGTAGGGATGGGTGGGTTGATTTAATCCCCATATGGTGTGTTGGGTTGGACGGAGATGGTATGTAAAGGCTGGTGGGTAAGATTCTGATTTACTGTATCTGCATTTTGTATTTGATATGGGCCAAGGCCCTAATATATTTCTAAGACTGTATCTGGATGGGCTAAGGCCTAAACTGATTTTGTGATGGGCACAGGCCCTAGACTGATTTTGTGGTGCTTTTATAAGCGTTGCAAATTGTTTTAGCGGCCTTATAAGTGCCACTATAGGGCCAAAAAAATGCCGCTAAAAACCTATTTCACTGTAGTGTAATATCTTTTACCATTAAAAAGTATGTTTGATATTTTATACCTTTTTTACAGATTTCTACATGGGAATTTTGTACATACTTTTGAGTTTTTTTATCATTTGTGGCTTTAAGAGGTTCTGATGTTTTGTCATAATATTTTTTTGGAATTATCCATTCTCTGATACAATTTTGATATGCTCTTATGTCAAAAAGGGCTATTGTTCCCAATTTAAATTCATTATTTACAATGAGATTTATTTTTATCAAATATCTTTGGATAGATACCTTAGTGAGAACCATCATATATTCTTGTATATTTTCTTCAGGCTGGGGTTCAGTTTCTAAAGAACTATCTTATGGGATTTCATGTTTTAAAGTTTGCATTTGTTTTTTTTTCATCTCTTGTTCATTTTTATGCTGGGAAGGCTCCAATTTAATTTGTTTTATTCCTAGTTTTAATTCAAAATTGTAATTTGTCTAGGTTTTATTTTTCATATTTATTAAATATTATATCTTGCATATTGCACATTTGTGATTGACTAGGGATAATTTCTTTTCTTTTTCTGTTTTATCTTTTAATTATGATTTTAATTTTAAATGATATTTTGTTTTAAGTTCAGGGTCTTGTATTGTATCAATAACTTCAATCATTAATTCTTTATCCTTGGTGATAATGTCACATCCCAAAAATAAGGCTAAAAGAAATAGGGATACAAATTTAGGAATTTTTTTAAAAACAAACATAGGTTAAGAGAATTAAAAGGCCTTAAAAATTATTTCTACTAAGAATTGACAAGAATGAACTTGTTGGTTATGTGGTAAGGCCTTAGCTTACCCTTAGGTCTCAAGTTTGAAATCCTTTGTGTGCATTCAACTAAAACATTTTATTTCCTTAGTTTTACCCCATAAAAATGCCAAATTCTCAAACTAGCCCAGCCCAAAAATCATTATTTAATTCAGTCCTTAATTTAAAATCAACCCCAATTTTAAATAACAATTCCTAATCTTATTGCAATTTGAGAAAAAAAATTATAAATAACAAAGTTTTTCAAACCTTAGAATTCTTAATCTAAAGAATTTTTCAAAGAAAAGCTTCCAAAAGATCTTCCTTTTTCTCCACCATTACCAAATCAAATTTCAAACAAAATAATTCGAAGTTTTCAAAATCAACTTTCTCCTCTCAAGTGGATCCTCAATCTCCTCTCCCAAATTAAGGTTTTTGTGTCTTCGAATCAGGTATGGGATCTAACTTATAGCATTATGTATGGTTAATTAAAATAAGGTAGTATGTATGAGAATACCCCCATGGTATGTGAACCCCCTACTGAGTTGAGAACACCTTTGCATGTGGGAACTCCCCTGTATCGCGAACACCCCTTAAGTTGCGAAATCCAATAGGCCAGCCCATATGTGAACCCTCATGACTTTTAGTATAGGATTTAATATGTGGACCCTTATAGAATGCAAACCCCTATAGGCGAACCCCCTAACGCAAACCCATATGTAACACCATATACAACTAAATATGTGAGCTCCTAGAATATACATTCAAACCCATATGATAATGCACACGAACCTTACATGTTATTTATGTGAACCCTAGGTTATGATATGCGAACCCTAAACTTATTACATGAGAGGTCATATTAATACATGTCAAGTACATGTAATTTAGACTAATTTAGACTTGTAACTTTCAAAAGCTTCAAGTTTATTTTGGATTTCTGTCAATAAATCATTTTGGGGTTTTTGGAAAGGTTTTGGAATTTCATAGGGTGCAAATATTGGTTCTTTAGAACTCTTTTCGGTTATCTCTTTTACTGATTCTTTCTTTATTGGGTGATTCTCTACCAAAATTTCAATATAATCTAATTGTTTTCCTATTATATGAAGACTGATATTTGTATAGTTGTTTTATTCTACTACCATTTTACTATCTTTTGATGAGATTTGTTCTCTTGCATCAAGAGCTTCCATTTTAAAGAACTTGATTTTATTACAGTATTTTTATGAAGATATTGAAACTCCATTAAATGGGGATGTTGAGATTGTACTTCTCTTTTATTGGTATGCCATCTAGTATTATGTTTTATTGTATTAATAGATTCTAAATAATATTCTTCAAACCATTCAAAGAATTTTAAATGAATTTTTGAGTATTCATGAATTCATAATATTCTGAAGAATGCTCTCTTTTTATTATTATAAATTTCAAATTAATCTTCTTCTTCTTTGTTTATTTTTGTTGGAATAGAAGTTTTTCTACACCATTCTTTATTGATCTCAATATATTTTTCTAGAACAAAGATTTCTTACTTTTCTCATTGTCTTGCATTATTAGTCATTGATGAGATTGTTATTGACATATTAGGTGAATTTTGAGGGCTATTTTCCTATCTGGCATAGATTGGTTTAGCTATATTTTTGGAATCATCTTTCCTTGTAAATTGTTCCTAAATGTTGTTGGGATAGAAAGCTAGAGGCTCTAGCTGTCCTAAAATCTGTTGTTTGTGTTTCAGGATTTCATTTTTATTCTAAATTTAAACTCCTAAAAGTTGTGTTGTTACTTCCTATTTTAAAAGAATTTCTTGAAGGCATTCTAAGTGGCCTGTTGAATATCAATTCAACCGTACCATCTTGGTGTTGGGACATTTCACTTAGTGAAATGTTTCTAATTGGAGTTGGTGCAACAAAGTCTGTAGCACCTTCAAGTTTCCACCTATCAGGAAGGTTAATTTCATGCCATTTTATTGTTATTGGGATTGTGGTATGAGACATTAAGGTATTTGTTTCTATTAAAAGGGTTCCTCCTTTTGAGTTTTGAAGTAAAGCCTTGGTATTGACTACAAAACACATTAATAAAATCAGTTAAACCAAAACTCGAAAATGTTGAAAATAAGTTGAATATTTTCAAAACTGAGAAATAATTGTTCCACCTTGGCTCTAATACCAGATAGCCCCAAGGATCTAAAGATCGGATGGAAGGAAGCGTAGGGAAATAATAATTTGAAAATTAAAATTTTGAAAACTTAAATTTTATTTGTTTTAAAAACTTAAATTTTTTAAAGCTAGAAATTTTTTAAAGCTAAAAATTTTCAGAGAAACAAACATTTGATTCCTATATTGAGTGTTTGAAGTCATGCATTTTATTAAAAAACTAAGAGGCTTTTATAGAGGGCTATTGCCTCTTTACAACATATTTTTTTGGGGAATCTTATCCCTTATATCATTTCCAAAATTACATAATTTCTACATTTTAGAGAATATATTCACTTATTACATTTTTTTTACAGAAAATCTTACTATTGAATTTTGTATTTTTTTTCGGAGAATCTTCATTCTTCATCGCAGAGAATCTTCACTGTTCATGCCAGAGATTTTTCACTATTCATTTGTCTTTTCTTACAGGGAACCTCCCTTATTCATCTTTTGTCTTTCTTTATAAGTTTACAGGAAATCATTCATCTATTGTCTTTGCCAAATTATCATCATTTTTTATTTTTTTGGTTCTGGTGATAGTTACTGAAGTGGTATCTTCTGCAATATCTACTGTTTTGATTGAAGAAGTTGAAGATTTCTCGTCTTCTAATCTAGAATACATTGAGCAGATGATTTACTATTTTGATTGAAGAAGCTGAAGATTTCTCGTCTTCTAATCTAGAATCCATTGAGTTGATCCTTTCATCCATGAGTATTTCATATTTCTTCTTGGTCTTGGCTTCAGTCAACATTACACTAGCAGTCAATTTTGCTTGAAGGAATTCTACTGTAGTTTGGTCCGGGGCCACAGACTTACAAAATCTCGAATTCTTGTTGAAAAAATTCCAAATACTTGGAATCATATTTTTCACCATTAAATGTGTCCCACCATTTTGTTCTGAGATTTTGAACTAATAATTGAATTCTAACACATGAATCTTGTTCATAAGAGTAATTCCAGGAAACAATCCAAGAAAAGCACAATTTTGAGAAAAAAATGGATTGTTTGGTAGATGTGTTTTTGGACCAATTTGGGCTAGAAATTGTGAAAGAACCTGGGCCATAGATTTTAAATTTTATTCTGGTAGTATATCGAAAGATGATGGTCCATACCAATTCCTTCATTCTTGAAACCAATTTGGGAATTTGAATTGGATGCCATATTTGAAATATGAGCCAAGAATGTCTCATATGTTTATTATTCATTAGGAATGCATTGTACCAGGCTGTTTATTAATCTCAATATGTGAAATATGGGTGGTGGTCTATTTTGGTAGTAAATTTCGCTGAGAATTTCTTTAGGGAATTTGGGTTTTCACCCCCAATCTCTTATTCGAATAATTTTTAACTATTTGTGTTGTTGAAGGAGTGATAAAATTTGGATCTTTTGGGTCTGTGTAATGTTTGAACAATACTTATCCAGTCTAAACCAATATGTTTTCATAATACTATTGAGGTTTTGGGAAGTCCAATGGCTTAAAATGTCATCATTTGAAAAGTTCCTTTACCAGAATATGTGGTGGTTTATCTGAAAAGTTCTCCTCTATAATAATTTTTTTTTCAAAACATTTGTTTGGCAAATATTTTGAAGATTTTTTGGTAGCATTCTGTAAAGATGCTACTTCTTTTGGAAAACATCTTGGAGAGATGTTTCTTTTAAAATATTTCTGAGAGTTTTTTTGTTTGTGTAAAGCAATCTTTCTGTTTTTCGAAACCTTTGTTGTTTCAGCAACAAATCATTTGAGAGGAATTTCCTCTTTTAATTGGAAAAAAACTAATGCCATATCTAGGGATTGAGAAAAGGATTCAATACATTTTTTTATTTGTGAACTAATTTTATTTAGATCCTATGCATTCTGAAGGGATGGATTTTTTGCAGATTTCGATAGGATGATGATATCTCATTTTCTTCTCCAAGACAAATTTCATACCACAACTTAATTGGGGTTTGTGGGTGGTTATTCTATTTTTCCTTTTTCATTCTTTCTGAGCTTGGGTGGCATTTTTTGTGAAACTCTTTGGTGAGAAAATCAGACAAAAAATGAGTTTCTCCTTTGATGTATTTAATGTGAAAATCAAATATGCTCAAAATTGTTTGTCATCTTGCAAAAATCTATTTTGAGGTAATATTTTGAACATTTTTTTGTAAAACTTCTTTTTCTGATTTGCAATCAATTCGTAAAAGAAATTTTTATTTAATAAATCACTTTGAAAATTTGTAATACATAAAACAATTGATAAAAAATCTTTTTTGATAGTACTATAATTTTACTAAGTTGGATTCTAGTGTTTGGAAGTAAACTGGACTATTTGCTCATTTCCTCCCATAATTTGTTTTAAGATCCCACCATACCCTATTTCAAAAGCATTGGCTTCTACAATCTTAGGGGCATTTGGATAAGCTAAATGTAAGCAAGAAAGTTAAGTGATTTGTTTTTTAATTTGGGTGACAATATTAGTGTGATTATTTGTACAAGATTGTGGATTCTTTTTGATCCTATCATATAGAGGCTTACATAATTTGCTAAGACCTGGATAGAAATATATGACATAATTGAGGCTTCCTAAGAACCTTTGTAATTGGACTTTATCAAGTATTTGGTTTGGGAATTTGCTGACAAATTCTATAGATCTTTCTATTGGGGTAATGATTCCTAGGGTAATGTAATGACCTAGAAACCTTATTTTTGTTTAGAACAAATTTTTCTTGGATTTAGAAACTACTAAACCATTATTCTTAATGACTTCGACAAAAATGGATAGATGTTTAAAGTGTTTCTCTAAATTTTCAGAAAACTCTAGCACACATCAATTTATACTATTGTAAATTGGGAATATTGGTAAAAAATTGTCACTAATTATTCTTTCAATTTTGGATGGAGAGTTTTTTTTAATCCAAAAGGTATCACATTCCATTCATATTGCCCAAATGGTACAATAAATGTCATTTTGTAACTTTCTTCTTTTATTTGTATTTGCAGAAATCTTGATTTCATGTTAAATTTTGAGAAAACATTTGCATTGCAAAGTTCTTGTAATGAATCTTTTCCCTTTCAAAGCTTCATTAAGGGTTTGTAATTAATGACTAATCTTGGTGTTCCTCTTTCGACTTATGTATTTTTCATCACATAAAATGCTAAACAACTCCAAGGAGAATTGCCTTTTTTGATTAATTTTGATTAAGTAGATCTAGTATTTCTTTATTCATTTGTATTGCATTGCTTATGTTGGTATTTTTCTTTCATCAAAATTATTTTCATATGGTAACGTTATTTCATGTAACACCCCAAAGTATGTATTTTTTTTTCCGTGTATTTATGACACAACTGTGTATCTGCTTCAGTGGTTAAGTGCTCTGGGTGTGTCTGAGAGGTCTTAAGTTCAAGCCTCGTCTTGGGAAAATTTTTGTATTTTTCTGAACAAAGCCCTATCACCAGTCAGTAGGCTTAAAATTAAATGTTGGTAAAATACGTCAGAATGGGTCTGCTCGACTGGTGGTTAACTGGAGAGCTAAGGAGTAAGAAGTCTAAAGTTCGAACCCCTACTTGTGCCAATGGGATTTATTTTTGCTGCTTGTGTCGTGTAGCATTTTGAGGTGTGGAAAAATGCTGAGTGTTTGAGATGTGTAGGGAAGTAGTGGACGGTTAAGGAGTGTTTGAGGGGTGTGGGGAAGTATGGGAGCGAATTTAAGGGTAAGTGGGATGAATTAGGGGATTATGGGAAAAATATCCAAAATCTGATATTTTATTTTCTTTTTGAAAAAAAGAGAGAGTCTGTTTCCTCTCCATCTTCCTGACGATTTCTTTCTCCATCTCTACCGTTTTGATTCCTCAATTCCTCCCTTTGCTGCCAAATTCTGCTTCTCTTCCCCACCCTTGGCGTTTCTTTTTGTTTTTCCTACTTCAATCATTCGTTTGTGGCAACCTTCTTCATTTCCATCTGTTCGGTAAGTGAAATAAGGTGGTATTGGTTTTCTTCTCAATTTTCGATTTCTTCCCATCTTGTTGAGAGTCTCTTAACATTTCCCTATTCTTTCCCTAGTTGAACATTTGCCTTGCTACCTTTCCCTTTTCCGGTCATTTTTATTTCTACTCTCTTTCTGCGCATCGTTCTCTTAACATTTCCGGTAAGTTTAGTTTTGGTTAACTTTAAACTAGGATTTGGGCAAGTGTAAATATGGATTCTTTTAGTTTAAAGGTTTATCGAAGGGCTATTTCTCCCTCGCTAACGTTCTGAAGAATGGGAATTCCTGCTACTCAATATAAGGTAATGGCTTATCGCTCGAAAGATGATCACTTTGCTTCGGGATTTAGATAGAGTCAATTAACCTAATTTTTATTTCCGATTTTAGGTATAAATCTGCTCGGGAGTTTTTAGACGTCAAAACTAAAGAAGGTGTGAACCGTAACGCTGCAAACGAGAAACAACAAAAAGCCAAAAAGTGATCCTATCGACGCCACATGGGCGTGTGGTTGTCCGTGTGGTAGGTCGTGTGATCAAACAGGGGCGTGTGATTAACGAGGTTGGCCGCATGTGATACACGGGCCAGACCAAATTGAGCTGTGTGGGCCACACAGGCGAGTGGGCCCACACGGGTGAACTAGACGCGCGTGTGAGATTTTTTTGGACCAAGCCTTGTGAACTACACGGCCAAGGCCAATTTGGGTCATGTGGGCCACACGGGCAAACATCATGGGCTTGTAGGCCCATTTTTACTATTTTATTGCTAAGGTTGTACGAGTCGTCCAAGCTGATTGTAGACCTACTGTAGGGCCGAAGCTTACCTAGACCCTTAATTGACTTAAATGACTGTATGACTGATATGATTAAGCATGATGATGTCCCACTGATTTGATACTATATGCCCCATTTACATGCATGATATTATGTATAGCATGTCCTATTTGTATATTGCATTCCATTGGGATGGGAATCATAATGTTCGGAGGAAGTGTAATGAGAGGCCTCGAGCCTAATTTACTGGCAGCTCAGCTGCAAACTACTATCTAGTGCCGCATCCGGTCCTTTTTGGAGTGTCAGGATGGGTGGGTTGATTATATCCCCACATGGAGTGTAGGGTTGGATGGAGTTGGAGTGTAGAAGCTTGCTGGGTAGGAATTGATACTGCATAACTATTACTGTACTGAATATTGATACAGTAATAGGCTAAGGCCTTAACTGAAATGGAAACTGTTACTGAAATAGGCTTAGGCCCAGACTATGATTGTATTTTGAGTGCTTGCTTATATGAGGATTACACACTGAGTTTTCATAAACTCACCCTTCTGATTATCTGTACAGGTAATCCCTAGGCTTAGGCGGATCGGTGTGGTGGAGGACTCAGCAATGGCCACACAACCTTATTTGACTCTGTTTCGTACTTAATTATGATTTTAAATTTTATTTGGGAATTTTATTGTAAATATGGCCTCTAAGGATTTTTCTTAAATTTGGTATTTTCAATTTATAACTACTAGTTTTAGGAATACTCGAGTTTTCAAAAAGGCCAAACGTTTTAATAAAATACTCACGATTACGCAATCTGTTTTAAAAAAGCTTCCACATAGATTAAACATTTTGAAAGCTTTTGAATGAGTAATTAACACGATATTAGAATTAATAAATAATAATGCAAGAACTCTAAATGGAAAATGTATTTAGAAAAGTTAAGGTTTCCGAACACAAGCTACGAGTTTCAAACATACTACCATGTGACATCGCCAGATTCGACCGTAACGTCCAAGCCAAGTTTGGGGTGTTACAATTAGTGGTATCAGAGCCAAGTTACAAAACTCAACTGTGGATGTAGGTTTTAAGACGTGATTTCTTAGAACTAATTTTCTAAATAATTTTACTGAAAGTGTGGTACACCTAGTCTCCGGCGCTGATCTAGTAAGTTTTCTAAAACTATTTTTTATATTTTATCCTGAAACTGTTATAGGTAGTATATATTGAGACTACTATAGATAGACTGTTCTTAAAATACTTAAAATAATGTATACTGAGACTGTAGTAAAATTGATAGACATTGAAATAGTGTATACTGAGACTGTAGTAAAACTGATAAATATTGATTGACATTGTGATGTACGAAACAAACTTTACACTTCTGATATTGTTTTCATAAAATATCTGTTAATAAACACTGGAACTATAAATTGATGCATAAAACTGTTAATACGAACAAAACGTAATTAGACAATGAGCTCCAAAGGTACTCGCAGACGGGGTACAAAAGGCCGTGCTAGAGGCCATAGAGGTGCTCGAGCTGGGTCTTCGTCATCTGGTAATCTACCATAGTTGGATACTAGTGAGACACCGGCTTCACTTGTGGCTGAGGCTGGGTCTCATGATCGAGCGGCTGGGGATGACGCACTGTTCTAGGCGATGTTGAGGATTTTAGAGAGGGTCGCTAGGCCCAATACTGGAGCTGGAGGCCGCGAGTTAGTTACGGAACGACTTTGGTCTAACGAAGCTAAGCGTTTCAGGGGTATTGTTGGAGTTTCCCCTAATATGGTTAAGTACTAGATAGAGGCCACAAAGAGGATTATGGATGATCTAGACTGCACACCCGAGCAAAAATTAAAGGGTGGTGTATTGCTGTTACGTGATGAGGCATATCAGTGGTGGCTCACTATTAAGGAGGGCACTCAGCCTGATCTATTGACCTAGGAGTTCTTAAGACTGCTTTCCAGGGGAAGTATGTGCGGGCCAGTTCTGTGGATGCCCGTAGGAGGGAGTTCTTAAATCTGACTCAGGAAGATAGATCGGTGGTCGAGTATGAGGCTGAATTTCTGAGATTGAGCTTCTATGCGCGAGGAATGGTGGCGACTGAGTACGAGCGAGACTTTGCAGCACTAGTGGATAAGGCAAAGATCACCGAGGAAGTGAAGTGTGCTAAGCGTCACAACCGAGAGAGAGGTAGGAGCAAGAGGGATTCGGAGCCCTCGAGTTTTGTTCAGAGGCCTAAGAAAAAGGTTAGAGTTGATGGGCCCATTAGAGTTAGGGCTCCTATTGCTGCTACTGGGCAGCCGCCTTATACTGACTGTGGTAGATGCCATCAGGGCGAGTATTGGAAAAGAACTGGGGCTTGTTTGAGGTGCGGTTCATTAGATCATCGTATTAGAGAGTGTCTGCGGAGGTCCGGTCAGATGCAAGCTCTGGATACTGGTACTGCACCACCACCGAGAGCAGCTCAGTAACCACTGAGAGGCCGTGGTCAGGCCAGAGGTGGTAATGGGTTAGGCCGTGGTTAGATAGCACCGGGCAGAAGTACTGGTCATATTGAGGCGAGGTAGCTGACTCTAGTTTATTTTGCACGTCGCTGAGAGGATGAAGATGCTCCAGACGTTCTTACGGGTACATTCTTTATTTATAATGTACCTTATACTACACTGATAGATATAGGATCCACTCACTCTTATATAGCTTGTACGGTGTCTGAGAACTTGGGTATCTTGGTTGAGAGCATTGCGAGTGAGGTGACTGTACTGAGTCTCCTAGGACAATCAGTAAGGGTAAATAAGATGTTTAGAGACGTTCCTTTAGAGGTTTAAGGGATATTTTCTGGTTGATCTGATGGAACTACCTTTTGGAGAGTTTGATATGATACTGGTAATAGACTAGTTGGTTAAACACCAAGTGAGTTTATATTGTGCCACAAAAAGGGTTCTACTGAGAACTAAAGAAGATAGCAAGGTAGTTGTAATTGGGGAACGACAGAATTACTTATCGAATGTGATTTCTTCATTGAGGGTGAAAAAGTTGGTTCGTAAAGAATGTGAGGCGTATTTGGCCTACATCAGTATTTCAGATTTTTGGGTTCTTTGGTTAAGGATATCAGGACGGTTAACGACTTTCTAGATGTTTTCCCTTAAGAGCTACCTAGGTTACCTCCAAATCGTAAAGTAGAGTTCGGGATTGAGCTCCTTCCTAGTACAGCTCCGATGTCTATCTTTTCCTATAGAATGGCACCGAAAGAACTTGTGGAGCTTAAGGCTTAGATTCAAAAGTTACTGGATCGTGGGTTCATTCGCCCTGTATGTCTCCGTGGAGAGCACCAGTTCTGCTCGTGAAAAAGAAGGATGGATCCATGCATATGTGTATTGGCTATCGATAATTAAACAAGTAATTAATATCCCTTACCGAGGATAGATTATCTGTTTGACCAGTTCCGAGGGGCTTCAGTTTTCTTCAGGATTGACCTCCGATCAGGATATCATCAGTTGACGGTTAAGGAGACTGATGTATACAAGACAGCATTTAGGACTTGATACGATCATTACGAGTTCTTAGTGATGCCATTTGGACTGACAAATGCAGCAGCAGCCTTCATGGATCTGATGAACCGAGTGTTCTAGCCCTATCTGGATCTGTTTGTGGTGTTATTTATTGATGACATACTGGTGTACTCGAAGATTGAGGATGAGCACAATAAACACCTCAGAGAGGTTCTGCAGATCTTGCGAGAGAAAAAACTGTACGCCAAGTTCAGTAAATGTGAGTTCTGGTTACAGGAAGTAACATTTCTAGGCCACGTGATTTCTGCTGAGGGGATTAGGGCCGATCCTCGAAAGATTGAAGCAGTGTTGGATTGGAACAGCCTAAGATTGTATCTGAGACTGGCAGGGTATTATCGACGATTTGTGGAGGGTTTTTCACTGATTACAATACCCTTGACTAAGTTATTACGTAAGGGTGTGCCATTTAACTGGACTGATGCACAGCAAGAGAGCTTTGAGAAGCTCAAAACTGTACTGACTGAGACCCTTATTTTGATACAGCCAGAGTGTGAAGAAGAGTTTACTGTCTACAGCAATGCATCATACGTCGGTTTGGGTGTGTATTGATGCAAGAGGGTAAGGTGGTAGCGTATGCGTCTCATTAGCTTAAGACTAATGAGGAGAATTATCCAACGCATGACCTAGAGTTGGCCGCAGTGGTGTTCGCATTGAAAATCTAGAGGCATTACCTATATAGTGAAAAGTGTATCACCTACACAGATCACAAGAGCCTCAAGTATCTCCTCACTTAGAAGGAGCTAAATCTTAGGCATCGTAGATGGATTGAGTTGCTTAAGGACTACGACTGTACGATTGAATACCATCCTAGTAAGGCTAATGTGGTGGCCGACGCACTGAGCCGTAGGGCTGTGACTGATCTGAGGGTGATGTTTGCTCGTCTTATTTTATTTCATGGTGGTAGTCTGGTGGCCGAACTCCAAGTTAAACCGACGTGGATAGAGCATATTAAGGGTAAACAATTGGAGGACGAGTCTTTAGGTCTTCACTTTCGACAAATTAAGAGTGAGAAAACTGTGGATTTTGGACTGAATAGCAAAGGGGTACTCTATTTCTGTGGGAGAATCTGTGTACCAAATGATACTAAGTTGAGGCAGTCTATATTGAGAGAGGCGCATAGTAGCCCTTATGCTATGCATCCTGGCAGAAATAAGATGTACCGAGACCTTCTTGAGTTATATTAGTGGCCAGGACTTAAACGAGAGGTTACCGATTTTGTGGGTAAATGTCTGACTTGCCAGCATGTTAAGGCAGAGCATCAGTTACGTTCGGGTTTATTGCAGCCAGTTAAGATTCCACTTTGGAAGTGGGAGCGAGTGACTATGGACTTCGTTAGTGGGTTACCCCTCACACCCACTAGGAAGGATTCTGTATGGGTTATCATGGACCGATTGACCAAGTCCACCCATTTCATACCGATTCGCACTGACTACTAGATGCAGAAGCTGGCTAAACTGTATGTGTCTAAGATAGTGAGACTGCATGGGGTACTGGTTTCGATCATACCTAATAGGGATCCTTGCTTCACGTCTCAGTTCTGGAAGAAGCTACATGAAGCTTTAGGTACAAGATTGAACTTCAGTATTGCGTTCTATTCTCAAACAGATGGTCAATCTGAGAGCAAGATTCAGATACTAGAGGATATGTTGAGGAGCTGTGTCATTGACTTTCGAGGCAGTTGGGAGAATTATCTGCCACTAGCAGAGTTTGCTTATAACAATAGCTATCAGTCTAGCATTCAAATGTCACCTTACGAGGCATTATATTGTCATAGGTGTCGTACAACTTCATGTTGGACGAGCAGTATGTTCTGGGACCTGAACTAGTTTCTGATACCGAGGATAAAGTTAGATTGATTCGAGACCGATTGAAAACGACGTTCGATAGACAGAAGTCTTACGTAGATCTAAAGCATCATGAGATTGAGTTTTCTGTGAGAGACTTCATTTTTCTTAAGGTCTTGCCATTGAAAATGGTACTGAGATTTGGTCATAAGGGCAAGTTGAGCCCTAGGTTTATTGGACCCTATCACATACTAAAACGAGTGGGACCGGTTGCCTACCAGTTAGAGCTACCTCTAGAGTTGGACCGGATTCACGATTATTTTCACGTATCGATATTGAGGCACTACAGTTATGATCCCACACATATTGTTCTTGTTGAGAAGATCGAGGTTAGGCCAGATCTAACCTTCGAGCAAGAGCCGGTTTAAATATTGGATTGCGACGTAAAGATTCTAAAGAGAAAGTCCATCCCACTGATTAAGGTTCTATGGCGTAATCATAGTTCTGAGGAGGCCACGTGGGAGCCTGAGGATACGATGCGTCAGCAGTATCCTCATCTATTTTGATCAGGTAAAATTTTGATGCCGAAAATTTCTTTTAGGGGTGGAGTTGTAACGCCCCAAAGTTTGTATATTTTTTCCGTGTATTTATGACACAACTATGTATCTGCTTCAGTGGTTAAGTGCTCTGGGTGTGTGTGTGAGGTCTTAAGTTCAAGCCTTGGCTTGAGAAAATTTTTGTATTTTTCTGAACAAAGCCCTGTCACGAGTCAGTAGGATTATAATTAAATATTAGTAAACTATGTCAGAATGGTTTGCTAGTTTGGTGGTTAAGTGGAGAGCTAAGGAGCAAGAGATCTGAAGTTCGAACCCGTACTTGTGCAAATAGGATTTATTTTTGCTGCTTGTGCCACGTAGGAGTTTGTGTTATGGTAAAATACTGAGTTTTTGAGGTGTATGGGGAGGTAGTGGACGGTTAAGGAGTGTTTGAGGGGTGTGGGGAAGTGTGGGAGTGAATTTAGGGGTAAGTGGGGGGAAAATATGGGAATATGGGGAAAACATTCAAAATCTGATCATTTTCTTTTCTTTTTGAAAAAAAAAAGAGTCGATTTTCTTTCCATCTTTCTGACGATTTCTTTTCCCATCTCTACTATTTTCATTCCTTAATTCCTCCCCTTGTAGCCAAATTTCGCTTCCCTCCCCCTACCCTTAGCGTTTCTTTTTATTTTTCCTGGCTTCAATCGTTCGTTTATGGCAACCTTCGTTTCCGTCTGTTCGGTATGTGAAATAAGGCGGTATTGGTTTTCTTCTCAACTTTTGGTTTCTTCCCTTCTTTCTAAGAGTCTATTAACGTTTCCCTATTCTTTCCTTAGTCGAACCTTCGCCTTGCTAACTTTCCCTTTTCCGGTCCTTTTTATTTCTACTCTCTTTCTGCGCATCGTTCTCTTCGCGTTTCTGGTAAGTTTAGTTTTGATTAATTTTAAACTAGGATTTAGGCAAGTGTTAATATGGATTCTTTTGGTTTAGGGGTTTATCAGAGGGCTGTTAATCGCTCGCCAACATTCTGAAAACGGAGAATTCCTGCTACTCGTTATAAGGTAATGGCTTATTGCTCGAAAGATGATCACTCTTCTTCGGGATTTAGAGAAATTTGATGGTTTAAATGATTAACCTAGTGTTTATTTTTGTTTTTAGGTATAGGTGTGCTCGGGAGTTTTTGGACGTGAAAATTGAAGCAGGTGTGTAACTATAACACTGTAAACGGGAAACAACGAAAAGCTAAAAAATGAGGTTGTCGACGCCACATGGGCGTGTGGCCATCTGTCTGGTAGGCCGTGTGATCGAACATGGGCGTGTGATCGACGAGGTTGGCTGCGTGCGATACATGGGTTGGATCGAATTGGGCCATGTGGGCCCACATGGTTGAACCACATGGGCGTGTGGTATTTTTTTAAGGCCAAGCCATGTGAACTACACGGCCAAAGCCAATTTCGGCCATGTGGGCCACACGGGCATGTGGGAACACACGGGGGAACATCAAAGGCTTGTAGGCCCACTTTTACTATTTTATTGCTCAGGTTGCACGGGTAACCCGAGTCAACTGTGGACCTATTGTAGGGTCAGTGAGCTTACCTAGACCCCTAATTGACTGAAATGACTGTGTGACTGATATGATTAAGTATGATGATGTCCCACTGATTTGATGTTGTATGTCCGGTTTACATGCATGATATTATGTATAGCATGTCATATTTGTATATTGTATTACATTGGGTTGGGAATCATAATGTTCGGAGGAAGTGTATTGAAAGGCCTCGAGCCTAATTTACTGGTAGCTCAGCTGCAAACTACTGTCTAGTGCCGCATCTGGTACTTTTTGGAGTGTAGGGATGAGTGGGTTGATTATAGCCCCACATGGAGTGTAGGGTTGGATGGAGTTGGAGTGTAGAGGCTGGCAGGTTAGGAATTGATACAGCATAACTATTATTGTACTGAATATTGATACGGTAATGGGCTAAGGCCTTAACTGAAATTGATACTATTACTGAAATGGGCTTAGGCCCATACTATGATTGCATTCTGAGTGCTTGCTTATATGGGTTTACACACTGAGTTTTCGTAAACTCACCCTTCTGATTTATCTATACAGGTAATCCCTAGGCTTGGGCAGATCAGTGCGGCGGAGGACTCAGCGATGGCCACACAACCTTATTTGACTATGTTTTGTACTTAGTTATGATTTTAAAATTTATTTGAGAATTTTATTGTAAATATGGCCTCTAAGGATTTTTCTTAAATTTGGGATTTTCAATTTATAATTACTAGTTTTAGGAAAATTCGAGTTTTCAAAAGAACCAAACGTTTTAACAAAATAGTCACGATTATGCAATCTGTTTTAAAAAGCTTCCGCATAGATTAAACATTTTGAAAGCTTTCGAATGAGTAATTAACACAATATTAGAATTAATAAATAATAATGCAAGAACGCTAAACGGAAAATATATTTAGCAAAGTTACGGTTTCCCAACACAAGCTACGGTTTTCAAACACACTACCATGTGACATCGCCAGATTCGACCATAACGTTCAGGCCGGGTCTGGGGTGTTACATTTCATGGTTTTTCCTATTCCAAAAAGCATTAGAAATTTTAGAACAATATGTTGTCTTTAATTTTTTTTATCCTTTTTTGAATTTCTCTTTTTTATAATTGTTCAGTCAATTTTTCAGAACATATTTCTTCTTTTAGAAAAGAAATTTGCTTATGTTTATGACTAATTAAATTATTGATTTGCCCATATAGATGGATAAAGATTTTAATAGCTTGAGATTTCTTATTTTGGTTTTTTCTCAAAAGAAATTCTATCTTAGTGTTTAAAACTTTGGCTAAAATTAATTTATTTTTACTTTATATGGCTTGAGTAAGGATATGAATGAGGTTCGTAATATGACATCTTGAGTAATATCTTTACCATTAAAAACATGTTTGATATTTTATACCTTTGTTACATATTTATGCATTGGCGATTTTGTAAGTAATTTTGAGTTTTTACCATTTTTGGCTTTAAGATATTCGATGTTTTGTCATAATATTTTGTTGGAATTCTTCTTCTCTAATACAATTTTTATCTACTCCTGTGTCAAAAAGGGCTATTGTTCCCAATTGAAATTCATTATTTACAATGAGATTTATTTTTATTAAATATCTTTGGATAGATACCTCAGTGAGAACCATCATATATTCTTTTGTATTTTCTTCAGGCTGGGGTTCAGTTTCTGAAGAACTATCTTCTGGGATTTCATGTTTTAAAGTTTGCACTTGTTTTTTCTTCTCTTGTTGTTCATTTTTAAGCTAGGAAAGCTCCAATTTAATAAGTTTTATTTTCAATTGTAATTCAAAATTTGTAATTTGTTTGGGTTTTGTTTTTTCATATTTATTAAATATTATATCTTGCATATTGTCCATTTGTGATTGACTAGGGATAATTTCTTTTCTTTTCTATTTTATCTTTTAATGATGATTTTAATTTTAAAAGATATTCTCTATTAAGTTATGGGTCTTTTTTTATCAATAACTTCAATCATAAATTTTGATCCTTAGTTAACATATTTATTGAAGGTTAATTTTCATCGATGATTAAGATGTTATATGTAATTGGTCTACTTGTAATTCATCGATTCGATGGACGTATCATTTTTAGAGGAAGTTGTTTCTAAAAGAATTTCAATTTTTTGTTCTATTTTTCATCTAGATTTAAATTATCAATCTTTCTTTTTATCTTGCAATATTTTAAGATGTGTCTTGGTTTACCACAATGACTAACCCAAACTTGTTTTGGATAGTCCATATTAGTTTTAAAAATATATTATATTTTTATTTAATATGTATTAATTATATATATTTTACTATCATTATATATAATTTTTTAAAATTTGAAACATAAATATATTATAGACTTTTTAATATTTACATTATATTATAATATATTCAATTTTTCTTATGTTATAAATTACATAATGTATAAAGTAAATGACAATGATATATATTATAAACTTAAAAATAGGTTAAGCTAGGCCGAGCTTGGGCTTTGAATATTGAAGCCCAACACATACTTTAAATGCACCTATGTTTTCACTTGAACTAATTTTTTGAGTTTAATATTTTTGTCCAAACTCTCTCAAATTTCGATTGAACCTTCAAACTTGGATAAGTAACCCTGCCATTGAATAGGTTTAGTATGAGATGATTTTATTGTTTAATGTAGAAAAAGATTTTTTTTTGCTTATTAATTTTGGATTTGTTTAATGATGGATTTTATTTGTGAAATTGATTGATAAGAATTTTATATATTTGAATAGTATGTTATATTTGAAAAACTTTTAATATTATTATTTGATATTTGTAAATATTTTATATATACATATATTAAATATTTTTAAAAATAACAATAAGTCCAAAACATTACAGAAAGAATTTGATATCAATACTAACCAATACCAAAAAAAAAGAGAGTGTAAACTACACCCAATGTCACAAAACTATTAGTAACTTTACTTTGGTCACTCAACTTCAAAAAGTTATAAAATAGTCATTGAAGTATTTGAAAGTTTTCATTTAAGTTATTGGGCTATTAAAGTCGCTATTGTATGGCTTTATCTATTTGCACCCAAAACTCTTTATGTTGTAGCAATTTTCGAATTTGTCTAATGAGCGAAGAGATCGAACTAACTGGAAGTCCTTTTGTAGAACTTGGGCCACTTCGATATTATCTGTGTCAATCAAAATTCTCTCCAAACCCTATTCCTTTAACAAGGTAAGCTCATCCAAAATACCCCATAGCTTGGCATAAAAAACAAAGCAGTTACCCAGGAAATGATTAAACCCCATGATCCAATCGCCGAGATGGTTTCTCACCACACCCACAGTGGACGCAATTCCTGTAGAAACATTAACAGCACCAACAATGTGTAAGTGAACCCAATTATCAGTTAAAGGATACCTTTGAGCAAGAATGTTTCGTTGGATCTGATCTTCCTTGTGCGTCATCAGAAATTGTTTCTTCTTTGATCTCTCATATTGATTGTCAAATCGACTTGGATTTAAGCTATGTTATTCTACTTGTCAATGAGTACTGATCCACTATATCAATTGTCAAATCATTACTTGGAGTCCATTAGCTAGATTAAAAAAAAAACATAACCTAGTGACTTAAATAGAAACATTTTATAACTTTTTGAAATTGAGTAACCAAAATGTAAACTTACTAATAGTTTAAACCTTGTTCAACATTGCTTATAGGGCCAAAAGGTCTTTTTCACCCCCATAAACAATGCGAAACACTTGGCTTTTAGTGTTAAAAGTGCTTTCAAAACGTATTTTTCGACCCAAAAGCAAAGATAGTATTTAGGTGCTTTCAACTTTGGCTATTACGCTTTGTAGCTAAACTAATCAAAATAATCTTATTTATATTAATTATTTAAAATGGATATAAAAATTTAGATTAATATTATATATTAAATATTTAAAATATATTTAAAATTTTAGATTAATTTATATTTTATCTATCATTATATTAAGTTATTTAAATATTATTTACAAATAGAGGTGATCATGGGTTGGGCTACCTGTCCCAGCCCGACGGCCCGCCCGAAAAATGGAAGGGTTCGGGTAAAAATATAGGCCCGAAATATGAGTTTGGGCAAAAAAAATGCCCGTTTAGAAAACGGGCCGGGACTCGGGTAAAACTTTTTTGGCCCGGGTCTGACCCGGCCTGGCCCGAATTATATATTAAATATATATATATTTTTATTTTTAATCAAATATACTTTTTAAAATTTAATATGTTATTTTATTTTTAAAATATTCTATTTTGGTGTTGTAAAATTTAATATTGGTCGGGCTGGGCCGGGCTTGGACAAATTTTTAGGTCCATATTTCGGGCCGAGCCGGGCCCGGGCCTAGAAAACGGGCCTAAAATTTTGTCTGGGCCTGACCCGAACCTGGCCCATGATCACCTCTATTTACAAATATCATTATAGTAAATTATTTAAGTATTAATTATTATATTGTAATTATTTAAAATATTTCATGCATAATTAAATTTTCAAATAAATTATTAATTACTTAAAAAAATATTTCATGTATAATTATATTAAATTATTTAAATATATTATAAATTAATTTAGTTTTTAAGGGTAAGCTATCACAATATCCACTTTTGTTTGTCTCAAGTTACATTTTAGTTACTTATGTTTGACATGTTACGTTTTAGCCACTTACATTATTGTGTTTGTAACAACTCGTTTTTCAATGGTGACTGAAACAGTGGTTTTGGGATCACAAATCCAATGAGTAATTTCGTATAATTGATATTAAAATTATATGAGTTAATAGTAAATTTTATATTGGATTTTGATTTGATGATTTTAAACAATTGAATCTAAAGTTAGTGTAAGTTATTAGGTTCAAAATTCAAGTGGTTATTGAAAATGAGGTATTAGGACCTTGTTTCCTTAATATAAAGCCGTAAATATTTTTATTAAATATTTATAGAGTCAAATTATATGTGAATTGAAGTTATGTCCGTAATTTTGATGATTTATTACTTAATTGAGGTAAAATGATTAAATTGTAAAAGAGGTAAAAACTAATTACTATAGATTTAAAATAGTAAAAGGACCAAAATGGTAAGTAGACCATGGTCAAAAAGTCCAAGCGGTGGTGGTATGATTAAATCCACTAACTATTGGGCTATTTGCTCATTTAATCCTAATTAATTTAGGATTAAATTGAAAATAAACTTGTTAGTTAAATTTTAAAATAATTAAAGGACTAATGGTGTAATTGGAGTCTCCTTAAATGACCTAATAATAGAAATGATATGAAATTCTCTAGATTTTGGTAAATTGCAATTAATTCCTAACTAATTGAGGATTTACTAATTAATCTGTTTTCCAGTATGATTGAAAATAATAGTTTCAGGGACACAATTTTGATGTGTAAGATCGAAAATGGTGGTTTGAGTGCCACAAGGTTATTAATGTTGTGTTAAAAATTTGTTATGAAATTTTATCGTTTAGATAGTTAATTAAGTGAAAATGATTGAATAATAAAAACTGTAAAAGTGGAGTTCTATAGATTAAAGGCATCAAACGATAATGGGAATGTAAGGCAAGACCCTTAAATGGTAAATATACCATTTAAAGGGATAGTGGACGGTTTTGGTTTCCTTTTTGCTAAAATATTAAGTGAAATTAAAGGGTAAAATTGTAATTATGTTAATAATTTAAATTTCATTAAAATAAGATAAAAATTAATCATCTTATTTAAAATTGCCTAGACACACGGCCGTGTGACCCCTGACTTGAAAATTTTTGAAATTTTCCTAAAAGTTCTCATTTGTTCCGATTTGGTCCCTGAATGTTTGTAACTTATTTCTAGAGCTTCGAAAGCTCGATTTAAGACCCAAAACCGAATGATCTCTTTTATATTGAATATCACTTGTAATTATAAAATCGAATTAATTATTGAATGTAAATCGTATTAATTGTTCCAACTTGACTGGTAACATTCGGTATCTTATTTCGACAACAGAAACATGATATTGGTGTTACAATGTTGTAATATTTTAGCCACTGAGTGTTAATTGTTGTTAACGGTGTAACGGTAAGCTGACATGACACATTAAATCATCATTTCAAAGAAAAATTTTAGGTTAAATTATACAATTGGTCCCTATAAATTTTTTTTTCATTTTGAACAATTTAATTTTTTTCTTTTATGTTCTTTGAACTTTTATCTCTCTTTTCTCTAATTTCCATTCCTTCTCTTTCTCTCTCTATTTTCTCCTTCTCTATTTCTTTTAACGTAATTTTTATGTTTTCATTTGTTAAAACTAGTCCCTATACTTGTTTTTTGAATAATTTAATTTTTTCTTTTTATTTCTTTATTTTTCTTTTCTTCTTCTTCTTTATTTTCTCTCTTCTCATATTCTTCACTAAATAAACATAATCTTTAGCACTAAATAAACCAAGTCCTTGTTTCTTTCACATGATTCCTAAATTGAATTTCACTCAAAACCGAATGTCAATCATTCTTAATCAAATCTCGATTTGAATATAACTTAACTTTGAAACTTATTGGATCTAACTAATCAATATAACAAACCACATCCTTAATCAAATCTAAACATAAATTGAATTCTTTATATTCAAAACATTTTTTTCCATTTCTAAACTTTCACAGAATCGTGTAGATTGTTCATTTCCTTTTCTTTTATTTTCTAACAAATAAAATTAAGCAAACAATAAAATTGATCTAAACCTTTTTGGATATTCCCAAGAAAATTTGATTTGAAGCCAAGCATGGATGAACTGAAGAGAAAAAGGGAGCATGGAACCAAACTGGTTTGAGTAATATTGAGGGTACATTTGTATGATGGTCGTTTTAGTCATTGAGAGTGTAGAGCTCATTTGAAGAATCCATGAAACAATCTGGTTTTGAGAGGGCGAAAATGTTGTAGGTAAGATATATAAGGTGGTCATGGGGGTTGGTTAGGAGGTTAAAGAAACGGGCTCGAGAAATTTTGTTGAGGGTGGACTACCATAAGTCACCATTGGCGAGGTCTTCGAGTGAGGTGAACTTGTGGACTAGGTCATTGAAAGATCCAAATTGGTTTGTTAAAGTAATTATGGACAATGAGGGTTTGTACTTGTGGAGTGAGAATATGCGAAGCAAATTTTGTTTTGATTTTAACTTTCACCTTTCTTTTCTCATAAACATAAAAGAAAATTAACAAATGGAAAACATAGTAAAAATTATTTTAAAAGAGATGGAGAATGGAGGAAAACAGAGGGAGAAGCAGAAGAGAATTAAAAAAAAAGAAAAAAAAAGGAAAGTTAAAAGAAAAAAACATAAATTGCAAAAAATGAAAAAAATATGGGAACTAATTGTATAATTTAACCTAAAATTTTTGTTTCAAATGATGATTTAATGTGCCACGTCAGCTTACCGTTACATTGTTAACGACTCAGTGACTAAAATGTTACAACACGTTAATGTAAGTGACTAAAACGTAACATTTTAATCATAAGTGACTAAAATGTAACCTGAGGTAAATAAAATTGACTATTTTGGTAGTGTTAAAAACTGAACGTCGATAATGACAATGTAGAGAGATTGCAAAGAAAAATAAAGAAAAATAGAACACACGAATTTTACGTGAAAACCTTTTCGGGAAAAAAATCACTGGCAGAAGAGAAGAAAATTCAGTAAGATCGAATTCGAATGATACAAGAGGAGTTTCGACTATATCTATTTATAGGTTGAAAAAATCTAATTATAATCAATGTCAAATATGTTATGTTAATAAATGCTAAATATATTATATTAATAAATTCTAAATCTTCGAGAAAGAAAATATATTTTGTTTAACTTGACTTACAAGCAATCTCTTAGAATTTGAGTCACACAACTCTAGCAGATAGTTTACCCCTTTTTTTAATATTCAATATATGTGCCTTTTAACTTTTAACCATAATTTTTGAGAATAATATCAAAACAAGTTACATTTTTTTGATAATATTTTTTAAAAACATATATTTTTTAAAAGGAACAAACTTTTTAAAAACATTTTTATTTCACAACAGCAATGTTAAACTGCTGTTAGTGACCTTGGGTTGCAGCATTCCTAAATTGTCAGATTCCAGAATGATTGATTATCAGTCATGATTCTTGGTCATTTCTGCAAGACACCCATGCATTGGCTCTTACAATTTTTTTGGTAGGGTCTTTGACAACTGCAGCGATTAAGAGTTTATGAGTTACACTGTTATTATTTGTATGACCACATTGATACACACTCATTACTCTGCAAAGACGAGCTGAAGGCCATCAAAGCATCAACAAACAATGTGATATCCAACTAGATTCTTTAATGGAAGAGTGCAGTAATAATAACAATTGGAGTCTTTTTCTCTAAGTGCATCTTAAGAGCAGCAAGAGCAAGTTGTAAAGTGGCTTCTCTTTCTTCCTTTTCTGTTATTGTAAGCTTGTAGGAGAGTCAATTTATTATTACTTTTTAATACAAATAACTAAGTACATTATAATGATAGGAGAAAATAATTTACAAATATAATTATCGAATTTTAAATTTCATGCTAATTAATTTAAAGTTGATGTAAATTTACCATTAAATTAATAAGTCAAATTAATTGAGAGGTAAAGAAAAGAGTTATTTTGAAGTTTGAATTTGATGTATGTGAACCAATAATTAATTAAAGCAAATCATTACTATTACACAAATGACAGAATTGAGGTAGGTGTATATTAGTGGAACCCTAGATGTTAGATCTTTATCTTTAATGTTTTTACTAATTTAACAGATCTTTGAAACGATGAAATGGAGAAATCACTTTGTCTTTTTCTTTTGTCTCTCTTTTGAACCTTAGAGATTGGAAAATCTTTGAGTGGTTCTTCGGTGGACTTCAAAAAGGGCTTGTATAATGATGCAAAGGAATAAATCATTGTATGAGAATTGACTGTATCTTAATGTTACAAAAGTAAATAAATTTTGAGGTCCGGATTTCAAGCGCTGTTTTCAAGTCCTTCTATGGCATTTTGATTCAAATTTGGCAGAGTTGGTGGTTCTCAAAAACAGCTTTGGAAATCTTTTTGAAAACAATGTGGCCTCGTAAAGGTATGTGTGCTGATCTTATTTTAATAGAAGTTATATCAAAGGCTTACCAAAAAATTAAAATGAAAATCAATGTGCAGTTACCTTTTAAAACACTAGGATTATATTCAAACATAGCGAAGCTACAGGAGCTTTAATAAAAGTTTCAGTTCCGTTTTTTAAAAAATAATATAATTGTAAATTAAATTATAGTAAAATTTTACTTTGACTGTTTTAAATATGAAAAAGATTTAGTTTTATCAAAAATATGGGAATTATAAATTTATATATGATAAATTATATTTGGATCTCTTAAAAATTTATAATTCAATTTCAGTTTTCTTTAAAAAAATTTTGGCTTCGCCCTGCATACGAATTAAATCCATCGGTGAAATTAAAAATTATTTTTCTATTTATTTAAACACGTGGCCAACATCTACGCTTAATGAGCCTACATGTAACCTCTCCAATCCGGTCTAGATGTTAGACCCGAATTTGAATGATTACATTAGCCACTGAAGTGACCCAATTAGCTATTCGAGTTCTCAAAGTAGTCATTTTAAAATATTAGATTATCTTTGAAAGAAACTTAATTAATTACAAATTTATTTATTACTCAAAATCTTATTTACAAATTAGCAGCTGAAAATTTATATCTATTTGATTTTAATAAAAACTAGGGTTCATGCATAACTCACTAATAATCATAACTCAATATCCTAAAATTCAAATTAAATGTCATGCAAAATATAAACAAACTCAAATCCTAAGTCTCATACCACAGTTCAAAATAAAGTTTTACAGACTTTGAATAATAAAATAACTCAATTAATAAGCCTAAATAATTCAATAGATAGAAATCGAGCCGAGACCCTCCAGAAGTCGTGTCTGCGTCCTAACCTGGTGGGTTATCTGTAAGGATGGAAATAAATGGGGAGTGAGCTATGACACTTAGTGTGAGTTCATTCATAAGCAAATTAGTGCAAACAATAGATAAAACATATTAAATAATATCGCATAAAATAATCGCAATCAAACAACAGTTTAGAGTATCAATTTTTTCAATTTAACCATCAGAATAACAAATTTTTGGATTGCCCACAATATACTTATATATATATATACATATATGTAATAACAAAAATTCCAGATTTCTATGCACATGATTTTATAGATGTCATACAGTTTTAATTTTAACATAATAGATCCTACTCCACCGCTACACACCACGATGGGAGTTCTCTTGAACTCCATCCTCCAACACGTCGAATTGTGGATAAACCACTACTGGTTCACAAATAAACTGCCAATGGCTGTGGACATACAACAAAGTCCCTACAGATGGAATCTGCCTCTGGCTGTGAGTACAGAACAAATGTCTCATAGATAAAATCTACTTTAAATTGTAGATTACACAACAATTAACCTGCAGATGGAATCTGCCTCTGGTTGTGGATACACAACAAGTACCCGCAACTGAAATCTAACTCTGGCTGTGGGTGCACAACAAAAGTTTTATAGATAGAATGCCAAACTTCCATCATTCATATTGTCCCACCCCATGAAATGCAATGTGGCATATTTAATACATATCAATATGGTAGCAATTAATGTACTTATACATGGCAATTCAGTAGCAAAAGTCATGCTTTTCATATGTTCGATTTAACATTAACATAAGGTATGTTGTACGTACGATCGCAAATATTGATTCAATATTCATATGTACTATTCACAAATCATGCAATTATATATAAGTACAATATTAGTTCAGTCAATCATGTATTTTAACATAATTCATACTACTAGGGATAAAACAATAAAATAGTTCAGAAATCATTCATGGACTAAACTGATCAAATCATAAAATTTCTCGAAAAAAATTGCAAAATCTGATAACAGGGGAACGCGACCGTGTGACCCAACCGTCTCGAGGGGTTACACATCTCTGTGCGAGACGGTGCCTATGTGGAAATTCTAAAATTTAGGTTACAGGGGAGACACAGCTGTGTAGCGAGCCATTTGGAAAGGTCTTGGCTGTTCACGAATAAGCCAAGGATTTCAGGGGAGACATGGTCGTGTGAGGGGTCGTGTGGTCCATACGTGTGGCCCACATGCCGGTGTGGCCCTATCCTAGGCATGGTTTTGCCTCGATTCACTTGTAAAATAACACACACCTGCCTTCGGGATCTCGATTGTCATTCTTCGCGCTTAAATCTAATTCGAGGTACCTTAATCGAGTCCTTCAAACAAAATTTATGCAAGAATTAATATCAATTTTAAGATTTATTAAGATTACAAGAAATTTTTGGCAAGATTTGTAAAAGATCGTTTAATTAATCCTAAAATTAGCGTGGATAGAAAATCTACAGGAATTTAGTATCTAAAATTGTGATTGGAATGTTCTTACCGATTCTTGGCAACGATCGAATAATGTTTCTAATAGCGATCACGAATCCTTTTGAAAAATGAGTTAAAATTGGGAATAGATTTTGATTTGGGGTAATCAAGAAAATTTTCAGCAATGGAACAAAATTTTGATGAAAGAAAAGTAAAGAAAAGAAAGAGGGAAGAAATACAAAATATGGAAGCAAAATTCTAGGAGAATTGGAAAAGGAAGAAAAATCCTAGCCTAATTAGAAAAATGGATTAAATATCTAAGGTTTGGGCACCCTAGGGGCGGTTTGGGTAATTTTCCCTAGATTTGGCCTATTAAAGAAAATAAATAGGGAAACAAAAATGTGAGGCTCAAATGCAAGTCTCTTATGGGAAAGGGTAATGCTTTACCAATTAGTTTGTTTCCCACTATTGTGGAGTATTTACCCCATTTAATATTTATTTTAGGAGTGTTTTACATCCTAGTTTGCTGAAATAAAAAACAAAAGAAATGGGAGGGTTGTGGATAGAACCTAGGGCTTCTAGGGTGTGTGCTAACTACTTAACTAACAGGCAATGTCATTTCTTGGTTATCTATTTCTTTTGACCCTATATATTTTGGGGTGTTACAATTCTCCCCTCCTTAAAGAAATTTCATCCTCAAAATTTACTTGATTCAAATAGATGAGGATATTTTTCACGAATACGTCTTCTAGTTCCCATGTGGCCTCCTTCGTGCTATGGTTAATCCACAGTACTTTCACAAAAGGGATTTCTTTCCTTCTTGATCTGTCACAATTCGTTGCAGTAGATTAGGCCCAATTTTATACTTAATGAGATAGTCTTATAGCAAATTAATATAGTTTTTATTAAGTTTCCCTTCGTAGGACCTAGTGAATAAAATAAGCATTTTTCTGTGTTTTATGACCTTCTAGGCCAATCTGGGCCTAAAGGAATACTAACATGTTGATTAAGTCTACAAGACATCATTCGAGGGCAAAAAGACAGTGGAATGTTCCTTGTGTTGCAACACAGAGCTGGGATGTCACAACACAACAAGCAGAATACCTAAAGAGTAGCCTGCCGAGGATGTTGTGATATAGTCTAGACGGTATCGCGAAATAACTCTGAAAAAACCAATAATAAATCAAACAACCTTCGATGTCGTGACATAGGCTTAAGGACGTCGCGACACAGTTGCAAGTAGGCTAATTTATTGAGAATGGGTGCTTTCGTCTACACAACCTAAATTAAAATGCTTAGTTGTCCTTATTTGACCTACTTAGGTCATGATACATGTAATCTATAAATACTCTCTTAGAACAACACATTGGGGAGGAGTACTCTTAGGTTTTTATTTTATTCTTAGCCTACGTTATGTTATTGTAATCGAAAGATCCTATTTCGAAGTGCGACTTTCATGAGCAGAGATTGTTTCGGAGCCACCCATTCATTGCTAAATCCATGAGCATCTCTTTTCTTTATTCTATTCTTTATATATATATTTCTTTAACATTGTAAATTGAATGTTTGTGTAAAGACTAGAATCAATTTATGCTTTATATGTATTTCACATGTTTCAACTGTATTAACCTAATTAATTGATTGAAAGTTAGTGTTTAATTTGGATTGGTTGGATCTAGTTGAGTGCAATTAAACCTTAGGATTGATGACCCTAGGAAGTCATTTAGGTAGGAATTAACCTAAAGTTAGTATTACCTACCAAGCATCACTTACCATATATGTGGTTAGGGAAGGAAGAACTGAAACCTTAGGCTTGACGACCCTAGGAAGTCATATAGGTGGGAATTAACCCAAAATTAGTATTGCCTATCTGTGAAAACCTTACCCTGCCCCTGTTTGAATTGTGTCATCGAGAGGGGAGTAGTTCTTGCCGACTAGTTAGGTTAGTAGAAGGTTGAGAAGCCCTGCTAGGTTAATTAGCAACAAATTATTTAGAACCTTACATAAATTGTTAATCAGGTAAAACAATTGGATCTACGCTGAAAGAACTTGCGTAGTCAAAACAAGGGATAGGAGAAGTTGATACATGAACTTAGGAATAAATTTAGGTTTAATTAAATTTATTTGGCTATTATTATTCTTATTATCTTGCATCCAGATTAACACTACTAATTCGTAACTCGAGTAGATTAGTAGTTATTTTCGGTAATTAACCTAAAAGCAGTTTTCTCCAAACTACAATCTCTAGGGTACGATCCACGAAATACTTACCAAGTTTTTTGTTCTAAACAAACTATATTACAACCTGACCCATATACTTGCAAAAGCCGCATACTTTCCTATATTTTGTAGCAACATTTTCACTTTCAACGATAGTACATCGAGAGGCAGTCAAGTTGTTGGTGTTGTTGCCGAGGATTGCGACAGTGATAATTGTTATTGAATCAATTACTTTGTAAATAATATTAGTCAAAAGATGAACAATTTATATAGTGTTCTAATTTTATTTATTTATTATTCTGGTTTTACTTTCATTTTCATTATTAATGATGATTACAGTTGGTATGAAGGCAAGGCATGGGATAATTTATACGATGACGTAGAATCATGTTGGTTTGATGGAGATTCAATGGACCAATTGAGTTCGGATAGCGAATGTGAAAAAGAAGAGTATTCATATGAACCTTTGTATGAGTTAGAAGATAAAAAGATTGATATGCCTTAATACCTAACAAAGTCTCTTTCTAATCCACAAGAGATATCATCATAAGAAATAATTGAGCCCGGCAAACCTTCAACATAGGACTTAGATACACACATGGATAAATTTGATGATGGCGATAGCTGGTCTGAGTAAGATGAGTTGTCCTTTTGGTATGATGATTGGCATAATAATGAAAGACAAATTTGGTTGAATGGAGCTTTGAAAAACTAGTAGAGTCATAACCACGAATAGAATATGCCTGAACATCTGGATGATCTACCTTACAATGCGTATGAGAGTTATGACCACAAAGATAAAAGCAAGTACCCGGACGAATCATTACATGAGCCGAATAAACCTCCATATGAGTCCGATCAAATCTACCAAGCTAACAATGAAACATCCAACATATTATCAAACGAGTTAGATAAGATGACTGACTATCTCTGAATGTACTAACATCCAGAGTGTGAATATTGCAACTAAAGATATAGATTTGAGGCAGTGTCCACAAGTATATGGGTTAGATTGTAATATATTTTTACAACGAAATAGGTAAGTACTCTGAGGATTGTATCCAAGGGAGGCGATTACTAAATTAAAGTTAACCTAAACGCAAATAGAATTAATTAGTAGTTTAAGTAAATTATATTACGATAAAACATAAAGGAAAGATTTTGGGGGATTTTATAAATAAAAAATTAAAAACTGCGTGAATAAAAGGGACTTCGAAAAACTAATTTCTAAACTCAATCAAACGAAGACATGGGTGATTAGCTTGCTTTGGTGATTATAACTAATTCCTATTTCATCTTTCTGTTCAGTCAACTAGTCGTTACCCTAGCAGGATCTCTCGATCTTCCACTAAACTATCTCAATCTCACAGTCCAAATTGGTTTGGGGCTAAGGTGTTTACGGATAGGCCATACCAATTTTGAGTTAATTCCTACCTAAATGACTTCCTAGGGTCATCAAGCCTAGGGCTTAAGTTCTTCCTCTCCTGAACAGCTGATCCGATAAGAAAACCTACATAATAATTAATCAATCACACCTCTACTCGCTATTCCCCTATAAAAGGATTTGTTCCTCATGAAATCCATAAATATAGTAAATTTGATGATAAATATATACATGAAAAATAAATCAAGAATAAAGTTGAAAGAATCCTGATTGTATTTGATTGATGAAGCACAAAAATCCTCAAACATTTGCTTGCGTCTACAAATCAAGTTCTCCAAAGAACACAAATGAAAAGATCTAAAAAGAAATCTAAACCTTAAGGGAAAGAAAAAAAACCTAAAAACTAAATTATAAAGAAAAACTTAGAATATCAAAAGTTGTACTTTAACAGGTGTTTACTAGCCTATCTATAGAGTTAGGGTTGCCACCATCCTCAACCCTAGGTTAGTTGACACTCTCGTGTTTAACTTTTGATTGTGCGGACCAAAACACCCATTGCTCGTAATTATCTCTCGTATAGGGCTAGTGTCGCGACACCCTAGTGCTCGTGTCATGACATTGAGGGTAGTATGTGTAGTTCAAGGATATCTTAAGGGTTGTGTTGCAACATCCTATGGCTATGTCGTGGCACCAAAAATAGTATGGCAATTCTTGCATTCTGCTCCTTATGTTGCGACATCGAACTCCCTGTGTTGCAACACAGCGACCAATATTGAGTTCCTTTGCCCTTGCATGGCCTCCTGCACACTAACTAAGTACGTTAGCTCACCTCAAAGCCTTATTTGGCCCTTAAGGTAAATAAAAGAATCAAAATACACATTTTATTAAATGTAAACTAAACTATATAAACTCGACTAAAGCATAATAAAAATGCTTGTATTCAAGCTTCTTAAGTGTGAAAACTAGTTTAATCTAGTACACCGTATTACGACAGCTCAAACTCCCCCACACTTAAGTCTAGTACAACATTGGCTTCAGAGTGCATAATTAGGTATTTCATATTTACTTATAGTCTTGACATGATATGTAGGCGACTTACCACTTTTAATATCAAACACCTAAGTTCAGTATATTACAAAGTATACAAACATTAAGGTTTTCAAATGTATAAATCTACCAATAAATTATATAGGAAATTTGATGATCCTAATAGAATACAAATAGTCGTAAATATAATTATTTGATATGATGTCAATTTATGAATTAGTCCACCTAGATCACATAGGACTTTTAGGCTTGTAATGTTCTGAGGCTTTGGACATGTATGATATTCAAAAACAGTAAGCATCAAAATAGTTTCAAGCACATAAATAGTTTGACACATTGTATTGTTCCTTATTCTCCCCCTTTAGTGGCCCTTACCCACTCACCGTCTTATTTCTCCATATAGAAAGTCACAACATAACATAGCAACTACAACTAGCTTACAAGTTTTTGTGCACTAATGAACAAGTTTTTTTTCTTTTACTTTTGTGACTTTATCAAATTTTTTCCTTTTTTGTACGTCTCTTACAAATGCTTTTATTTTTCTTTTTCAAGCACTTTTTTATTCTCGTTTTGCATTTCTTTTTGTAATTTTATTTTATTTGGCACATAATGGCTAACCTATAATCACTATATCACCCTGTTTCTTCCTATTTCACTCTTAGTTTTATAAAATCTGCCTTGATGTATCTACTTAACCCTCAATAAATATGGTAAAATGTCTATAGTCGTACAGTTAAGGACCAAGGAAAACGGGTAAATACAAATTATCATTTTTGGCTCGAGTTTTGTATTGAAGGTTCATCAAGAAATGTATTCTGGCTCAAATATAGGTACTGAAGATGAATAAATAGGGTTAGCTTTTTGGCTTTGGGTGTATACCAAACAATTATTTAGGTCATCCCTAGGTGTCTCGATATTCACAAATTTAATCAATCAAAGAATCCCAAATTCAACAATATATTATACATACTAGCATGCTCGTTTCCCTGTATTCTGTATATCCTTTGGTACATTCAATTGCTCAATGTGTATTTACAGTGTAATATATAAAACGTAGTAGTCTAATAATAGAAATTTAAAATCATCTACTATTATGTCAAATTTATAGTAAATACAATCAACCTATCTACGTGCTCCTAACTAATGACTTGTATTTCTACAAGCTCAAGCACACATTTGACAATAAAAATTGACAAAAAAGTGTAAAAAATTAAAAACAAATTTCCTATGTTACCCCCTGCACTTTAGATAGCACATTGTCCCTAATGTGCACTACTGTAGATAAGGAAAGAAGTTATCCGATTGATTGTGACATTATCGTAGTCTAATGGTGGGTGCTTCCTTCCATTGTTCGTTCTAAGCTCGTAAATGTCGTGCTTCTTTTGTGTGAGGTTCCTACAAAGAAAACTTGAAACGACAAGGAAAATGAATATATTTAAAAATCTACTATTAACCTACTCCTGAAATAAAAGTTGTTCGAAATTAATTACAATCCAAAAAATAAAAATAAAAATATTTTTCAATCCTCCCTGTCCTCGAAATCCATCTCATTCCTTTCCTCATCACCTTCGTCATCTTCGCTATCCTCCATTTCCTCGCTTCTTTTCTCTTCTACTTTATAATGGGAATGTGTTAAATCAAACATGTCTGACGAATAATTTGGTACTTTTATAGTATTCTACCACGCAAATTCTTGAAGAACTGGGCTCGTTTCTTGCATCCATCTTATCATCCATTATATTTGTGGAATGCTACTCTCACGAATTTCTTTTTGAGATTTCGATTTTGCTTTTCGGTTGAGCGAGATTGAGACGTCCATTTTTTATTTTGATATTTGTTCGAATCCCTTATTTGTTGCTTAGTATCAACAATGCGAGTTTTTAGCTTATATAGGATAGATGTTGCTTGGTGCCCACACTACCCTAGATACACTTTAAGTCTAATTAATACAATATACTATTAAATGGATATGGTTTAATTAAGGAAATAATCCCAATTTTTTGTCTATGAAACAACCATTTTTTCCATAAACTTATCATGTCATCGTGACTTGTCCCATTTTAGCCCTGGCAGCTTCGATGTTTGGTGTTGCGACATTCCATGCTGGTGTCACAACACTTGTGTTGTCTTTTGTATTCTTGAGCTTGAATTCACACCCTACACACTCAAATAGCCTATTAGTCGTTCTTGAGGCCCAAGTTGGCCTAACGGGTTGTCAAAACAACAAAAAATGTGTATAAATGCTTATTTTGCAACAAAATAAATCTAAGCTAATAAAACTGACAATGTAATAACTAAACATAAAATGACTAGAAAACAAGCTCGTTAACTAGAAAAAAATTATAATTTTCCACAACGAATTGTGGTAGATCAGTCCTGAACACCTCCGATCACTCACAAAATGTTTCTAAATGATTTTAGGATTATTTTAAAACCTTGGAGTTGTTTTAAACCTAATTAAATGATCTTATTTAATGTTTTCAAAGTTTCATTTATAAATTTTTTAGTGGTTTTGTTAACCAATTGTTTTTCAGTAGCACCTCCTATCCATTTCATACATCGAGATGGGTAATGGGTGTTACAAGTCTTCCAAAGAAGGTAAGACTTTGATGCGAAAGATTTTGCACCTTTCTTCGCATTAGTCATTGTAAAATGTTCTAGAAAATTTATTTCTGTATGAAGCTTGGGATAAAACTATGATTTTGTTCTTTCAATCCCTGAGGATTTTAATACCTAGAACATAATTAGCTTCACTTGATTCTTTCATACTAAACTATTGTGTTAACCAAATTTTAACTAATGATAATACTCTAACATCGTTCCAAATTAGCAAGATATCATTAAGTACTAAACAAAGTTCAGCAACATTCTGATAAAACCCATAGGTATTGATTGCTAGATCAAACCTTAGATTGAATGAGTAAGATGCCTACTTGAGTCCATATATGGATCTTAACAGTTTGCAAACTTTATTCTTTTGATTGTTATATTTTTTGGGAAATATGCCTATATGTAGTAAACATGTAACTATTTTCTATTTATTTTAACGATGAACAAATAAATTTAATTTCACATTTCACTATTATGTACTATGTATTTTTTTCTCTTTTATATTTTGCATGCATAGCAAAATTGTGACAAGTAAATATTAGCTCATTGGTTGTCTAAAGTTCAAACTAAAGATAAGTGGCATTGTAAAGAAGGTTTACATTGCGAGAAAGACAACTCACTTCAGTAGATAATCTAAATGAGTCCGTAATCCCATAAAAGAATCAAAGTGAGCATTTGATTCAAATACTGAGAAGGATTATTATGTCGTCTATAGTTTCAATTGGGGAGATGGCTAGTCTCAGTTATCGGAGCAATTAACTCCACGAGTACAGACATAGATGTATTCATTCGTAGAATAATACATTGGACTGGACCCAAGATGAATTAATTCTAAATCCGTTTGTGAATTAATTCACTTGTGATGTTCATGGTGTGATTTACCTAAATTTTGTGTTAGTCACTGACCATGCGTATGCAACTCATGTGCTTTGATATAACTGGAGGCTTATGCTCTAAAATTGATCAAGCCCATAGCCAGTATGTTGGGTACATGGCTTGTGTATGGCAGGGCTTTACTAGCAGCGATGGAATTCATAGCTCAATTAAAAAGTTAATGATATCCTCTCATTGACATTGTGTGGCTTGATGAATGTGGAACGTGGCCACGATTTGCTCATTCTTTAACGAGTAATTTATCATAGTCATTTGCTAATAGTGATCGTATTAATCATTAAGAAGAAAGAATGATTACAATGAGATAAAATATGATTGTATTGAGTGAACAGAATTAACTCAAAGGAATTAAGGATATCATATGAGGGTAACATACGCATGACAAGGTCATTGGACAAAGCAGTTGGATGAATTGCATTCATAAATAGTATACAATAAGGATTTTTCAATTATGGTACTTCTTGTGGACTGACTCTATAATTAAATAATTGCAAATTATCGGAACGATGCTTCTGGACATAATTGCAATCACTAAAATCTAATTGTATATGTCCGAATGGTCTCTCCACTAACTCAATAAAACCTCAATTGGACTACATTTGAATCAAAAAAAAATTCTACAACTTTGGGAATAATTTAATTGAGTCAATTTATTCAATGTGGAATTAAATTAGGAGGTCGTAAGAATTATTCAACAAGAGAATTTCATTAAATAATTTTCTTGAAAAATTAATTTGGAAAATCAAAGTGATTTTTGGAAAAATAAATTTTGATAAAATAAAATAAAATTGATCAAATCAGTTAAAATTAATATGATATTTTTGGAAGTAAAATTTTAAGTCAGAAAATTGGTCCAATGGGTAATTGACCTTAAAATTTTGACCTGAGAACGTAAATTGGGCCCAGGAGCCCAAAACTAAAACCCAAAAACTGGTCGAACCGGGCCAGGTATGTGAAATAGGGCCGACGGTCCAATCGGTGGCTAGACCGGACTAGTCGGGTTGTTAGTGACCCTAACCAAGCTGGCAGCACTCGAATCAGCTCAAGGTGTCATAAGGGTGTCGCACTTGCATCATCAGACATGGCGGTGCTAGTGGCAGCTATGGCGGCGTCCCGGTGGGCGATGGCGGCGTCCCGTTTGTTGACGGCGGTTGGTCATCGATGGTTGAGTAGTGAAAGAATTATACTTCTAGTAAGACTCTACCAAAGAATTTAATTTCATATTAATTATTCTAAAAATAATAATATTTTAATAGTTTAATATTAAATTTAATTTAATACCTATATTAATAGTATTTTATTATTTTAATATTAAAATGATTATCTTAATATTAAATTAAATTTAATGTTTATCTTGTAGATAAACATTTTATTATTTTAATAAGATTTAATATTAAATTGAATCTAATATTTATCTTGATAAATATTATATTAATTTAATCAATGAAAAGTGGTAGAGAGAAAATTCTCTAAGGAGATTAGTTCAGAAAATTTCTAGAGATATCTTTTCTGATTTACAGCTTGACCTAAAAGTTTAGTGGAATTGTAATATTACCCCACTGGTAATATTTACCTAAAAGTATAGAAGAAAAGACTACTCGGTCGAAGGGCTCATCCTAAACGAATCGAAAATGTACAATTTTGATTAAGTGTTTATTACTTTAGATATCACAAAAAAGATCTTGTTTTGGAAAAAAAATTAAAACTCTGATTTTTCCCTAAATTTATTTTTCCGCTACATTTTCGAAACTCGTTTTTCCAACAATTGGTATCATGAGCCAGATTGTGTTCTATCTATAAGTATAAACATATAATCAAAATAAATTTATCTTCTTCTTGAATGATTTGATTACGAGAATGTGACATTCTTTAGATCTTATGCATGTTTTGACTAAATTTATTCAAATAATGCTACTATAACGTAATTGCATTTATATTTCAATTATTTTACTTTTAGAAAGTCATTTTCAACAACTGTCCTATGCTAAATATGCCTAAACAAATATCACTATATTTTCCAAGTTTACAAAGAAGAGTTATTATTCTCATTGAACATTATTAATAACCATATACTCACATAATCAGGCAGTTGAATGGAAATTGAATGTTATGGCGAAAGGACTATATGAACAATTAATAATGCAGTCTATATGCACAACATACCCCGAAACCTAAAGGATGCATTGTCCTTAATGCAAGAACATGACAAAATAAAATGACTAAAAGCTACATGAATGCATGAAATAGATAAAAAAATCAAAATGAGTAATCATGAAATATAAAAATCAAAACTTGGAGGGGAAGGAAATTACTTCACTTGGGTTGGGTGGACTTCTTTGCAGCTCTCTTGTAACGTTGCGGCCTATCCTAGTTATCTCTGGCAACTTGAATTATTTTATTGGCAGCTGTCCTAAATCTTTTTCTCTTAAGCTGGTTGATGGAGATCTACTCCTCATCATCATCGGAATTAGACTTTGTGATTTCATCAATTAGTTGATGAACTGCACGTTCCTGAGCAATCATAGAGGCCTTGGATTGTGGTGCAGGTGCAGTAGTCTGAGTGGTATCCCTTCCATCACCATCAGATTCAATGTGGACAGATTTTGTCCTGGCTTCATCTTGCTCTGGGTCTTGGTTGTGCATGGGGGAAGTAGTAGGTTCTTCATCTTCTGCTTCAGGATTCAGTAACAATTCCTTAAAAAAGGGGGGGAATGGTGGCATTGGGTGCAAGAAATTCTTTTACAGGTGTTGAAACCATTTTAAAAAAAATAAAAATATAGGGTCGAATTTAAAAAATGAAAATTAGGAGTCACCACCGATCCTTTATTGAGGTGTGATCGGATCACCTTGAAAACAATTTCGGTTTAGAAATTTTAGGGAAAAAAATAGGTTCGGGAGTCTGTTACGTACGAGGAAGGATTAGCACCGAATTGATTAATTAACATCTTAAAGTCGAATATAAAAATACGAAAAGATTAAAAATAATTTTCCTTTTATTAATACCGCATTTCAAAACAAAACTTGGATAAATCTGAACGAGTGTGAAAGGCTTTCTTGTCTCGAGACAATAGAACGTTGTATCCCGTAAGTTAGAATGCGACGTTTGAATTCTCAAGAATAAGCTAACCTTCCAAAACTTTATTGAAATTTGGCAATTTTGCAAACGAGAGAGGTTTTAGCCATTTTAGATCGATGAGAAAATCGAAACCCTGTAAGTTAGGGTACGATCTCTCGAAGTTCCAAAGACGACTTGTAACCTGCTTTTAAATTTTTAAAGAAACATATGTGTTTTGAAAATAAAAGGTCATTCAAATTAATTAGAAAATCGAGACCCCGTAAGTTAGGATACGATTTATCGACACTTTGAAACGTATTTTAAAGAACAAAACAACTCAAAAAGTATTTAGTCGATTGACTTGACATAAAAAACAACTAATATCGTTCACATACATTGGGATTTGGTTTACGATGCGAATCAAGAAGTACGAGCATAATCGCATGCATGGCGTAGGGATATATAACAAGAATATGAACAACATTTGAATACAACAAGGAAAATTAAGGCATACATTTGTATATACATAGCAATTACCTCACATTATATTATGTTAAAACTAAAGTTAAAACCCAAAAGCTAATGAATTAAAATCCATTTTGAAAGAAAAGCCAAACTAATTATCACAAATATAATATATCAAACTAAAAAATATATCATGTGTATGTATATATATAATGAAAATAATTAAATATAATTCATGTATACATACAAAAGAAATATTGTATAAGAAATATCATCATATAAATCTTTTAAAACATAGAAATATGTTTAAGTGAATCTAAGAAATATTACATATACAAAAAGTTATTTAAAAATATATATTACGTTGAATTAATATATATAAAATAAAATAAAATATTATATTATAAAATTAAATGATAACATATAATAATGTAAAAATAAATAACAATACAAAATAGAATAAAATCCCGTATATAAAAAGTTTAATATATCCATATGAAAATATAATAGTGATAATAATAATAATAATAATAATAATAATAATAATGATAATAATAATGATAATAATAATAACAAGAGTACAAAAACAATAGAAGCACTAACTTGAAATCAAGACAGAAATTTTAGAGCAAATTCGCAAGTAATACAAGGTTGCGAACCACATTGAACACGCGAATAACCAAGAGGGATCAAAAGGGAAATTAATTCTTGCCCTCCAAAATGCTGCGTTCTATTAGGGACCGAAATGAAACCAATGAAAAATTACATAGCCAAAATTAGAATAATAAAAGGACTAGATTGTATCCCGGCAGAAAAGTAGAGGGGTTCGGAATGCAAATATCCCTCCCCATACCAAAACGCACAGATCTAGCCGCATCTGGGTTATGATGTTAACACGGCACCGTTTTAGAGCCATTTAATCAGGCCTCAAATGGTGCCGTTTCATGCACCATACAAATACCATTTGAAGGCCCTAAAATTAAAACCCTTATCAATTTCTTTTTTTTAAACCCTAGCTGAAATTGGGAACCTCTTTCCCCTTTGACGCCGTAACCTCGAAAGCCCCTCCAAATCCGATTTCAGATGGAGTGAATGGAGCCCCGGCGATGTGCTCACGATGGTAAGAACCTCTTTTCTTTCCACTTTTTATTTTTGCCCCTGATTAATCGAAAACAAAAGCATGAAAATCACGACCGAAAAGAAAGAAAAACGAAACAGAAGAAAAGGAATAAAATTCCAATCACCTTTTCAATTTTTGTTTTTCTTTTATTTTTGTATTCAGTATGCCTGTAAACCGTTACAAAGGCTCTCTGGCTAATTTTTATAGTCGAATTTTTCAAAAAAACAAAAAAAATAAAAATCAAGAAAATACAACATTTGCCCTCTTTGTTGCATTGTTTTTGTCCCATTTGTAGGTACGGCATACGGAGGCGGTGGACATGGCGAGTACGGAGGCGCACGTGAGGGCGGAGGCTTGGCACGCGCGGAGGAGGGTTTGGCTGTTGCGACGCTGGGAGCCGAATGTTGCTAGGGTTTCTTTCTTCTGTTTTGCATTTTGGGCTCATTGGGCTAGAGGTTTTTTTTAGGCTAGTGGGCTAGGTTAAATTTAGGTTTTGGGCTTGGGGTTAATTGGGTTTGGATATAATTTTGGGTTTCTGTTAACAGTTTAATGGACTTTTAATTTTTGTTTTTATATTGGTTTTATTTAGTTACACAGGACTGGGCAAATTGGGCTATTACAGTTGCCCCTCTTTGCTCGTTGTCGTGTAACGGGAATAGAGCAAAGACTAAAAGCCCAATTGTACCCGATCTTACCGATCCTCGACTTCGTCGTGCTTCTCTTCTTCAAGTAGCCTCGTTCTAACACACTGCATCTTCAGCGGTGTAGAAATTGGTGCTTCAATCCACTCCACTACGACATCATGGAAATAGGATTCGTAACTTGTAGTTTTTCAGCAGAATCTGCTATCTTCGGTCTGCTCCGCTGCAACCTTAAAGAGATAAGACTTGTAGCTTCAACTGGTTTCACTGTAATTTCAAGGAACTAAGGTCTGATACGATCTGTTCTACCATAACTTCAGAGAGATAAGATCCATCATTTTAATCTGCTCCACTACAACTTCAGAGAGATAGGATTGGTTTCTTCAGTCTGCTCCACTGCAACTTCAGGGAGATAAGACTGGTGTCTTCAATCTTAACGTCAGGGAGATAAGATTAGTGTCTTCAGCTTTAATATTCTCCACCGGAATGCCAAGTAAATGAGACTCGCTGCCTTTAGCTTTAACCTACTGCGACGCCAGGGAGATAAGATTTGCTGCATTCAGCTTTAATCTGCTCCATTGCAACGCCAAGGAAATGAGATTCGCTGCCTTAAGCTTTAATCTATTCCATTGCAATGCCAGGGAAATAAGATTCACTTTCTTCGACCTGCTCCACTACTGCTTAGGGAGACAGGATCTACAATCTTCAACTTACTCCACTGCTACTCAAGGAGATAGGACTGATGGCTTAAATCTGCTTCTTTACTACCTTGGGAAGATAAAATACGCCGTCTTTGATCTACTCCATTACTGCTTTGGGATATAGGATCTACAATCTTCAACATACTTTTGATCTGCTTCGCTGCCAGTACAGGAAGACAAGATTTGCTGTTTTTAGTCTACTCCGCTGCAAACTCAAAGAGGCAAGGATGGTGTCTTTAATCTACTTCGCTGCCAATACAGGAAGACAAGATCTGTTATCCTCAGTTTGCTCCACTGCAAACTCAGGAAGGTCAGGCTGGTGTCTTCGATCTGCTGCGCTGCCAGTACAAGAAGACAAGATCTGCTATCTTCAGTCTACTCCGCTACAAACTAAGGGAGGTTAGGATAGTGTCTTGGATCTGCTTCACTGCCAATACAAGAAGACAAGATCTACTATCTTCAGTCTACTCCGCTGTAAATTTAGGGAGGTCAGGCTGGTATCTTCGATCTGCTTCGCTGCCAGTACAGGAAGACAAGATCTGTCGTTTTTAGTCTGCTCTGCTGTAAACTCAAGGAGGCAAGCCTGGTGTCTTTGATCTACTTCGCTGCCAATACAGGAAGGTAAGATCTGATGTTGTCAGTCTGTTCTGCTGCAAACTCAGGGAGATAAGACTGGTGTCTTCGATCTGCTTCGCTGCTAGTATAGGAAGACAAGATCTGCTATTTTCAGTCTGCTCTACTGCAAACTTAGGGAGGCAAGGCTGGTGTCTTCGATTTGCTTCGCTGCCAATATAGGAAGACAAGATCTGCTATTTTCAGTCTGCTCTGCTACAAACTCAGGGAGGCAAGGCTGGTGTCTTCGATCTATTTTGCTGTCAATACAGGAAGACAAGTTCTGTTATCTTCTTCAATCCATTCCACTGCAACTTTAGTGGTATAGGATTTGTGGTTTCACCGATCTGTTCTGGGGAAAATAACCTGTAGAATCTATTTCATGGGCCTATTTATGCCTAGTGATTAGAATGTTATGATTATAATGAATCAAAATTTCCTAACCAGATGTGTATGCATGAATGCAAAATATCATGAAAATGATATCTTAATGTTTGAGTTGTTATTGTTCGTTGTTCATTAATGCCTCATTACCAACACGTCAGAATGCTATCTTGTTCGGCTGGTAACACTGTAATTTTTAAGGTTCAATTCACTGTAATTTTGGAGACATAAAAATTTGGATCATCTTTCTCCTACTGTAATTTAGGAGTATAAGGTTTGAATCTTTCTCAATCCTCTGCTACTATAATTTGGATACAGGATCTGAATCTCTTTGGTCTCCTACACCATTCCCAGGGTGTCGTACCAAATGCTTATGCACAAGTGTAGAACTTTTTCTTCCAAGAAACCTCTTCTTATCACTCGGTGATCATTGCTTGTTTGTTCATTGAAGCTTTGTCACCAACATGACATCTTGTTGTTCAATCAATGTTTTGACAACAAAATTCGAAGGGATAGTCTTAATTTAGACTCTTCCTTCTCAGATATTTCCAAACTTTAAACTTGGTGAATTCTAAACAATAGTCTTGTTTCAGGTTCCTATATTATTTAGAAACTTCTAGAGTAATATGCAAAACTTCTTTTGTGAAAGTATTACTAGTCCATTCATTATTCCAATGCAACATGCTTGCAAAAGATCATAACAATGGATAAAAATAGGGTTGATTTAGAATTATGACTCGAAATGGATAAATTATCAAGGATAGTAAAAATAAAGGAGGAATTAATTGGGAACACATATCTTGAAAAAGAATGAAGTATTCCAAGAACAACAAATTCAATATAAATAGTATAAAGACTAGGAGATGTGTTTGACATGTGTTTAGGAGATCTACAGTACTCTGTTGATGCCCTAATATGTTGTCTACCCTTTTCTGTTGATTCAAGTATAGCAAGATCACCACATGCCCCAATCTAATCAACATTTGAGACGCCCTTTTCGGGTTTTCAACTCAAATCCCCTTTGGTCTCAAGGCGCCCTTTCTAGGTTTTCACCTTGGCCTCTCCCTTTTTTTGTCTTCTTCTTATTATTTTTTTATGACTCAAAGCGCCCTTTGCAGGTTTTCACCTTAGTCTTTTTTAGGACTCAAAGCGCCCCTTTGCGGATTTTCACCTTGGTCCCTCCTTTTTCTTTTCTTTTCTTTTTCTTTTCTTTTTCTTTTTTTCATCATTTTTTTCCTTTTTTTTGAAAAATATTTTTTGGATTTTTTGGATTTTTTTGGATTTTTTTATTGGCTCTGTACTCATAGGATTAGGCAAGTCTTTCAATTAGAATCAATGCTTTTCAGATAAAGTCTTCCACACAAGATCTTTCACTTCCATTTTGTATGTGAAAGATCTTCTTTAGTATCAGGTTTCTCTCATAGAGCCTTCTAGGGCAAAATTTAACCATGACGGAAATATTTGGATCTTCCTCTTCAATCGGGATAAAAACCAACAAAAACTCGGAGAGATGGAAACTCGACTTCAATGGGCAAAACTATGATAAGCCAAAGAGAAAGGTGTTGCCTTGATAAAAATTTTCACTGTATCATTCATAATGTTAATCTTGAGCATACTACAAATTTCTGACATCGTGCTGTTGTTCAGATTACGATGTCAGTGCTTGACCCGGGCATATCCTGGTATGACCATGCGAAGACATCTTTGAACTCTGAAAGTAACTCGACAAGGTCTTGCTTTGTTTCTCCGGTTATGCGTGTTCCTTTAAGGTTACAATATTCATTGTTTCCTCATGAGATAAAATTTTCCTTCCTGCTCTACCATCCTCAACAAGTCCGGAGATAGGATGCAATCTATGTTATTTTTAAAGTAATGAAATCCCTCTAAACACATGTCTCACTCGAAAGGAGATTTTGAGTCTATAGCAGCATCATTCATGTCATTGATATCTAGGGACCTATTGTAGGTACAAAAGAACATACAAAGAATGTATGAATTTATGAATAATTATTTGTACAATATGATTATGAATGAATAAAAGAATGTTGTGGAGGAAAATCCAAAAGAATGAAAGAATCGTAAAGAATGAAAGAACATTGGCTCAAAAATGATCGCAATGATGTATTTCATTAAAATAACAATGTTCACACATGAGCCTATTTCACAAAGGAATTCTTATTTCCTCTAGGCTAAAAGCAACAAATGTGTTCTGAACATTGCTCTAAATAAGCTCTAAATTCTACAGAGATTTCTTCTGCAGTCCGATCACTTAGAACACTCCCAGGTTTATAAGGGCGAAAATCTAACAAGGACCCTTTTCAGTTGTGAACGTTTCCCAACATTGTACATATGTTTTTCTCTTTTTTGTCGTCCATCATGCCTTGAATCCCACACACTATTGGGTCTCGTGCCCCTTCTCGTGATGGAACTCACAATGGTTCATTGTCTCTCCATTGTTTCCTCCTGAATCAGAAATAACTAATCCCCTTCTTTCCCTCATGTTTAACCCATTATCAACATGATTGGGTAGCAGATTAGATGAGTCATCGAACTTGACGATACCCATATTGATGAGCCTTTCAACTAGCTTTTTGAAAACAGTGTAGTTTTCTATTGAATTCCTCGTGATTCCTGCATGATATTCACATTGGGCGTTTGTGTCATATCCTTTAGGAAATGGGGGCTGCATGCGTTTCAAGTAAAAATGGGATACTATATGTGCTTCAAACAGGTTTTGATATAGCTCTTCATACATCATTGGTATAGGTGTAAACTAAGACCTTTCTGTATTTGTCCTCGTGTAAGATTCTTGCCTTGAAGGGCCCTGATGGCTAGCGATTACTGTCTTTGGCTTGCCTACAGTAATTGGTTTTGGGTATCCTTTGTTATTCATGCTTGTGTTATTTACCTCATTCTTCCTCTTCCCCGGAGCTTTTAAGGTATTGACTTGGGAACTCCACTCTTGCCTTTTCTGTTTGTAACGATCTTCAAATTTCTTTAGGAACTCCACTCTCGCCTATTTTGTTTCTGCTAGATCATCAAGGACCATAGGATTGGTTAGATTATCCCTCAGGTTGGAATTTGAGCCTGTCGAGTAATTCATTGGTGTTAAAGTACCAGTCTGATATTGTTGGGGTCTGATAGTAAAGGGTACTCCTTGTGGACGCGCATCTGGCTGGACATGGACACTTATCGGGGTAAAACTTAGGGGATATGTAGGGTCTTCCTTATATTCTACAAAGTGGACCACTGGGTTTTTTCCTTCTTCTAACCCCCTCACCAATAACTGAGTTAACTGGTTCATCATATTTCTTTAGCATTCTAGCATCTGATCCTTCATATCTTGTTGAAATTTGGTCAATTACTCTAGCATCTGTATTTTCATCTGCTCTAATCTCTCCAACCTTTGGTCCATTCCTTTAGTTTTTGCTCGAGTACCATAATGGTGCTTGGTTGGATGGTTGGTTCCCAGGTTAACTAAAATAATTTTAAATCAATTAGGCTCTTTTGAGGGACTTTAATGCATATGATGTCATGTAATGCAAATGCATGAAATGAATTTAAAAAGGCATCGATTCTAATTAAATTTCATTTAAAAAACTTTACTAGAAAACAAATTTCTTTACATAAGATGGACTACAAATAAGGCTTTGCCCTAATGCTCAGAACTCTAATCTTCCTAAGTAACGAGGCTAACTCTTGTCCCCGATTTGATTCCAGCTCATACTTTACGCTCAGTGTATTGGCTTGTACTGCCAAAGTCTGCAGGTCATCAGCTACCTCTCGAATTTAAACCACAGTTTCTCCCATAATATGATATCTGTTTCTAACTTGATTCTGAAAGTGGTGAAATTGCTTATTCTGACGATCTTCATTTGTTTCCAGGTACTCAATTCGGATCTCACAATTTCGTAATGTCGATTCTAACTCTTCTATTCTTTCATTCATTTCTTCGATCTTATTCAAGCTCACTCTCAATTCCATCGCGAAATTTCGATTTCGATACTGATGGAGAGATCTTTCTAACTCAGTCACTCTACCTTTTAGTTCACTTTTTCCTTTCGGTTCTCTGACATACTCTTCTCTAAAGCCTCATTTCGTGCCTGAACCTTTTGGAATTTCCTTTCCCATCCAGCGGCCTTGTTCTTTTCTTCTTGAATCTCTTCACGCCACTGCTCCGAAGTTTTTCCCAACCCGATAGTTCTCATTGATATGCACAATTTTTTATAATCTGTCTTCAATCTATCTAAATCCTCCTCGGCCTTATTTTTCCTTTTTCTTAATTTTTTGGCTTCGAGTTTCTGAACATCTATGTCTAATCTCAAGTTTATCTTTGCTTCTTCCATTTGTTCTATCTTTTTTTTCTAATTCTACATTTCTTGTTTCATAATCTTACCTTATGATTTCTAGCTCAGATGGAACAACCCGCAAATGTTCCTCTATTGACTAACTGTTTTCCTAACTTGGCTCGGGGATATTATCATTGATTCTTCTAACCCACCATTCATTATACTCAAGAGTCGTCAATTGACCTACGACTATTCTCTTCATCCGACGAGTCTAGTTCCACGTATTGGACATCTCTTGAATCTTCTTTTTGTAACCATCACCCTTGTAGGGGAATTCACATTTAGCTAGTCCCTGAGTTACAGGTATAAACTGCCTTGACCTATACTGCTTAAGCACTAAGAACGGGGCATAACCAACAGCTCTCAAAATTTCGAGTAGAGGGACCCAATCAAAATCACTGCACCGATACAAAATCTTATCCGGAAGCAACCACAGAGCTGTCCAGTCAACGTCCTCTTCTTGCAGATTATAAAGAATTGCCATCCACTTCTCCTCTGAGATGCCGTCCCTCCTCAGGGTAGCTACTATGTCTTTTAGTGGTGAATAGTTAGAGAAGACCCAATACGAAACCTTCTCAACTTTTCAGAAATGACTATGGAACCATTCGAGTAATAGCTGCGCACATCCGATGAATCTACCTTCACCCGCTCTCCGACAGGCATTTAGTGACCTGAATGTTTCTGCCAAAATCGTCAGAACTGGTTTAACCCTCTTATCAAGTCGGTCGAGCAAGTCAGTGACTGCCTCATCAACATGTCCCAAAGCCTTGGGGAAGACAACTAAGCCGTATGTACTCAAAGCAAAGACCCCTAACCTCTTCTTCATGTCTGGGTGTGCTAGAATTATATCTTTCAAATTCTTCCAAGCAATGCACTTGCTATCCCCCTTCTGTTTGATTCGAGCTACAACCCATTGCTCACTCATCCAGGTTATGTTCATCAACTTCTTCAAAAAGTTCGGTACATTTACAGCTCTCGAGTAGGCTCTGTAGACTTGAATATTCGAACACCGAAGTAAAGCCATGTATTCTTCTACCATAGGCACTAAATCAACTTTCCCGAATGTGAAACAATTGTAGGTAGGGTTCCAAAATTGTACGAGAGCCCGAAACAGATGCTTGTCTATTTTCATATCAAGCAGATAAGGTAAATCCCCATAATTAGAATAAAATAGCTGTCTAACCTCATCGTTCCACTAATCCCAAATTTTATTCAACTCTTGCAAACTGTTCTGAGTTACACTAATATGTGCAAAATCCCACAATTCTGATACATATCCCTTAGCCAAACTATCATCTTTCTCATGCTGTGTCGTTTCTGACCAAGTTCAGATAGCCGCATTATCTTCCACGTTATCAAGAAACCCTTTTTCCATGGTAAGATTTCTATCTTGCAACCGAATATGAACCAACGCCTTTTATGATGAAATGTCATGTAGTTGAAATGTCATGTATTCAAAGTAAAACACAAAAAGTCAGTATTATGTATAAACATAGAATCCAGGACAACAAAGAAAAAATAAAACACCTATTCGGGTATCTAATAAGGTTTGGGTGTAGTTCTATCTAGGGTGAGTTCGTAAGGTTCACTACATGAGGTTTGGCTTCTAGGGAAAAGGCACTTGAACCAGTAGATTCCTCGATCCTCACCCATTATAGGCTCATGCGGACTGAGTTCGGTTCAGGGGAATACATTTCTCTATGACTATACAGAGCTGAAAGTCTCACGAAGGCATAGGTACGAATGTATTCCGGAAGCGATCCACTATCCTATACGGAGGTGAAAACCTCACGAAGGATTAGTTTCTCACTCCCAATTAGAGGGATAAAATCGTCCAACTCATGTAATGCATAATGCAAAGGGGAATCATGAATTTTAAAACAAAATTTGATTTTTCGAATATAAGACAAAAATTAATCAATTTCTGGCTCGACTCTCAAAGCCATTCCCTATTGGAGTCGCCAAGCTGTCGAAACCATTTTTAAAAAAAATAAAAATATACGATCGACTTTATAAAATGAAAATTGGGAGTCACCACCGATCCTTTATTGAGTTGTGATCGGATCACCTAGAAAACAATTTCAGTCTACGAATTTTAGGGAGAAAAATGGGTTCAGAAGTCTGTTATGTACGAGGAAGGATTAGCACCCTCGTAATGCCCAAAATTGGGACCAAATTGATTAATTAATGTCTTAGAGTCAAATATCGAAAATACGAAAAGATTAAAAATAATTCTCTTTTTATTAATACCGTATTTCAAAACAAAACTTGGATAAATCTGAACTGGTGTGGAAGGCTTTCTCGTCTCGAGACAATAGAACATCGTATCCCGTAAGTTATAATGCGACGTTTGAATTCTCAAGAATAAGCTAACCTTCCAAAAATTTATTGAAATTTAGTGATTTTGCAAAACGAGAGAGGTTTTAGCTGTTTTAGATCGACGAGAAAATTGAAATCCTGTAAGTTAGGGTACGATCTCTCGAAGTTCCAAAGACGGCTTGTAACCTGCTTTTAAAATTTTAAAGTAACATATGTCTTTTGAAAATAAAGGGTCATTTCGAATTAATAAGAAAATCGAGACCCTGTAAGTTAAGGTACGATTACTCGACACTTCGAAACGTATTTTAAAAAAAACGACTCAAAAAGTATTTAGTCGATTGACTTGACATAAAAAACAATTAATATCATTCACATGCATTGGGATTTGGTTTGCGATGCGAATCAAGAAGTAAGAGCATAATCGCATGCATGGTGTAGGGATATATAACAAGAATATGAACAACATGTGAACACAACAAGGCAAATTAAGGCATACATTTGTATACACATAGCAATTACCTCACATTATATTATGTTAAAACTAAAGCTAAAACCCAAAAGCTAATAATTAAACTCCATTTTGAAAGAAAAGCCAAACTAATTATCACAAATATAATATATCAAACTAAAAATATATCATGTGTATGTATATATATAATGAAAATAATTAAATATAATTCATGTATACATACAAAAAGAAATATTGTATAAGAAATATCATCATATAAATCTTTTAAAACATAGAAATATGTTTAAGTGAATCTAAGAAATATTACATATACTAAAAGGTTATTTAAAAATATATATTATGTTAAATTAATATATAAAATATAATTAAATAGTATATTATAAAATTAAATGATAACATATAATAATATAAAAAGAAATAACAATACAAAATAGAATAAAATCCAGTATATAAAAAGTTTAATATATCCATATGAAAATATAATAGTAATAGTAATCATAATAATAATAATAATAATAATAATAATAATAATAATAATAATGATAATAATAACAAGAGTACAAAAACAATAGAAGGATTAATTTGAAATCAAGACTGAAATTTAAGAGCAAATTCGAAAATAATACAAGGGTGCAAACCACATTGAACACGCGAATAACCAAGAGGGGTCAAAAGGGAAATTAATCCCTGCCCTCCAAAACGCTGCGTTCTATTAGGGACTGAAATGAAACCAATGAAAAATTACATAGCCAAAATTAAAATAAAAAAAGGACTAGATTGTATCCCGAAACAAAAGCAAAGGGGCTCGGCATGCAAATATCCCTCCACATACCAAAACGCACTGATCTAGCCGTATCTGGGTCAGGTCATCGGGTCGCTGGGTTATGATGTTAACACGGTACCGTTTTATTGCCATTTAATCAGGCCCCAAATGGTGCCATTTCACGCAGCATACAAATACCATTTGAAGGCCCTAAAATTAAAACCCTCATCAATTTCTTTTTTTAAACCCTAGCCGAAATAGAGAACTCCTTTCCGCTCTGGCGCCGCAACCCCGAAAGCCCCTCCAACTCTGATTTCAGACGGAGTGACCAGAGTCCCGTCGGTGTGCTCACGATGGTAAGAACCTCTTTTCTTTTCCCTTTTTATTTTTTCCCCCGATTAATATAAAACAAAAGCATGAAAATCACAACCGAAAAGAAAGAAAAAAGAAACAAAAGAAAAGGAATAAAATTCCAATTACCTTTTCAATTTTTGTTTTTCTTTGTTTTTTTTTGTATTCAGTATACGTGTAAACCATTACAAAGGCTCTTTCGCTAATTTTTATAGCCAGATTTTTCAAAAAAAATGAAAACAAAAATAAAAATCAAGAAAATACAACATTTGCCCTCTTTGTTGCATTGTTTTTTGTTCCATTTGTAGGTACAGCGTACGGTGGCGGTGGACGTGGCGAGTACGGAGGCGCATGTGAGGGCAGAGGCTTGGTACCCACGGAGGAGGGTTTGGCTGTTGTGGTGCTGGGAGCCGAATGTTGCTAAGGTTTCTTGCTTCTGTTTTTTGTTTTGGGCTCATTAGGCTAGAGGTTTTTTTTAAGCTAGTGGGCTAGGTTAAATTTAGGTTTTGGGCTTGGGGTTAATTGGGTTTGGTTATAATTTTGGGTTTCTGTTAACTATTTAATGGACTTATTTATGAAAATGGACTTTTAATTTTTGTTTTTATATTGGTTTTATTTGTTTACACGGGACCGGGCAAATTGGGCTATTACAACAGGGATTTACGAATGACAATGTTACGTTCGCGAACATATCCCCAAAAGATGGCCATTTCCTCTTGAGCTTTGCCAAAGTCAGTGAGAAGAATTTTTTGATGTTTTTCCAACACACCAAACTATTGTTTCAAACTTTTTACAACTTCAATCATTCACTGCTTAAATTAATCCTAAGGGGAGAAGATGGAGGTATGCCAGTTTACCTTGGCATTTGCTCGCTAGCCAGTTTCTGTGCAATGTGCGTAGTAATAGCCCCTTTGATAGGAAGGTGGCCTTCATTTTGTAACAAACCTTGACTCTTTGTTAGAGTACAGTAATCAGTGAGGAGAAATTTAATGTGCCAATATTCTTTTGGGCACAATGATGAATCTCATGAAAGAAGATGTTTCCAACATTAATCTTTCGGCCCACCATTATGGCGTGGAGAAGCAATAATCAGTCCTTAGAGTTTTCAGCTTTATGTGTAGAAGGAATGGGACGAGTTTTTAAGAAATGGTACCAAATATTGAATTGAGGTTTCGATGAGATTCTATTGATGGTGTAACAATCATTTCTTGAGATTTTCCATTGTGTTCTCTCCACACAAACATCAATGAGAACCTGGGCTAAATGCTCTAGGGACATTATCTTCACAAAGTTAGCATACTTGCCAGGACCTTCGGATAATCCATATTGAGCATTGATAAAGTCCTTATCAAATAGAACTGATGCGCCACGCACGTATATAAATGCATTGTCAGGAAAGGTAATATGGGCATAAAACTCTTTCATTACATTTGGGAGGACACCATTAGGATGGTGACAGAAGATTCCTCACCCATGCTTTTCGACAACTGATGAAACAACCTCTGTATACCCCATGAAGGGAGCATCTTGAAAAAGGAATCCTTTTCCAATGCAGAATGGTCCTTTTTAAATATTTTTATTGTATTTCTTCTTAGAAAGTTTACTAAAGAAGGTGCGTTGAGAGGCATAGGTTGAATCAGAAACCTTTTTAGAATCCATTGAAGAGAATATAGAACGTCAAAAAATGAAAAAAAAAAAGAGATTTGATTTCAGTTATGAGTGAAACAAAGAGGAAAAGCAGAAAAGAAAGCAGGATGAAAGTGTGGAAGAAAATTGAATCGGCTAGGTTAAAACGTGGCGGAGAAGAAATTGTGACTTGTGTGATAAGACTAACCTTAATCATGCATTGAAAAGGCAAAACAATTAACATTTAGCAGGAAAAGGAAATGCAATTGATGCAAGTTGGGATGATTAAAATAATTTGGGCTAATGGCTCCAAGCTATACTTATTCTAGCCCAAAGAAAAACCTGTAACAAGAAGGAAAAATTAAATGAGTTTAGTGAATAAGAAAATAAAATTAAAATTAAATGAAGAAAAGTTTAAATGCAAGAGAGAAATTTTAATTATTCCGAAGAGGAATGAATTTTTTGTCACGCATTAAAGGAGCTCCAAAATAATGTTTTAGGATTTGACCATTGACTTTGAAAGTGGATCCTATTTTTCCATCTTTAACGTCGATAGCTCCATGAGGATATATACGCTCGACTTTGAATGGTCCAGACCATCTCAACTTTAATTTGCCAGGAAATAGTTTAAGTGTAGAATTGGAAAGCAAGACTTGTTGTCCAGGTACAAATTGCCATGGCAAAACTTTCTTGTCATGCCAGCGCTTTGTATTTTCTTTGTGCAGTCTAGCTTTCTCATAAGCTTGGCTCAAAATCTATCTATCTCATTACACTCCAATAGGCGATGAGTAGCAGCAACACCCCAGTCCATGTTTAGTTTCTTGATTGCCCAAAATGCTTTGTGTTCTAGCTCAAATGGCGATAAGCCCACAAGGCTTCATCTAACCTTATTGACCAATCGCTGCAATTGGGATTGAGAACTTTCTCCAAAAATTTCTTGGTTTCTCTATTGTAAATTTTAGCTTGTCCATTTGTTTGGGGGTGATATGCCGTGGAAATTTTACGTTTAACCCTATATCTGTTTAGAACATTGGCAACTAATCTGTAGTCAAAGTGTAAGCCTTTATCACTAATTAAAGCACGAGGGGTACCAAACCTGGTAAAAATATTTGTATGTAGGAATCTCAACTAATTTGGTATTACTAATGGACCCGTGAAATCAATTCCCCAAACATCAAATAATTCCAGCTCTAAAATATTTTGTAGCGGCATCTCATGTCTTTTTGATAAGTTACCAGTCCTTTGATAGTGATCACAACTTTTATAAAACTCATTAGCATCTTTAAACATGGTGGGCCAATAAAAACCAGATTGGAGAACCTTTGCAGCAGTTCTCATTCTTCCAAAATGTCCACCATAAGGTGCAGAATGACAGTGATGTAGGATACTTTGAAATTAATCATCTGGAATACATCTTTGAATTACTTGATCTGCACATTGCTTGAATAGAAATGGCTCGTCCTAGTAATATTGCTTGACATTATGAAATAATTTCCTTTGTCGTTGATGATTGAGGGCAGGTGGCACCAACCCACTGACCGGAAAGTTAACAATATCAGCATACCATGGCAATGCCATAGCTAACAATATTTGTTCATCAGGGAATTCGTCTTTAATCATTTGACCCTCACCATACTCATTCCCTGCTTCTAGTTGTGACAAGTGATTAGCCACTTGATTTTTCGTGCCTTTCCTATCTTTGATTTCCAAATCAAATTCCTTCAGTAGAAATGTCCATCTAACGAGTCTAGGTAAAATTGTGACTTTGGTGCCCACTAAATAAGCTTTGAATTTTTCAAAGGCAATCACCATTGCTAATAATTCTTTCTCCGTGGTGGTGTAATTGAGCTGTGAATCTGTCAGTGTGTGACTGGCATAATATAGCATGAAACATCTTAGCTTTTCTTTGCCATAGCACTTCTTCGATAGCAAAGTCACTTGCATCAAACATTAGTTCAAATGGTAGAGTCCAATCTGGTGTAGTAACTATAGGTGTTGTAGTTAATCGTTCCTTTAACTCTTCGAACGCCTTTGAGAATAACTCATCAAAATGAAATGGTCTGTTTTGCTCCAAATATTGACATAGAGGCTTTGATATCTTAGAAAAATCTTTGGTGAAGCGACGATAAATTCAAGCATGTGTGAGGAAGCTTCTGACTCCTTTCACTGAAGTGGGTGGTGGCAACTTTTTAATGACTTCTATTTTTACTTTGTCAATGGCAATTCATTGCTGTAAAATTTTCTGGCCCAAAATAATGCCCTCACAAACCATGAAGTGGCAATTTTCCCAATTCAACACCAGATTTGTTTCTTAACATCGACAAAGTACTAACTCCAAAATTTTTAAACAATCTTCAAAAGTGACGGCAAACACTGAGAAATCATCAATGAATACTTTAAGGAATTTGTCCACCATGTCGAAAACTATTACCATCATGCAACATTGGAATGTTTCTGGGGCATTACATAACCCAAATGGCATTCTTCTAAAAGTAAATGTTCTATAAGGACAGGTGAATGTAGTTTTTTCTTGATCAGCAGGAGATATGGCAATTTGGTTGTACCCTCAGTAGCCATCAAAAAAATAGTAGAAGGATTTCCCTGTTAGTCTGTCCAGCATCTGATCTACAAAAGGCAAAGAGAAATGGTCCTTCTTCATTGCTTGGTTGAGCTTTTAATAATCCATTCAAACTCTCCAACATGTGACAATACGTGTGGGAATAGGTTCGTTGTTATCATTGCTGACTACTGTGACTCCTCCTTTCTTGGGACACTAGATAGGGCTCACCCAAGAGCTATAAAAAATTGGGTATATAATCCCAGCATCTAACCATTTGATACTCTCCTTCTTAACTACATCCTTCAAGACAGGATTTAGTCTCCTTTTTTGTTCAATAGATTTTCCATGGAAATCTTCAAGTATTGTTTTGTACATGCAAATTACTGGGCTAATTCCCTTGATATCCACAATTGACCATCCTAAAGCTTTCTTGGATTTCTTTAAAACCTCCAGTAATTGCATCTCCTGGTCTGTTGTAAGTCAGCAAAAATAACTACAGGTAGTGTATCATTTTCTCCGAAATAAGCGTATGCCAAATGCATTGGTAATGGCTTCAAATCTAGCATCGGTGGATCTTGTATTGATGAACAAGGAGGGTTGAAAGAGTGACATGATAAATCTAATGATTCAAAGCTCCTTCTGCATCCATTTTCAAATTGCTGAGTTTCCATCAGTTCTTTAGATTCTTCAGTCAAATCTGTTTCATTTAATTTGATAGAGTCTGTATCAAAATTGTTGTGCATATGTCCTACAAATTCTTCCTCAATAACAATGTCAACAAATTCTACAGCATGGAAGTATTCATCTAGGTCTGCACACTTTAAAGCATCAAACACATTAAAAGTCAATTACTGATCATTAATTCCCATGGTTAACTCACATTTCTGTACATCAATCAATGTTCTACCAGTTGCTAAGAAAGGTCGTCCAAGTATTATAGGTACCTTTTTATCTGCTTCACATTCCAGAATAATAAAATCTGCTAGAAAGATGAACTTGTCAACTCTTACCAATACATCGTTAATTTTACCTTTTGGATGGACATATGATCTATCAGCTAGTTGTAGTGTGACTATAGTAGGTCTTTCCCTTCTTATCCCAAGTTTCCTGAAAACAAACATAGGCATTAAATTGATAGTTGCACCTAAATCGCATAATGCTTTGCTTACAAAATGGTTTCCAATTGAACAAGGTATAGTGAAACTCCCTGGATCTTTTAATTTTGGTGGTAGTTTGTTCTTCAACATTACTGTGCACGCTTCAGTAAGTACAATAGTTTCGAACTTCCCTAACCTTCTCTTCTTAGATAGGATATCTTTCATGAATTTCACATAGTTAGGCATTTGTTTTAATGCTTCCACCAAAGGTATACTGATGTATAATTTCTTCAAGACCTCTAGAAATTTTTTAAATTGAGTAGCTTATTTCGACTTTTAGAAATGCTGGGGAAAAGGTGGCAGTGGCCTTCTTTCCATTTGTTGAGGTTACCTTGCCATGGCATTTGTATTGGCTCGACAAGATGAATTCGCTTCTGTATGCTTTTGTCCACTCCTATCTTTTGTAGTTTGTTCCACTTCTGGTTGAAAAGTTGTGCTTCAAGGAACTTCAGAACTTTCCTCCTCAGACAAGGCATCCTTCACAACTCTTGGAAACTGAGTGCCACTTAGGAGTGTTATGGCTTTACATTGTTCTTTTCCTTGAGATCTAGAACTTTCTGTATCATTAGGGAATGCTCCTTGTTGTTTGGAGCTTAATACAATGGCAATTTGTCCCACTTGATTTTCCAGAGCACTTAAAGAAGTTGGTTGGATCTGAATAATTGAATCATTCTTAGCCATATACTATTTTAATAAAGCTTCCATAGTTGATGTTAAAGATGATGAACTTTGTTGCACATTTTGCCGCAACATTGGTTGACTGTGTCTAGGTGGTACACCAGCCACATTCTATCTATAAATAGTGTTGGCATTTCCCATTCCCTGGTTACTCCAGTTGAAATTTGGATGTCGCTTCCACCTAGGATTGTAGGTGTTGGCGTAGGGATTGTTGTTGCTAAGATTAAAATTTATCATGTAATACATAGAGGATGGATTGGATGGACATTCATCGAAAACATGATCTTCTCCACAGTATACACATGCTAGTTCTGCAATCTTCATCTCCTGCATTGTAGAGGGTCTTTTCAAAGTTTTAATAATATTCGTTAACGATGATACAAGAGCTATTAATGGTGTAAACGCATTAAGTTCCATTGCTCCAGCAACTCTTCTACTAGTACCAACTTTGGTAGTGGGGTATTGATAATCATTGTTTGCTATTCTTTCCAGAATTTCATATGCTTCATTGTAGGATTTCTTAAGCAACGTCCCATTAGTAGATGCATCCAACACCATTCGTGTATAAGCATTTAATCCATTCTAGAACATTTCCATTTGTGTCCAATGCTGAAAACAGTGCATCAGGCATTTTCTAATTAATTCTTTGAAATGCTCCCATGCTTCATATAATGTCTCATCTTTAGATTGTCTGAATGATGTAATATCATTCCACAGCTTGGTATTCATGTTGGGAGGATTGTACCTAAGCAAAAATCTCTAACACAGTTTATTCCAAGACGCCACCGTACTTGATGGTAATGCATTCGACCATGATCTGACACGATCTCGCAATGAATAAGGGAATAATTTTAATCTAAGGGAAACTTCAGGAACACCCTGCTGCCTGAATGAGTTATAGACTTCAAGAAAAAGTCTCAAGTGCAATCTGAGATCTTCAGTTGGTAAACTACTAAACTGCCTTACCGTCTGCAGCATCAGAAATATTACTTGTTTTAATTCAAAGTGTTGAGCTTGAATATGTGGCCTAATAATTCCTAGACTTAGATCACCCAAATTAGGTACTACATGTTTCTGATGGGTCTATCTTTATAATTTAAGATTCGAGGAATAACAACATTCCTTTCATTCATGAGTACCTAATCTTCTGTTGTTGGATCATTTATACTCCTCTCCATTTCTCTTAATATTTTCCTTCTTCGACTTCATGTCCTTTCAATCTCAAGATTAAAACAATATTTTGAATCCTCTTGAATACTTTTTCTCACGCACTAGTACAAAACCTCAAAAATAAAATAAAATACTAATTAACTGTTCTAAAAAAATAACAAGAATAACAGCAAATCAACCTTTCACCTGTTACGTGTAAATAACTAATGCAATTGTGGAAGTGTACACATCATTCAAGTAATAAAGAGATAAGTATTGTCTCCATAGGGATCGAAAATTGGTAAGAAATTGATTAAGTTATTATAATCCTAATAACTATACTAACTAAATAGCGAAAATACCCTTAAATTGAACAAGATGTTGGTATAATGAATTAATGTAATTTAATGCTAAAAGAAGAATTGATATGTCAAATAAAATGTAGTGGCAAATTACAATGAAAAGCAAGAGTAATTATATTGTTAAATGAATAGGGCTGGACTTATTCAGGTGAAATGCTCATATAAAAATAATGTCATGGAAAAATATTGTCTAATCAATTGCTTAGAGAATTACTACTATAACCTGTCTCTTTTGATAGCTAGACTTAAGGTGAGTTTGGATGGGCGGTGCGTTTACCTGCGGTTAGTGTAAAAACAGCGGTGGCAGTGAGATTAGATACTGTAGCGATACTGTAGCGTGAGACAAAAAGTAAGCTAAACGCACCGCGCCGCACCCAATCACCCATCGAAACCCACACTTAAGCTAAAAATCTAAGCTAATGTATGTCTACAGAACTCTGAATTAATAACTATAATTAACATTCTTCTCTACACAATTTGCAACATCTATTCGCTTGTATCAAATGATTCTAGATCTAGTATATTTAACTTTTTTAGAATTAAAAATACATCTGTGAACAAAACATACAATCAACTATGTCTAGAGCTTGCATGCATGTATTTAAAATAGGCATCAATCGAATGAAACAGTGATATAGCAATCTCAAATCATGAGTATTAAAGATGATAAACATCCACCCAAAGAACTCCAACCCAGAAAAGATTTAGTTCATGGGTGGAAAAGTAAACACCAAATTTAAATCATTAACATTTAAAGAAATTTGAAGAACAAAAATAAGGAAAACTAAAGGCAAAACTGCAGGATTTCTCGCCATAGTCCAGCTTCTCTTTTATCTTCCGATCATACGTGAAGCCAGGATAGATGTCTCTTCTCCTTCTTTCACGTATGTATTCTACTCTTTGTAGTTGCTACCCTTTTTTTTTTGAAATTCTCCAAGGGAGTTTTTTCGCTAAGCAGAGAGAGGATTGCCGCACTAGTCTCTTTCTCATGCAAAGTTTCCTTTCCTTTTTTATTCTTCTCTCTCCTTTTTTTATTGGGTAGATCTGTTGCACCTCAGCACACATTTTTTATTCCTCTTTTCTGGTTGGTTTTTTTGGTACATGGACATTTTTCATGTTAGTTGAGAGTGACGTGGATAGAGTGCTGATTCATCTTCCCGGAATTACCATGGACATTTTGTTGGCAATCAATCTTACCAATTGCCACGATAATGTTTCACTTCCCTTATTTTCCCTTTTCATCTTCTTGCTCTTCCTACACCTGTATTCACGCAAAACCAAACATTTCCTCCCCAAGTGATAAAAGTTACAAATAATGACCATTATATCACAATCCAAGCTTTGTTATGCAATTTTCTAAAAATAACCTAAAAACGCAAATATATTCACCTAATTACAACTAATTAATTCTATTTAGAAGCCTTAAATATAACTCTTTTCAAGAGTTATCATGTTTATGAATGAGTCTTAATGTGCTTTCAGTGACTTATGTATGTTTGTGAAATTGTGAACCTAATAGAACCCTCTACAAGCAAAGAAAAGGGAAATGCGAAGCTTGTTTGAAGCTTTCAACAAACTAGTGAGCGTTCAGGGATCGCCACATGTATATGCGAACCATAGTGTTAATCGGTAGCTTAGGGCTTTATCCTAAGTTTTGAGAGTAAATCATCTCTAAAATCTGTTTTGTGATTGTGTTAAATATGTGTTTTTATGAACAGTGATATGCGAGCTTTATATTTCGAGCTAGACATAAATAGTGTTCTGCATGCTTCTTGTAATTTGTGAGCTCTATATTTAAGAAAATGTTTTGATAATATAATCTTTTGTAACCGTTGGATATAATGGCATGCCATAGTACTGTAAGTACTCACCCTTGTGTATTATGATTTGGGTTAGAGGCTCGGGGATAGGTTAGGAGAAATAAGGGAATGTTGAGCCAAGCTCTATTCAATGAGATATGCTGGTGTGATGGAGAGTCGTAGCTTAATGCTACACTTATGGGATATCTCAGACTCTTTAAGTCAAAGTGAGGAGTCATAAGGAGATCTATTTATCCAACATAAAACAACATGTGAATAAGATTATGTTTTCCAAATTATCGTAGTTTACTATTTTAAGCTAACTGACACTAAGTATTTGCAAACCAAGCTTCGCAAATGTATTACGAACCCATTTCACAGCTCATTACCCTTGTTAAAGCTTTTGTTTAACTTATGTTTTGTGCATGCTATGTGGTTTTCTCTATACATTCACTAGGCCTGCGATAGCTCAGACACTTATTACTGAACATTGCAGGCAGCTAGATTGCATGATAAGTAGCGGTGAAGTGAGTGATCTAGGTGATGCATAAACACTGAATAATTGGTACAAATGAACTCTAGACTAAAAGGCAATGTAGGATTACATTTGGTCTTAGAGATATCTTTCTCTCTATAAACTTTGCTGCTTTTTCTAACACTTGGTTTTTTTTTTATGTTTTCACTTAATATCTCTTGCGAACCGGTAAAACTATATATACATACCTAAATTTTAAGTATATGAATATAGTCCAACTTTGGTTTGATGTTTTTCGAATTTACAAGTTTATGCTTAAGTATTTAATTTCTAACAGAGTGTTCGCCATAAGCAAAAGCTTGAAATAATAAAAATTGATTAATTAATATAGAGTTCGTCGAAGTTGCTGCAATGTGACAAGGTTGTCGAACTCTACTAAGTACGAACCTTAACGATTGGTGAACTACTACCTTTGAACCCTTAATAACTTAAAATATGTGAAAGAAGAGAAACCCTGTGAAATGTGTTTGCAAAATCTAAATGATTAATGGTCATTAGCAAGACCTACCCTATTTTAGAAGACTTAATCAATGAAGACTTAGTATATGTAAGCTATGCAAGGCGCAAACCTCGATGCTTATTAGTTGAACTACTCTGTTCCATGGGGCATACTGTTTCGCACGACTTAGGGTTCACATGTTCTTAATTATTTTTTTATCAAATATACATGTCTTCAAAGAATGAGAAGTTAAGTTTTTGCAAGTGATGTAGGCTCGCATATTAAAATTGTTGCGTACCATATTGAAAGCAATGTGAGTTCGCAAGCTTCTGTTTTCTTTAATCTAAACATGTTTTGTGAAGTGTGTTGGAGGCTTGGTTAGTGTTAGGTCAGAGAGTCATCTAAGTGGCTAATGTGGCATTCCATAGCTCGGGCCTGATGACAGGATCGGGTATAAGGTATTATATTTTTTGGTATCAGAGCTAATTTGTTGGTGAATTTAACAGGTTCGCAAGGTTGGTTATCTTGTTAGGTTCTCCTAGTTAGTTAATTTAATAGGTTCGCCAAGTTAGTTAGTTTGTTAGATTCTTATGATTCATCAGGTCCGCCAGGGCGGTAAATTGTTTTAGGTAATAAGTATGATTCTTTATTGTTGGGGTGGGATTGTAAAAAACACATTAACTTGGTTCAACTCTTTCTTTTATAATATTATGCCTTGGATCACTTTCTGCTACTCACATTCTTAGTGGTTGTACTCGCAGATATGCTTTGGTGAGTTGTGCTTGCAACTGTGAGATGGAAGCTATACCCGTAGATGTGTTTGGAAAACTATGCTTACAATTATGATTGTCGAGCTAAGGATGCATAATTGTATATGCTCATTTCTCTTTCTTAAACTTGTGTCTTATGTACATTTAGAGTTAGTAAAATGCCTCCCAAAATGGTAAACGCAAACGTGAACCGTGTTAATGGAACTACAAGACTTCAGTGTCACTTGTGTGACCTCCTAGGGCAACTGTTTTGGATGAGAGTGTTAAGCTGTTGGTACAAGCCAATCGAGGCTTTCCAACGTATTGTTCATACCAATGTTGCTCCTACCAATCGAGGGTTGCCACTAGAACGCCTGTGAGCTCTAGATGGTAAGGAATTCAGTAGTATCAAGGGAGTTGATCCTACTAAGGCAAAATATTGGCTTGAGGGTGTTGAAAAGATCCTTGAGAAAATGCCCTGTATCGAGGAAGAAAAGTTAGGATGTACTGTGTCCTTACTCATTGGAAAAGCCTATTGCTGGTGGAGCACTGTGAAACATGGATCTACTGTGAACAGTGTGACTTTGAACATTTTCCTGGAAATGTTCAAAAAGAAGTTCATGGGTGAGCAGCACATGCAAGCTCACAAACGTGAATTTATTAACCCGGTGTAAGGAAAATGTTTGTAGCTAAGTACGAGGTAGAATTTGTGTGACTTAGTGAGCATGTTACAGATATGGTCTTTGTAACACCCTATACATGGCCCCGTCATCGAGCCCGAATATCAGGATGCCACACCATTGACTCACATCTTACACAATGTATCTTGTCACTTCAAGAAGGGAGCATATTTTATTTTCACATTTTCATAGTTCTTGATTGAACATATTCCTAATAATTGTTAATGCATGCTGAACATACATCAAATGGTCTTAAAATAATAGTTAAACATGCATAGGGTCCATTAAGCAAAATTTCCAAAACCTGTATGTAGGTATCGATACTAGAACATGGGTATCGATATTTCCTTTGCATAGTGTCGATACCGTGTGGAAAATTGATACCAAATCAGCATATTGTTTTTCACCTAAAATAAAAAAAGATCAAAAAATATCGGTACATTTCAAAATGTATCGGTAATTCTGCCCCGAGTATAAATACTCGTGGTATGGTATCGATACCAGATTACGATTCTGACTCCCTGCTCATTCAAAAATTCACAAAGGTATTGTTTTTACAACCTGAATATTGGTGCCTCTCCTTCAGACCTAAAACATACAGCACATATAAGCCTTCCAACCATCCCAATACATGTCCATTCAACGTACATGCTTTACTATATCAACCAAACATCAAATCATCCATATTAATAGTTTCAAACATCATAATTAAGTCCAAGAAGTAATCAACATAATACAAATCAAAACTCAAGGTCCTAAGAGCAATTAAATCATGGAAACGTTCCAATTATCATATCAAATTCTAGCATAAAGTCTACCATATTGCCTTATTCCCGAAACATAAGCGAATAAATAATAAACACCTACGAAAAAAAAATGGACTTGCTTGGATCACCCCTCGGAACCACACTGCTTACACTAGCACGTAACTAATCTGTAATGGTTTTAAAAAGAGTGGTAAGCTTAACAAGCTTAGTGAATGCCTAGAACAACTACTATTCAAACATGTCATCAAGCATTAGTGGAACACATACATAACACAATTAGGATAGTCATATTTCACTTGCTCATGCACGTCTAACAGTTTATTTACTAAGTCATCACATACACTTTCATGCATACATATCAATACATACAACATATTTATAGATAATTTGGCACTTAAGCTATGAAACGTAAAACTGGGCACTATCACCACTCATCAGATACATGAATCTCCAACACAACACATAGACTCATAGAGTTAAACATGTCCCATAAGTGAAGCATAAAGCTAACACTCTTCAACACACCAAACCTGTCACGTTGAATGGAGCTTAGCTCAAATTCCCTTATCTCTCAAAACATGTCCCAAGGATTCAACTCCCAAATCACATATACATATAGGTGAGTATTCACAAACCTATGACATGCCAACTATATCCAATGGTCTCAAGAATCACAAGGCCAAAATGTTTGTATTTAAACACACATATTACTTACCGGTTTTCATTTGCTAGCACAACATGTTTGCATCATTTGCATAACATTATCACTGTCACTTAGCATGTATGGCATGCTTACATACACTCTTTCACAACAGAAATCATGAACTTATAACACATATATAACATCTCGTTTCAGTCCAATCTTTCACATTAACATAAGTACATATTTCACGAGATAAACATGAGTATAAGGAAGCTTACAATCAGAATTTAAAGTAGGGGTTTAGGCTACTACAAAATTCCCAATTAACACATTGAATCCTTTCCACAAGCAATTATTCCAATTCGTCGAAATGCCAAAGGCTTAAACTAGCCTTTCCTAGCTTGTAGATGGTTCTAGTGAATCCGTAACTTTAACAGAACAATAAATTCAAAAATCAGCAAAGGACTCACAATAAGCAATAAAAAACATAAGCCTAAGCTATGTTCTCATGGATTTGAAACCTTTAACATATCGAACTTGAAATCTAAATATCTTGATCTAAACTTAATCTTTTTGCCTAAAACGAGTTTTATTCATCTAATTATTCATCTATGACTAATTATCAACCTTCAATCTATGCTACACTACTCAATTCATGGTATCGACTTTTTCAACAGGTTTATGGAAATTTTTCGAAAATTCATTAAATCCTTAGAAATTCTTAATGAAACTTTAAAGTAAGATTAGAAACCTTTTAATCTCATCAAAAATAATTGAAAAACACTTTAAAACTACATTTTTATCCAAAATCCAAAAATCCACCATTAATGAACCTGATTTTTTATTTTTAATCAAAACATGCGATTTAATGACAAAAAAATTAGTTTCGAATACTAATTAACATTAACAGATAACTGCTATATGAATGGCTACCTTTGATGGAAGAAAAATGAACTTTTGACGCAAATCTGAGAACACCTATATGTGAGGAAGATGATGAAATCTATGAAATTTTAGGATGTTTTCTTGAAGATCTAAGAATATTTAATGCTTTGGGAAGGATGGGAATCAAAGTAATATAGTTTCAAAATAAAAAACCAATTGGGAGAGCAAGGAAGAACAAGGAATGGCAAATAGGGGAATGAGAAGAAAACTAATGTGGAAAAAAATTATAGATGAGTGTTATATTAAGTTGCATTTTGAAAACTGGTCCAACTGCAACATAAATGCTCTAAAGAGGAAGGGTTCGCATGTCAACAAATAGTAAAGACTTCAAGGTTCGCATATTCGAACAAAAATACACAAGTACTTAGAACTTATTATTAAGGTCTGCATAAAAACATAGGTTCGTATAAGAACATATAACATGGTTCGCATATGGTATGGGCTTTGTAACAAGAAAGGTCATACCTTCAAGGATTCGCATACTTTAATTGGGTTCGCAAATAATTAAGGCTTTCACTAATAAGGGTTCACATACAATACAAGGTCGCAAACACATAGTGGTTGTAACATCCCAAAATTTATTTCAATAAAAATGTAGAAATAAATCAAAAATAAGGAATTGGCTCAATGGTTGGTAATTAATTGTGGAAGTATGAAAGTTAGTTGGACCTCCCAAGTTCAAGTTCCATCTCTTGTAAAATAAATTATTTTTTGTAAAATTCCCTTGTTTTTAATTTATTGTAATCCAAGCCTAGTAAACCTAGGTATAAATACAATTCTTAATCAAATAATCAGTCTCTAACTCTCTTTTCTCCTACCTTAGCCGTCCCTAACCTCCTCTTCTTTTCTTGATATTTTTTTCTTTCATTTCTCATTCTCCCACCATTGTTGTCGTCGCACCTATCACCACCATTCACTCTTGATTTTTCCTTCTTTTGTTTTCAAGATTGAGCATCATCTTCATCCCTACCTTTCTAAAATTTTTCTTCAATTTGAACAGCCCAAAAATTGAAATCTTTAATCTCCAAGATCAACTCCAACCTTTCCAAGAAAGTGTCATTGCCGCCCATCTCCATTAGCTTGTGTAAGACCTCTTTTTCTTTTAATTTCATGGGTAATCTTCTAAGTTAAAAACCTAAAATTCCAAATCTAGAAATTGGGGAATTTTTAATGTTTTTAAAGGTATTTTTCTAGCTTTTAATTAGATCTCAAATTGTTTTAAAGTTCAACCCTAATTCTAGCCACCATGGGTGGTGGTGCGTGCGCATATGTGTAGAAAAGGGGGTGTTTTGTTTCTTGAATCTTTCCCATTTAATTTCATCCTTAATTTGAGTGCTTGAAACCTTATAATCAACCTTTAAACCCATTTTAATTAGGTAAAATCGTTCTAGATCGATTGGCCATTCGAAACTCACAATTTGGGAAGCGTAAGTGCAATTAAGCGTAAAATAGTTTGTTGTTTCGGCATAGTTTTTGGGTAAAGGTTATGGATTGATTATATGAAGGAATTTAATTATTATTAGCTACTGATTTTCTAATATATTATATAATTAGGTTTTGGCCTGAACGTCCCAAATCAACCGTAAAGCCGAAGAACAATCGCACGTACAATTAACATAAAAATACTGTAAGAAACCTAACTAGTTTGGATTCGTAAAATAGTTATAATTTCAACGATTGGTTTGAACCCATAAGTGGGTATTTAAGGGCTGGTTTAAAGGTAAATTTATTTAATTTATAATGAACTTTGGTTTAGGTTCATATAAGAATTTATTAAGGAAAATTGAAAGATTTGATAGAGTGCTGCGAGGAACTGAGAAATAAGGTGTGGGTCCTAAACTCGTAAATTTTTTTTGATAATGATAAATTTCATGTTATATTTGATAAATTAGCTTGCTGTTTGGATTGAATTAATTGCCAAAATATTAGTTTGTGAGTGGCGAAACCATGTATGTTTCAAGCATTAAAAGATTGATATGTTGGCAAAATTGCTAGTTTGACAGTATGAATGTGTGATTGAGATTGTTATGCTTTATTGTATTATGTGATATAAGAATGTTTGATTGAATGGTATGAATTATTGAGACATTAGGTTTATGCATGATTTAAATGCATGAAATATCTTCTATGATGTATATTCACGAGGTTGCTATTTACGCAAAATGAAATTCGTAAAGTATGTGAAATTGATTGATATTAATAGATAGCATCTTAATGGTAATTTGAAATTTGGAACACTATTTCCTTTTATCGAAAGTATGTGATTATTAAGGACATGTTGAACATGTCAAATAAATATGAAGAGTATTGAAATATAAATTTGTATGAGTTTGTGTGAAATATTGCATATGTATTGGGTTAGGATATTTTGTGGTTGATAGAGAAGTTCTATGGAGTACTAACGACATATTAAGTCCGCGTATATTCATATTCAGTGCACAACATTTGGAGTACCGAGGGGATTGGCAGTTTTATCGCATATTATGTGTTATTGGCGATTGTATCGCACTATTTGATATTCAACAGATTTTCTACATTATTAATTATTGGTGGTTTTACTATATCGAGCTATGCTTGTAATTGTTGGAGTTTGGCAAACAGCTTTTGGGGAACTCGTGGTGTGTAGCAGATGGTATGGGTAGGATCTCACATGTGCATTTATCACGATCATGCACATTTAAATTGTTATTGATAATGTTTGAATATGCTATGGGCATCTCCATAAAATTGCTGGAATGAATGCTTAATGCATGTTTGTTTAGTCTCACACTAAGCTTCTTAAGCACACCCCATTACCTAACTTCTTAGATAATTGACGAACTTAGGATCTGAATTTAATGCAAACGTACGATGGACTTCGGACTCAATTTCATCATATTAATTTCCTTTAATTTTATTTTTCATTTATTTTCTTATTATTTTTATTAGTTGATTTTTGGATTGTAAGTTATTTAAAACTGTGGTTTGGAATAGTTTGTGTTTTGGGGATTACCATACATGAATGACACTCATACTTGGATTGGTTTTACAAATCTTGCATATTCAAATTGGACTATGCATGATACATGGCTAAGTTAATAATTTAACTAGTAATGATATTTTTCCTCTACTAAGAAGGTATTAAAAATGATTTTCTAAAGCAATGCCGACAATTAAGTTTTATAAAAATTCACCTAATTCGCTAATTTGATTAAAGCATAGTTGGGCTAAGAAAGGGACATTTTCCAAAGTTAACAATAGAAACCATGATTTTATAAAACATAGTACTTGAACGTCTTAAACTGTCATTAGAGTCGGTTCGACACTAAGGTGTCAAATGTGGCCTTCATCATTCTGTCGTAACATCTAGACCGGGTTTAGGAGGTTATAGAGGTCGCATGCATGGATACCTCACAACAAATTTGGTTCACATAAGGGGTTAAGTCATACTTAGTCAAAATTTGTAGAACATAATAGGGCACACACAAAACTGAATGAAGCTTGGATCTTTATTCATACTAAAGGAATTCAATATAATCAAACAAACAAGTATTTAACTCCATGGGTCCTGAATTTGAATAATAAAATAATCTTAAGGAAAAAATTATGTTCTATAACACTAAAGTCATCTAGTATAAAAATTCTAATCCTAAGCATATAACCACATCACCTCTTCCCAGGGTTCGCTGGTAGCCATCTTAATTAGCGTCACTTGGATCAATACCTCGCCATTGTTTTCCACGATCTACTTACCTATGAAGTAAGAGAGAAGCGGGTGAGTTCATTGAGACATCAAGGAATATATAGGAAACATCATACTATGCTAAAAATACGAAGTTAAAATAAAAACTTAGTTTGAAAATGAATTCGTGAGGTGGGCTCGCTATAAAGGTATGGGACCCAGTTCGCAGTTACCTGCTTGTTAAAAAAACATATAAGTTTGCAAAACAATTTCACATGTACTTGTAGAACACATATCATATTCGCATAAATCTAATTTAAAAACTTAACTTGTTCTCATTTAGAAATCAAAAACATAATCACAAACTTCACATATATTTGGTGTTTGTTCTTGTTCTTATACTTTTCTTCTTATACAGTTGAAAACATAAAAATATGTTCTTATACTTGTCATATTTGTATACTTGGATAAGAGAATCTCCTTATAACACCTTACTTATGACTCAAAGAGTCCTTAACATGTCCTATAAGTGTAGCAAAAAGCTAAACACTCTCATGTACACCAACATGTCACTTTGAATGAAGCATACTCAACAATCCCTTATCTCTCCATATGTCCCAAAGCCTTAACGCCCAAATCACAAACTTATAGGCGAGTACTCACAATCCTATGGCATGCCAATATATCCAATATAGGAGCTCACGTAAGATACTTGTTCACATAGAGTTCGCATAAAGAGCTTACAAAAATAAATTTTGTAAAATCATGCTTTGAAGCATATCTTTAAAACATTTAAAACATGAATTCACATAAAAGCACACATGAAACATATCTTTAAAAACATAACCACATATCTTGAAAGAAGAGATTATAGAAAAGCTTACTCTTGGAACTTAGTTTTTTAAAAACCCTAAGCTCCTGAAAACATAATGGTTCGCGCGCAGAACACTCAACGATTAGTTAAGAATTTAGACAAGTTTTTCATTTCCTTTTTCCTTGTTGGTAGATGGTTTGAATGGTTTGTAACATATAGAAATTACTTAACAAGTCACACAAAATTCAAACACACAAGTGAACCTAATTTTTTGGACAATTAACCCTTGTAGTACATAAACTTACCTTGGTTTTTAAGAATTTTGGTTCAGAACAAAGACTTAACAAAAAGAATAATCGGTGAGAGAAATTTTCATGGAAATGACTTAATTTATAGGCATTGAGTGTTTTAGTACTCTTAGTATACCTTACTTGACTAAGGAAAACGGTTAAATACATGGATAATGTTCTAACTAAAAAAGAAGTAAACTTCCTAGGTGCACACCGCTCATTGATCCTGTTGGCGTAACCTGCTAAAAGTCTTTTAAGAGACACATGTTCATCGTACCATTGGCGAACCCCTTGCTGCGAAGTCCAAACATCTAAACCCAATCTCAAGATGTTACAATGTAATAGGGTCACGAACGTCTGGACAATATGGATGAATGTCCATAACTCTGAAAAAAGTGTTAGATGTATTTCAAAATAGATTAGCCATGACAGCAGCATGACACCGTGACTAGTGTTGGAAGCTCACTGAGATTGTCAAGTTCGTCGCTTTGTAAACACTACGAATGCAGGAATGTCGAAAATTGACTGGGGGATGTTTTAAGTGTGGATCCAAAAAAAACATGTTAAGGGACTACCCAGACCGGATAGAAAGTCTACAAGCTCAGAATTTAACTATCACACCAGTACGAGTAGGTGTTCGCGATCGAGGTCAAGGTAGAGGTAGTGATACAAGATAGGTTGGGCAGTAAACCCTAGCGTACACTATTTCCACCTATATTGATCAGGAGGACTCGCACAAGTATATGCTTTTAAGGAACCACAAGATCAAGGAATGATCGACGCCATCACAAGTACCTTCACTCTACGAACTATTCTGTTGTTTTCTTTGATTGATTTTGGTTTTACACACTCATAAATTTGAGCAAACTGGCATGTGAGTTGGGTGTTCCAGTAGGAAACCTTGATAAGGGTATAAATGTTACTAGTTCATTTGGTGAAAGTATTTTGGTCAATAGAGTGTATTATAGGTGTCCTTTAATGGTCCAAGGACATGTCTTCTTCGATTGGTGAAAATATTTCTAGCCATGCTCTTCGGTTTAACTAGTGTACCTGTTACATTCATGGAATTGATGAATTGAGTGTTCTATCAGTATTTGGATCAATTTATGGTGGTCTTCATAGATGACATCTTGATATACTCACGAACCAAGGAAGAGGATGATGCTTACCTGCGAACTGTGTTACTAATCCTGTGAGAGAAGTAAATATTTGCAAAACTCAGCAAGTGTGAATTGTAGCTAAGGGAGGTAGCATCCTTAGGTTATGTGGTTTCAGTAGAGGGAGTTTGTGTAGACCTGAAAAAGATTGAGGTAATTTTAGAGAGGAGACAGTCGAAGAGTGTTACTGAAGTGCGGAGCTTTCTGGGTTGGCAAGATATTATCGCAGGTTCATTGAAAGGTTCTCCACTATAGCGTCACCCTTAACGAAGCTATTATAGAAGGATGTGGAGTTTGCATGGACAGATGAAAGACATAAAAGTTTCGAACAAATAAAGGCAATTCTCACTAAAGCACTTATATTGATTCAATCAGAATCTAGGAAGGACTTTTTAGTTTATAGTGATGCCTTGCACATGGATTTGGTTGCATGCTAATGTAGGAAGGCAGGGTGGTGGCTTATGCCTCTAGACAACTGAAGCCTCATGAGCAAAATAACCTAACCTATGGTCTAGATTTAGCAACAATAGTGTTCTCACTCAAGTTTTAACGACACTATTTGTACGACGAGCGATGTACCATCTATAATGACTATAAGAACCTCAAGTATCTTTTCAAACAGAAAGAGTTGAGCTTGTGATATAGAAGATGGATAGAACTACTGAAGGACTATGATTGTGTGATAGAATATCACCTTAGAAAGGCAAACGTGGGCTTACATTATGGGAAAAGGAAGCCGATGAGTGAACTATGAGCTCTTTTCGCCAGTTTGAGTATGACGAGTGATAGGGGAGTGCTTGCCAAATTGCAAGTAAAATTAACCCTCTCAAAACAAATAAAGGAGAAGTAAGTCACAGATAAAAAATTAGCAAAGTGGGTTTGCCAAGTATAGCAAGGTGTTCAAGGGGACTTCGCATTGACTGAAGAAAGGATACTCTGTTTCTGTGAGAGACTCTGCATACCCTGTGGTGAAGAGCTTACACATGTGATCCTTACTAAAGCTCACAGTAACCCTTATTCAATGTACCCAGGAAGCAATAAAATGTACTGTGACCTTCGCGAGTTGAATTAGTGGCCTGGGTTGAAGTGAGATGTCAGAGACTTCGTGGCAAAGTGCCTAGTCTGTTAGAAGGTGAAAGCAGAGCATTACTTTCCCTCAAGATTGTTACAACTCTAGGGTAGAAGTGGGAAAGGATCACCATGGACTTTTTTTTAGACTTGCCCTTGATTTCGACAAAGAATGATACGATATGGGTGATTGTGGATCAAATCACAAGTAGTTTGCACTTCCTAGCAGTTTGTACAAATTATACATTGCATAAATTTACAAAAATGTACATCGCAGAGATAGTGCGACTCTATGGTGTTCCAGTTTCCATTACCTCTGATCGAGATCCTTAATTTATTTTGAGATTCTGGAAGAGCCTGCAAGAAGCTTTGGGAATGAAACTTAACTTCACTATTGATTATCATCCACAAACAGATGGCCAATCGAAGAGAGTGATACAAGTACTTGAAGATATGATTGGAAGTTGTGTGTTGGAGTTCACAGGAAATTGGGAATGATATCTACCTTTGGTAGAGTTTACTTACAATAATCGTTATCAAGCCAACATCCAAATGACACCCTTAAAAGTGTTGTATGGAAGAAAATGTAGAACCCCTTTGTGTTGGGTAGAACTAGATGAAAAATGGGTAGTTGGACCAAATTGGTTTGAAAAATAGAGAAAAATGAAAAGATGATATGCGGACTACTAAAGATTACTTTTGACAGACAAAAGTCTTATTAGACTTAAAATGACGAGACTTTGAGTACCAAGTAGGGGAACAAGTGTTCCTAAAGGTCTCTGTATGGAAAAAAAGTTTTGAGGTTTGGGGAAAAAGAGAAATTAAGTCAAGGATTCATCGATCCTTATGAAGTGGTTGAGAGGATTGGTCCAGTGGCATATCGAATCCCGTTGCCACAAAAACTGGAGCAAATCCATGATGTTTTCCATGTGTCCATGCTAAGGAAATATCGTGCAGACCCATCCCATGTAGTGATAGTGGATGATATTAAGGTACGGACCGTTCCTACTTATGATGAGGAACCAGTTGAAATTATAGCTTATGAGGAAAAAATCTTGCGAAATAAGAGAATACCTTTGGTCAAAGTGTTGTGGCGAAACCACAAAACAAACAAAGCCACTTGGGAAACTGAGGAAGTAATGAAATGAAAATATCCTTATCTATTTTGACATAGGTAATTTTGAGGATGAAATTCCTTAAGAGGGGAGAGTTGTAACATCCTGGAATAGGGCCTAGTAGTTTGGAGCCTGGCGATCTGGGGTCACTAGTGGGCCTGACGAGCTTTAATCGCTAGTTTAGTTCGAGAGTTAAAATTAGCAGTATCCAAAGGGCAACTATTAACTAATTTTATGAATAAGTCCCTAAATGACAATTTTATCAAAATCCGTTTACAATACTTGCTTATTTAACAACAACGACTCATAATCTTTCATTAAACTTCAAGAATCATGAAAGAACATTCACGGAAAAACCCTAAACCTTTAAAAATTTTGCAAATTAATCCTCAGGCTAGCTAGGTTAAGCTACAACGATGCCGAAAACATAAAAATAATTAAAAACGGGCTCAAAAAAGATAATTTTGCTTGGCCAAAACTTCCTCCCTATCTTAACAATGGTGGCTGGTTCTTTAGGGTTTAAAATGAGGAAGACAATGTTTTGTTTCATCTTTTGCTAATATTATTATTTTACCTTATTACAAAATTAACCTTAATAACTTATTAAAATTTCAATAAAACCATGTCATGGATGTCCATTATCCACATAAATGGTCTAATTACCATCTAAGTCCTTTCACATTTAAATTTCATAACTAATAGATATCTTTAACTAATAGAACTCCACTTTTGCATCTTTTACGATTTAGTCCTTTTCATACAATTTAGCATGTAAACATCAAAATTTCTTAACAAAATTTTTATACGACCTTACTAAAATCCATAAACATTAGAATAATAAAATAAATATTTTCTTATCAGATTTGTGGTCCCGAAACCACCATTTTGATTTCACTAAAAATGGGCTATTACAGGTGGAGTGCATGGTATCATCGATAGATGTTGATCCAAACATATCAAATATTATAGGTGACTGCGGTTGAATGTAAGTTGAACTCAACCACCCATCTTCGGTGATATGCATTGCTTTCTAAGACCCTACCCAAAAGCGTTAACCCATTGGTCCTGAAGTGTGTGTGTGTTGAAGGTTGGTCTTCATGAACTCTCTGCCATAGGTTGACTTTCTCATCAGTAGTCATGATTTGGGACTATCATGGGTTGACCACCATATAAAAAGGGCACCTTCGGGCCATGTACCACTATATGTATTCCTCAGGGATAAGTCAAACATATAGGAGTGTATCTCGCACCACCTCTCATACCGGTGTTCCATAGTGGTACATAATCCTGATGTTCCACGACCCGATCCGCTCCGTATTTTCCCCTATTGGTCTTATCGTAAACATCATCAAATCATTGTGCATCATCTAACACAATTTTTTTGCATCCAAACTGTTACATAACTTGATCAGCGTTGTACCACTCAATGGTTGAGATGTTTAGCACCAACACGTTAATGCACACACATTTGTTTTCGCATGAACCTATTGTGGAATAAGGGTCGCTATGTTCAGTGTAGAATACGACATCCATAGAAAGTGCACAATATAATAGAATGGGTTACTTAAATTAGTCAAGTCACATGTTGCAATTAAATAAGTTAAATTAATGTTACTTAATTTAAATTATATTTATTAGTTTCACTCTGGCGGACGCCTCTATCATCTGCGGTTAATAATTACTCCCTTCCATAGAAAGTGCACCTCAGCTCGTTCTCAATGGCGGTGCTCGATAAGTCCTTGAAATTTTCTTTCAACCATGAGAATGTCAAATTCGTGGAGTTTTGTTCCCCAACAACGAGGGACCATCCAAGCAATCTGTTAGATACAGTTGAAGGTTCCAACACTTTGCTTCTTCCCGTGACCACGTGGTGTCAACTCGTATAGCAAGTTGTATAGCGACGTCCTCTAATATGATTGTGCACTCCCGTACGACATATGGAAAGTGTGGATCTCCAAGCACCATTGCTCAACCAAGGCGGATAGTATGTTTGCCCTCAAGTCGAACCTCTGTATCAGTGCAACATCCCCAAATCTCGCCAACTATAAGTAAGGAATGATAAAAAAATTATAAAAATATGTTAAATCAAATATCTATAAAATTAAACTTTATGATAAAATAAGAAATTAATATCTCAATTAAATATATATTAATATATAAAAATTTTAAAATTTTTATTTCAATCCAAATTTGTTAGGAGTAATTGGTTTGTTGGTTAGCATTTATTATATATTAAGAATAATGAAAATAATAAATAAATGGATATGCATAAGTAAGCATTTTTGTTTGTTTTGAATTTTAAAAATAAAAGTTCGAATTTTCTTTTCATATACAATAAACGCGCTTATCACTAAATCAAATATTTATTTTATTTTCATCAATTGGAAAGTTGATTTACCTACTCTTAAACGTTAGCATAATTTAGTAATGAAACATATTTTGAAAACACTTAATATTATTATTATTTTTATAATGCCCGTTTAGCATATTCGAATCAAAAGATAATCTTGGCCTAAGAATATGAGCCACTTGTTCAATTTTCCATCATGGAAAATGATTGGTTCATCTTTAATGTAAAATCTATGAGAACTAGAGGAATGGGCCGGGTTGGGTTCGGGTTGGGTCTAACAAAAAAATTAGGCCCGTGTTTAGCCCGGCCCGACAAATGTGCCTAAAATTTTATCCACACCCGACCAGGATAAAAATACTAAAATATGGCCCTAGCCCGCCTGTATTATTTTTTAAATTATTTTTATATAATTTTGAAATATATATAATACATCAAAATACTAAAAATATTAAAATAAATATTTCTCAATAAATTGAAAATTAATTTAAAAAATGTGTATACTTAAATAACACTAAGATAAATGCAACTTAACAAGCAAATGCCTCTAAAATAATAACAAAATTACCAAAAAAACAAGTGCTATACAATATCCAAATAATAACAACAAAATAGTAGTAACATAATAGTGAAATGGTATCAAAATAGGAGAAAACAACAAGAAAATAACATTAAAACTACGAAAATAGCATTTTTTGTCCTTTTGTGAATTCGGGTGGACCTAGGCAAAAATTCCTTACCGAGGCCGACCCATTTTTAAATGGGCATTATTTTTGCTCAAACCTATTTTTCGGATCTCTATTTTGACCCAAACACTACCACTTTTCAGACAGGCTTTTTGGCCAAATCGAATGACCCAACCCTTAAGCAAATCTAATGAGACCCAACTCTAAATTATTAATTTGTTTTGTGAAATGTGAATAAGAAAAAGAAAGCTTGCAAGAATAAGTGTTTCACTTCTAGCTCCAGATATTTCTACCCTTCATTATATGATATTGTAATATAAAATTTTAAAAGCCACTACTAAAAATTAATTTTGGAATAAATTTTAGTTTTTAGCGAAATTCACAATAATTGAATTCATTAATTTTGGAATTTTTCTTTCATATAAATAAATATCATATATAAGGTGTCAAATAAATAAATTGTGATTTAAAATTTCTTGTTTCGTTGACACTCGATGAAGTGTGATCCACATTTACTAGAGAAGACATTCTCGATATCCTGATAATTATTTTTGTGATCCACTTAAACTAATTACAAAGCCTAAATCATCCCGCATATCGGAGAGGCATCATACAAGCTTAAATCATAAGATCTGTGATGTGCTAGTTTAACCAATCTATCAGCATCCTGATTATCTTTTATGAGGATATGGCGCACATTTCATTGTTCAAAACGTAACAACAATTGTTGAATTCTTCTGATCATTGCAGAGTTCGAGCAATTTTTTGTCCTCTCCTGAATAGCTTTTACTGCCTGAAGATTATCCGTTTCAATTAACACGCTACTAAAGCCATGTTAACAAAGAAGGGTCAAGCCATCCCAGATGCCCCACAATTTAGAATAAAAAATGGAACAATTTCCCAAAAATTATTAAAACCCAGGATCCATTGTCTTTTAGATTTTCTTGCTATACTCTTTTCCACAATAAAGCCACCTTCATCTTTCAAAGAATCATTGATATTCAAACACACCCAGTTGCCATCCAAATGAGGTTGTGGTGACTTTCTTTCTGACCTGACCGATGCTTCCTTGTTGTGGGAGATATACTATCTTGCATAACTGAATGATACTTTGATGATTTCGTTAGCATTTCAAGTAACGCCCTGAAAAATGAAGATGTTACGATCTTCCAAAGACGCTACGCAATAATCCCGAAGAGGCATTTCTAATCTACATCTCTTACGTACCAATCCTGATGACCTGCAAATTAAGAAGAAGACAATCCTGCAAACTACTCGAATAAAAATTGGTTAGCCAATCATATGGTACTAAGAGATTCCAAATATTCCTTACAGTAGAACAATCCCTAAGAACATGGAGAACATCTTTGGAAACATTTCCACAGACTCCATAATTCAAGTCATGTCCAAAGCCTTCTGAACCATTTCTTCCTTGGTCAATAATCGGTGTTTAAGAAGAAGCCATGAAGAACTGACCCATTGGGGACCAGAAATTTCCTAGGAATGTGCGATCTTGAGTCTTTCTTATTCCATGTTCCTTCTGTAACTTCCCATAAGTGCTCTTGATTGAGAAGCAACTTGTCGAGTTACCCCAATATAATCCTATCAACACCTACACTAGAGTGGGGGCGAATCCTGCAATTCTTATGATTATGTCTTCGGTAACTAAAGACAAAAGAGGTCAATATTATACTCACCATTCCACGAGACCATATCACTCAAACACACAATCCATATCCAAATTAGAATGACCAGAATTAAGTTACCTAACGGTCCCACATTTGGAATCCATGTATCTTGCCAATATCTAATTTTTCCCATCCCTTACTAACCAAAGAAGGTCTTCTCGAATAAAGGACCATGTTCTTGTAATGGCTTTCCACAAGAAAGAACATCTACCATGCGATATTGACTCAGACAATCCACTAGGCATTCCATACATAGTTCGTAAAACCTATACCTAAAAAGCATTAGAATCATTACCAATACTACAACCCAATTTCATCATAAAGGATGTGTTATGATCTCGCAACTTCCGAAGCCCTAGACCACCATACTCACGTGGTTGGCACATATTATCCTAGCTGAACAAAGCCATTTTTCCCACCACTAGAAGTCCCCTAAAAGAATTGTCTTACCGTTTCCTCAATTTCCTCACAGAGCCCTTTTGGAATCATCATTGACTATATGAAGTAACTAGGTATCGTTATCAACACTAATTGGGCCAAAGTGGCCCTTCCTACTAGCAACAACTTTCTTGCGTCCCAACTTTAAAATCTACTTCGAACCTTGTCGACAACAAAACGTAGAGTACTAGCAGTTATCCTATTATGAAAAAAAGGAACTCCCAAATATTTCCCCAAGCAATAAACTTTACGGAACCCAAGAATATTGCACAAACCATCTGTTATACTATCTTCAACTCCTCACGAGAAGCAAACATTAGTCTTATGAGTGTTAATCCTATTTCTAAAATAATCACAAAAAATTTTCAAGAATTCTTTCAGGATTTTTGTTTGACTTTCCTCGGCTTGGCAGAAAAAAATGAAGTCATCTGCATAGCCCAAATAAGTAGGGGTCCCAAACAGGATAGATGAATACACACCCATCTACCTGTATTAACATTAGAAAGGATACTATGCCCAATCCATTCCATGCATAAAATAAAAAGGTAGGGAGACAAAGGGCATCCCTAACTCGACTCCTCCGATTTGGCTAAACTTCCGGCTAGAGTTACATTCCATATAATCTACAAAGTAGAAGAGCGATGGAAGACATAATAACATTAAAAATAAATCAAGAATACTTACAGCCTAAAGGAGGCATTAATGAAGTCCCATCGCACTCGATCATAAGCGCTCTCGAGGTTAATTTTGATCTGCTAGCCATTTTCTATCTTTTGCTTACTTTTAATGGAGTGGATCACATCACACACTCGCAATAAGACTTGTTTTCTCTTTGCCTACGATTCTTGGAAAATCACCTTGAATCTATTAGCCACCACCTTCATAACCAACTTGTAGAGAATCAAGCATAAACTAATAAGTCAGTGATAAGAAAAGCTCTCAGAGTTTTGAACCTTAGGAATAAAGACAATTAAAGTGTTATTCAACTTTGGATCAATCCTCTTCTCCTCAAATATCTTCTTAACCCACTGCGTAGACGAGATATACCAACTTGATCCTATTGGCTTTAGAAGAAGAAAAGCGAGATACTCATCACCACACGGAGCTTTTAGCGGGCCCATGTCAAAGAAAATTAACTTTTATTTCGTCATCAGAGGCTATTTTACTTAGAAATTGGATCTCCCCCTCCGTAGGTTTAAGAAAAAAACTAGCAGGTAAGTTCCTCATCGGCCCAGTACCTCATCATATAATTTCTAAAAAATTGAATTGCTTCATTTTGGAGTTCCTCTTCATTGAAAATCCATTCCCTCATCTTATTCTTTAATGTTGTTATTCGATTATATTTTTTTCTTCATATTGCTTGGCAATGAAGAAATCTAGTATTTCTGTCCCCCAACAAGAGCCAATCGCACCTCGCTTTTTGTTTCCAAAATAGTTCCTTATGGTGAAGAACATTTTCTAGCACTGTACGGGTCGCCAAGTCTAACTCATGAAGATGGTCATTATTAGAGAGGTCCATATCTCTCTGAATCTTGGTGAGATTTGAGATTAGCCTTATTTTACAAAACCCAATATGCCTATAAACATTCTTATTCCATATTCTGACTTGACTCCTAAAGTGGGAATTTGAATCAGCCATACAACCAACAAAGCTCTATTTTTCCTTGACAAACTCAGAGAATCCCGAATGTTATACCCAACTTTGCCGAGAAAAGGCGATTAAGCCCTTTAGCGGGATGGAGAAAAGGTCTAAGAGACAAAAGGAGTGGCTTATGATCTCAATTGAGCCTTAGAAGGTGAGTTCTCGAGCAATTTGGAAAGCCAAAGAACCCAAGTATCATTACTAATAGCTCTATCCAAGCCGTTCAAATACAACACCTCTTCCATGTGAATAGAGATCTTCTAAAACCTAAATCATTCAGTTCAGCTTCCTCCATAAGTTCCTCGAAAAGGGACCATCTGCTACCAGTAGTTCAACCACCCTTTTTTTTCACACGAAGATAAAAGGGCATTAAAATCCCCAATTTCCATCCACAGAGATCCATTATTAAGAATGTTTATTTTCAAATCTCCCCAAAGAGACATCCGTTTTCGACTGTTGGGAATTCCATAAACAAACGCAACTTAAACAAGACATTTGAAGGATCTATTGGAAGTCCGTGTCAAAACATATTGGGGGTGACTTGGAGTGTCTTAACACAAATCAACTCATTCCACCCAATCCAAATACCACTAGAGAAGCCAACTGCCTCTAGTCGATGAGAGAATTCAAACCCAAGCTTAGCAATAATTAAATCATTTTTACCCCTACTAACTATTGTCTTTAAGCAGCCCACAATGTCAGGTTTCAAATCCCTGCTATAATCACAAAAGATGCAAGGAAACTTGCTACTTGCACACCCTTGACAATTCCAGGAAAAAATAGTTAAATTCATAATAATAAAGATAAAATCAGCAAGAACCTTTAATGTTTTGATGAACTAGGTTTCTCCCAAGACGTGATTGCATTTTGCGTCATCTTCTCTTCAGATTTTTCCTCGACATGGGAGTGTATGAGTTCCACCATGGAATTCATTGAATCATATAAAAGGACTCTGCTACCAAAATTTTTAAATCGACCTCTACAATCCTCGAGCCTTGTCCTCGTAAATGAGTGTCCTTACCAACCCCACTGTAATATTATCTAAATATTTCAAGAATTGGTCTTAACATTTTGTTTAAAAGGTACACAAAATAAATTTAATTAATTATTGCAAAAATAAATTTAATTAATCATTTCATTATAATAACTACTTTTAATATAATACATGCACATCAAAATATATTTACATACTTTAATTTTATTTATTAACTTTGAAACGAAGACAACTTTTTTTTTCTCTTCTTCTATTTCACTGAAAAGTTTAAGTGGGGACCAAAAACAACCCCACCCTCCCTTTTAAAAGAAACTCAGTCGGCCTGAAAAATGACCCTGACCAATCACGTAGCTAACATCGCTGACGCGGTTGACGCGATGTGACTAGTCAATATATTTATTTTTGGGCCCTTTGGTTTTTTATTTTTTTTAAAAATGCCCTTTTTTTTACAAATCAGCCCTTTCTCATTTATTTTTACTCAATTCCTTCACCCACTTTCTTTTTTTTTTCTCATTTTTCTCAAAACTTTCTTTATTTTTTGGTCCCCTCTTTCTTGATTTCTATTAAAAATACCTTATCAAACGATTAATTCACATTACATAAATGATTTACTTGAAAATTATTTTACTTTGCTAACATTTCAAATAACTATCTATTTACATAATTCAAAATTCTTATTTAAAAAATATAATTTTACATTTGCAACGCTCCAAAATAATTTCACTTAACTTACAATATATAATTTTACAACACGAGCAACTTTATCAAGATTAAAAAAAGTAAACAATATTGTTCAAGACCGACAACATTGTGCCTTACAAATAAAATATAATTAAACGATTTAGTTCAAGACCAATAGCATTGTGCCTTCCAAATTGAAAAATACAATGTTTAACTGCAACATGAGCAAGTTTCGCAGTGTTACTATCTTGCAGCTCAAATGATGTCGATATTGATGATCTCACCCGGTTCGATTTAGCATTCCTAAAACCTTCAAACATCTCGTTGACCCAGAATCCAAAATAATTCATCCATACATAACCAATTTGTATCCGTTATCGCCCCACCACACCCAACGAAAGACTTACATAACCAATCTCAACCAATTACCAAATAAATATTTGTCAACCGAAATAACCATTAAACATAAAACACAAAAAAAACACTCATAATCTTTCTCCCATTCATCCTCTAACATGAGATAAAAAAAAATTATACAACTTAGATCGATCCGCAATTGGGGTTATATATAGATATTTTATCACACCAAAGAGAATGACTCTACCAAATAAAATGTCATTTCTAATTTTATATTAAAAATCATATTTAAAAAGAAAAGCTATAGATTACACTAGTGGCGCCATTCTCTATGGAACCACCCAATAAAATAACATTTTTTTTACTTTTAAACTAAAAGAATAACAAAAAAAATTAACCCTGACATAAAGTGGTGGTCCTATTCTCTATGGCTCCACCACTATTATTTATTTTTTGGCCCCAGATTATTGAGAAATATTAGTATTTCCTTGGTATTTATACTTTACTATGGCTCCAGCAAAAAAATGATTTTTTTTATAAATCCTATGGCTGATGTGGAACGTTCGTGGCGTCAATCTCTTTGGCTCCACTAAGTTTTACTATTCATTTCAGGTCATTTACGTACATAATCAAGAAAAAGGGGGTCATTTTTATAAGTTACTAAAATTTAAGGGTCATTTTAATAAAAAAGTCGTGACTTTTTGTTAAGCGATGGAGTCCAATCGTATCTAAGGGTGTTTTTTCATCTTCCTTGTGTTTTGTTCTAGTGCAGCTGAAAAACCTTAATACTTTTAATGTAACTAATCAGATAAACTTAGTGAGCATCCTCATGTTCCTATTTTGGTTATTTATTGTAAAAAAATATTATTTTAAGTCACTCCGGTTAAGTTTTATGTGAGTTTGTCTCTAGCGAAATTAAAACTCATAGCGTGAGATTGGATATCTTGGCAATAAGATTAAAATTAGTGGTGAGATATGTGTTTGAACACAATTGCAAGTGTAATTGTTATTTAATATATAAAATTACTACTAAAGATATTATCTTGAAATGATATATAATAATAGCTGTAAATTATTTTATTTTTATGAAATTATAAAAAATATGTGAAATTGTAATTTTATTTAATAAAATAATATGTATCATAATATTTTTATAAATATTTTAATTAATTATTTTATAGTAATTTTAAATTATTTATTATAATAAATGACTATCAAGGACAATAGTTTGAGTTTATAATATAAATGATTAATCAAAGGCATAATTGTAACACCCTTTGCTTGAACCCATCACCAGGTCTGAACTACAGAATGCTACACTAGTTACTGGAGGATCAATGATCAAATAAATATTCAATTCATGTCATTATACACTTAAGTACAAGTAAGGCAAACAATATAGGCAAACATATGATAAGATATATAACTAATTACGAGACTTAGAGAGGCTTACGAATACTCTTATACTAGTCCACTCACGAATTAGGACCAAATTGTAAAGTTTTAAAAACTTCTGGACCGATATCACGACTTCGTCATGACGTGGTCATCTCAGTATGTCATGTCATGGCGTGGTTATCTCAGTATGTCATGACGACGTTGCAACATCAAAAGCCCAAAGTCACAACGTTGCCCATGTTTTTGGAAAAATACACAATTGGTACCTAATTCAATGATTTTCAAATCGTTTTCTAAGAGTTCAATCAAAATTACACAAATATAGTCATTAAACCATTCCAATGACAACCAAATACAAGTACATAAGTACCAAAATCAACCATTCAAGATTATACCATCCAATCATTCATTATTTAAGTTTATTCACTTTCCAAATCAATTATCCATGTCAAAACACTTCCATCACTAACTCCTATACTAATATGCAATTTAAGCACTAAGCATCTATCAATTTTTTTCCGACAAATAATTAAATGAACATGCTAAGTTCAGTATGATGCAAATCCATTTTAATATTATATTATATTATATTATTATATATTGTACAATTTATATCATATGAAAATTCATTTTATAATAATATATAACACATGTTAATTTTGTTAAAAGTAAAACTCATCTCTCAAAGTGAATAAAACTTGAAGCAAAGAGGTCATACAATTTGGCTTAGTGATGTGGTAGGTTGGTGATGATTAAACACACTCTTTTTTTCCTTTTACTCACACCATTTATGCTTTCATATACAAGATGCTTACATATTTATAGGCTTGCAAGGTGGCAACCTTATCTTCGACTAAGTTGACTAAGCATGAATGTGACATGAATTTAAGTATACTTATCCATAATAAATTGATAAGTTTGACAACAAATCAAGAAGGCTTTTGACAACAAATCAAGAAGGCTAAGATAATTTAACCAAGCCTATAAATATATAAGCATAACGTGTATGGAATGTATAAGTGGTGTGAGTAAAAGAAGAAAAAATAAAGTCTCAGAAGATAGAAAACTAGCAATACTAGTATATAGATAAAAAATTGTATTTGTATTGTATAATATTTGTGTGTAGTAAAATTATTTTTCAGTTATGAATTGTTTGTATGCCCAACAAATTTAAAACATTAAAATATTTTAAATTATTTGTGCTTAAAATTTTGAAGAGAAGAATGAATATAAAATTATAAATATTAAACTAAAAATACTTTATAACGCTTGTTTTAAAAATATATAATTTATGTAAATATAATAACTAAACCCAAATCCAACCCAACCTCAGCCATGAAAACTTCAACCACCATGTGGTTTACGTTATGAAATCTTTCTCCAGATAAAAGAACTAAAACTTGTTGGAAAATAATTATTGAGTGATGAATGATAATTGTATCTCTTGATTTAATATTGCATTTTTCATACATTGTATCTTTTGAAAAATGTATCTCTTGTTTTAATATTGAATTTTTTCATTCATTGTCTCTATTCACTCATGTCTATTAACTTTTCAACAAATCTCTTCATTCATTTCTCCTCTATATAAATCCAAGTTAGAGATTTCAAAACATATCGCAAAAACTATCAATATAAAAATTCTTCTAAATTCCTTTCTCCGTAATAGAGAAAGGCACGATTGTGTTCGATCATCGTTGTTGTGCTACTACCGTGGTCGCTTTTTGTTGTATCCGAAGAAAGACGCCCAACGTTACTCAAAGTACCGAGGAGAGGATGAATTGCCTTAAGGAAACTGCTTATACATGCCTCAACAAAATTCTTCTTCTAATTTTTAACTTTGTCCGATTACGTATTCTGTTAGTATCGCATCGCATTGTATTGCATTATCATTATTACGACAAATTAATAGTACATACGATATTAGATTACATACAATCCTAAGACAAATTCATTGTTGTAGTTTTAATCTAAGGTGTACAGATTACCATAATAACTTATTTAAAATTGCTTTATACTGCTTTATTTTAATTTATTTATAGATTATGGCTCCTTATTTCGACACAAAATGTCTCATACGCCAAACAACTTATCCAATTCAAAGGTCAAGTGATTGTCGCCGTCAGCTCAAGTCAGCAGTTAATGTTACTCGTGACTATGAGTCACAATGAAAGCCCAAAATTCATCGAGAGAATTTTGAAACATGGCGCAGAAAATGTTGTTCTATTTGAGCATGTTGAATATGCTATTACCACTTTCAACATTACCAAGCATGGAACAACTTTGATTTCCTATGTCGAACTACATTTTGAACAGTTTATTTGATGAACTTTATGAAGTATAAAGATCAAGAAAATGACTAAAGAATTATGGGAATTGTTGGACCATAAATACAAAACTAAATATGCCGGTTCTAAGAAATTTTAGTTGTCAAGTTCTTAAACTTTGTAATGGTTGATTCTAGAGTCAGTAAATTAGGTGCAGAATTCCAACCGATCATTCATTGTATTCTCATAGAAGGATGGAGATAAGTGAATCCTTTCAGATGACAACCATTATTTAAAAACTTCCTCCGCTTGGAATGACTTTAAGAACTATCTTAAGCATAAGAGAAAGGAATGATAGGAACATCTGATTGTCAAACTTCAAATTGAAGAAGACAATCGATGTTCGACTAAAAGCTAAAAAAGTAACTAATCCTAACTTTGCCAAGGCAAACGAATGGAAGTAAAGAAGGACTCTAAAAAAACATTCTCGCACTAGGTCTAAACTAGGACCAAAAGGCAATGTTTTCAAGAAGCCACAATTCCAAGAAAAATCTTTAATTGCAATAAGATGGGAAACAAGTCATCCGATTGTAGGCTTTCAAAGAGGGTCGAAAACGAGGCCAACGCTATGGAAAATATTTCTAAGGAAGTATCTAATCTTGTCCTCTGCACTGTGATTTTTGAAGTCAACTTGGTTGATTCAAATCCAAGAGAATGGTGGTTGATATTGGTACCACACATCATATTTGTTGTAACAAGGACTCCTTTGTTGAGTTGGTTCCGTGAGAAATAAGAGAAACTCTATATGGGCAACTTTGATAAAACAACTTCCTCCTCTTATTTCTATTATTCCAAATAGCCTGGGAGAGTAAAAACTCACGCAACTTAACGTTCAACTCTCTAAGAACTCTTCCAACCAGTCAATGCACCGTTCATAGCTCTCTTCAATTAGCCGATTATTTAGCCGTCCTTACTTGACCTAGTTAGTACGTGATACATGTAATCTAAAAATACTCTCTGAGAACAACACATTGAGAATGAGCACACTTAGGCTTTTATTTTTTTCTTAGTTTTTTATTAGTCTACGTTATGTTATTGTAATCGAAAGATCCTATTTTAAAGTGCAACTTTCACGAGCGGAGATTGTTTCAAAGCTACCCATTCATTGCTAAATCCATGAGCATCTATTTCTTTTATTCTATTTATATATATATATTTATTTAACATTGTAAATTGAATGTTTGTCTAAAGACTAGAATCAATTTATGCTTTATATGTATTTTCATGTTTCAACAGATTAACCTAATTAATTGATTGAAAGGTAGTGTTTAATTTGGATTGGTTGGATCTAGTTGAGTGCAATTAAACCTTATGATTGATGACCCTAGGAAGTCATTTAGGTTGAAATAACCAAGTTGGTATTGCCTACCAAGCATCACTTAGCATATAAGTAGTTAGGAAGGAAGAACTTAAACCTTAGGCTTGACGCCTAGGAAGTCATATAGGTGGCAATTAACCCATTAGTATTACCTATCTGTGAAAACCTTACCTTCCCTATTTGAATTGTGTCATCGAGAGGGAGTAGTTCCTCACGACTAGTTAGGTTAGTAAAAGTTCGTAAGCCTGCTAGGTTAATTAGTAACAAATTATTTAGAACCCTACATAATTTGTTAATCAGGTAAAATAATTGGATCTATACTTGAAAGAACTTATGTAGTCAAAACAAGGGATAAGAGAAGTTGATACATGAACTTAGGAATAGATTTAGGTTTAATTAAATTTATTTGGCTATTATTATTGTTATTATCTTACTTCCGGATTAACACTACTAATTGTAACTCTGAGTAGATTAGTAGTTATTTTCAGAATTGACTTAAAAGCGCCTTTCTCCAAACTACAATCCTTAGGGTATGATCTACGGGATACTTACCAAGTTTTTGTTCTAAACAAACTATATTACAAATTAACCCAGATACTTCAGTAAAGTCACTACTTTCCTATCTTTTGTAGTAACATTTTCACTTTCGACGATAGTACATCGAGAGAGGCCAAGTTGTTGGTGTCGTTTAGAATTGCGATAGTGATAATTGTTATTGAATCAATTACTTTGTAAATAATATTAGCCAAAAGATGAAAAATTTAGATAGTGTTCTAATTTTATTTATATATTATTTCGATTGTACTTTCATTTTCATTACGTTATTATTTCGTTATTTTCCTTATTGATAGCAAATTTAATCATCATTGCAATTAATGATGATTAGTTGGTGTGAAGGCAGGCGGATAATTTATATGATGATGTAGAATCAAGTTGGTTTGATGGAGATTTAATGGACCAATTGAGTTCGGATAGAGAATATGAAAAGAATAGTATTCATATGAACCTTTGTATGAGTTAGATGATAAAAAGATTGATATGCCCCAATACCCAACAATGTCTCTTTGTAATCCGCAAGAGATATCGTCATAAGAAATAATTGAGTTCTACAAACCTTCAACCTAGAACCTAGATGCACACATGCATAAATTTGATGATGGCGATAATGGTCCGAAAGATGAGTTGTCCTTTGGAATGATGATTGGCACAATAATGAAAGACAAGTTTGGTTGAACGGAGCTTTGAAAACCATTGAGTCATAACAACGAGTAGAATATGCCCAACATCCGATGAGCTACCTTATAATGCATATGAGAGTTATGACCACAAAGATAAGAGTAAGCACCGAGGAACCCTTTGAGCCGAATAAAACTCCATATGAATGTGATCAAATCTACCAAGCTAACAACAAATCATCCAAGTGTGCTAAACATAAAGTCGTAACCTTTCCTTTTCCTTTATATCATTGCTCACACGAGCTGTGAAATGGGTCTGCTCACACAAGCTGTAGGTCAGAATGTAAGCTACACGATGTTGCTCACACAAGCTGTAGAGTATCACCAACAAATGTAGGACCTCAGCCATCATTAGGAAATTCAAGACCAGCACTCGAAGGATGGTAACCCTATGACATGTCATTTGTATCCTACGTATTCCTAATGTTAAAACGGGGCTCGATAATCGTTGTAACATCGTTCGATTTCCACCATTTGATTTCATGGCAATTAATACATGAATACATATATATCAACATAACATTAAACGTTATTTAATCATACGAACTTACCTCGATGACAAAGATGTAAAAACGAGATCAACTAATGCGAGGCTTTAGCTTTTCCTCGATCTAGATCTGTACAAGGTCTATCTTGATCTAAATAGGAAAATTCAATCCATTTAATACTTAAACTATTGAATTCATTCCAAAATTCATATTTTTGAAAATTACACTTTTGCTCCTAATATTTTAACTTCTTTAAAATTTAGACCTTAAGCTCATAAATTGAAATTTAAGCAATTTTATCCATGTTTCATGCTAACCGAATTCACTAGGGACCTATACCAACCCATACAATTTAGCATTTCATAATTTTACCATGAATTTTTACTAATTTTATGAATAATTCCCTAAATGACAATTTTATCAAAAATCCATTTACAAAACTTGTTTATTTAACAACAAGGACTCATAATCTTTCATTAAACTTCAAGAATCATGCAAGAAAATTCATGGAAAAACCCTAAACCTTTAAAAATTTTGTGAATTAATCCTCGGGCTAGCTAGATTAAACTATAACGATGCCGAAAACATAAAAATAATTAAAAATGGGCTCAAAATAACTTACATGCAAGATAATTTTGCTCGGCTAAAACTTCCCCCTATCTTAACAGTGGTGGCTAGTTCTTTAGGGTTTAAAATGAGGAAGACAATATTTTATTTCACCTTTTACTAATATTAACATTAACTTATTTTACCTAATTACAAAATTAACCTCAATAACTTATTAAAATTTCAATAAAACCATGTCATGGATGTCCATTATCCACATAAATGGTCTAATTACCATCTAAGTCCTTTCACATTTAAATTTCATAACTAATAGATACCTTTAACTAATAGAACTCCACTTTTGCACCTTTTACGATTTAGTTCTTTTCATACAATTTAGCATGTAAACATCAAAATTTCTTAACAAAATTTTTATACAACCTTACTAAAATCCCATAAACATTAGAATAATAAAATAAATATTTTCTTATCAGATTTGTGGTCTCGAAACCACCATTTTGATTTCACTAAAAATGGGCTATTATAGGTGGAGTGCATGGTATCATCGATAGATGTTGATCCAAACATATCAAATATTATAGGTGACTACGGTTGAATGTAAGTTGAACTGCAACCACCCATCTTCTGGTGATATGCATTGCTCTAAGACCCCTCCCCAAAAGCGTTAACCCATTGGTCCGGTGAAGTGTGTGTGTTAGAAGGTTGGTCTTCATGTCGGGGTATGCCATAGGTTGACTTTCTCATCTGTAGTCATGATTTGGGACTATCATGGGTTGACCACCATATAAAAAAGGGCACCTTCGGGCCATGTACCACTATATGTATTCCTCCGAGGGACTGAAGTCAAACATATAGGAGTGTATCTCAGACCACCTCTCATACCGGGTGTTCCATAGTGGTACATAATCCTGATGTTCCACGACCCAATCCGCTCCGTATTTTCCCCTATTGGTCTTATCGTAAACATCATCAAATCATTGTGCATCATCTGACACAAATTTTTTACATCCAAACTATTACATAACTTGATCAACGTTGTACCACTCAACGGTTGAGAGGTTCAGCACCAACACGTTAATGCACACACATTTGTTTCGACATGAACCTATTGTGGAATAAGGGTCGCTACTTTCAGTGTAGAATACAACATCCATAGAAAGTACAAAATATAATAGAATGGGTTACTTAAACGAGTCAAGTCACATGTTCCAATTAAATAAGTTAAATTAATGTTACTTAATTTCAATTATATATATTAGTTTCACTCTGGCAGACGCCTCTATCATCTGGCGGTTAATAATTACTCCCTTCCATAGAAAGTGCACCTGAATCGATCCAAGCAATCGCACTTAATCCATCCACATGGCGTTAAATGCTCGATAAGTCCTTGAAATTTTCTTTCAACCATGAGAATGTCAAATTCGTGGAGTTTTGTTCCCCAACAACGAGGGACCATCCAAGCAACACGATTGAAATCCTCCAGTTAGCATACATTAAATAGACCTTGAAGGTTCCAACACTTTGCTTCTTCCTCGTGACCACGTGAGAATGTCAACTCGTTCCCCATAGCAAGTTGTATAGCGCTTCGCGTGACCTCTAATATGATTGTATAGCGACGTCCTCTAATATGATTGTGCACTCTCCGTACGACATATGGAAAGTGTGGATCTCCAAGCACCATTGCTCAACCAAGGCGGATAGTATGTTCGCCCTCAAGTCGTACCTCTGTATCAATGCAACATCCCCAAATCTCGCCAACTGTGATATCAAATATCTATAAAATTAAAATTTATGATAAAATAAAAAATTACTATCTCAATTAAATATATATTAATATATAAAAAATTTTAAAATTTTTATTTCAATCCAAATTTGTTAGGAGTAATTGGTTTGTTGGTTAGCATTTATTATATATTAAGAATAATGAAAATAATAAATAAATGGATATGCATAAGTAAGCATTTTTGTTTGTTTTGAATTTTTAAAAATAAAAGTTCGAATTTTCTTTTCATATACAATAAACGCGCTTATCACTAAATCAAATATTTATTTTATTTTCATCAATTGGAAAGTTGATTTACCTACTCTTAAACGTTAGCATAATTTAGTAATGAAACATATTTTGAAAACACTTAATATTATTATTATTTTTATAATGCTCGTTTAGCATATTCAAATCAAAAGATAATCTTGGCCTAAGAATATGAGCCACTTGTTCAATTTTCTAGCATGGAAAATGATTGGTTCATCTTTAATGTAAAATATATGAGAACTAGAGCAATGGGCCTGGTGGGGTTCGGGTTGGGTCTAACAAAAAAATTAGGCTTGTTTATTAGGCCCGTGTTTAGCCCGGCCCGAAAAATGCGCCTAAAATTTTGTCCACACGCGACCAGGATAAAAATACTAAAATATGGCCCTGGCCCGCCTGTATTACATTTTACATTATTTTTAATATAATTTTGAAATATATATAATACATCAAAAATACTAAAAACATTAAAATAAATATTTCCCAATAAATTGAAAATAAATTTTAAAAAATATGTATACTTAAATAACACTAAGATAAATGCAACTTAACAAACAAATGCCTCTAAAATAATAACAAAATTACCAATAAAACAAGTGCTATACAATATCCAAATAATAACAACAAAATAGTAGTAACATAATAGTGAAATGGTATCAAAATAGGGAGAAAACAACAAGAAAATAACATTAAAACTACGAAAATAGCATTTTTTGTCCTTTTGTGAATTCGGGCTGGACCTAGGCCAAAAATTCCTTACCCGAGGCCCAACCCATTTTTTAAATGGGCATTATTTTTTTGCTCAAACCTATTTTTCGGATCTCTATTTTGACCCAAACACTACCACTTTTCAGACGGGCTTTTTGGCCAAATCGAATGACCCGACCCTTGAGCAAATCTAATGAGACCCAACTCTAAATTATTAATTTGTTTTGTGTGAAATGTGAATAAGAAAAAAAGAAAGCTTGCAAGAATAAGTGTTTCACTTCTAGCTCCAGATATTTCTACTCCCTTCATTATATGATATTGTAATATAAAATTTTAAAAGCCACTACTAAAAATTAATTTTGGAATAAATTTTAGTTTTTTAGGAAAATTCACAATAATTGAATTCATTAATTTTGGAATTTTTCTTTCATATAAATAAATATCATATATAAGGTGTCAAATAAATAAATTGTGATTTAAAAAATTTACTGTTTCGTTGACACTCGATGAAGTGTGATCCACATTTACTAGAGAAGACACTCGTTGAAGTGTGATCCACTTAAACTAATTACAAAGCCTAAATCATCCCCCATAACGGAGACGCATCATACAAACATAAATCATAAGATCTGTGATGTGCTAGTTTAACCAATCTATCAGCATCCTGATTATCTTTTATGAGGATATGGCATACAATTAATTGTTCAAAACGTAACAACTATTGTTGAATTCTTCTGATCAATGCAGAGTTAGAGCAATTTTTTGTCCTCTCCTAAATAGCTTTTATTGCCTGAAGATTATCCGTTTCAATTAACACACTACTAAAGCCATGTTCACAAAGAAGGGTCAAGCCATCTAAGATGCCCCACAATTCAGCATCGAAAATGAAACAATTTCCCAAAAATTAATAAAACCCAGGATCCAATGTCTTTCAGAGTTTCTTGCTTTACCCTTTGCCACAATAAAGCCACCTTCATTTCTCAAAGATTCATCTGTATTCAAACACACCTAGTTGCCATCCAAATGAGGATGTGGTGACTTTCTTTCTGACCTAACTGATGCTTCCTTGTTGTGGGACATATAGTATTTTGCATAACTGAATGATACTTTGATGATTTCGTTAGCATTCCATGTAACTCCCTGAAAAATAAAGACGTTACGATCTTCCAAAGACGCCACGCAATAATCCCGAAGAGGCATTTCCAATCTACATCTCTTACGTACCAATCCTGATGACCTTGCAAATTAAGAACAAGCCAATCCTGCAAACTACTTATATAAAAATTGGTTAGCCAATCATATGGTACTAAGAGATTCCAAATATTCCTTACAGTAGAACAATCCCTAAGAACATGGAGAACATCTTTGGAAACATTTCCACAGACTCCACAATTCAAGTCATGTCCAAAGCCTTTACGAACCATTTCTTCCTTGGTCAATAATCAGTGTTTAAGAAGAAGCCATATGAAGAACCAGACCCATTGGGGACCCTAAAATTTCCTAGGAATGTGCCATCTTGAGTCTTTCTTATTCCATGTTCCTTCTTGTAACTTCCCATAAGTGCTCTTGATTGAGAAGCAACTTGTCAAGTTACCCCAATATAATCCTATCAACACCTACACTAGAGTGGGGAGGCAAAATCCCTACAATTCTTATGATTATGTCTTCTGGTAACTAAAGACAAAAGAGGTCAATATTATACTCACCATTCCCTGAGACCATATCACTCAGCACACAATCCATATCCAAATTAGAATGACCAGGAATTAAGTTACCTAACGGTCCCACATTTGGAATCCATGTATCTTGCCAATATCTAATTTTTTCCCATCCCTTACTAACCAAAGAAGGTCTTCTCGAATAAAGGACCATGTTCTTGTAATGGCTTTCCACAAGAAAGAACATCTACCATGCGATATTGACTCAGACAATCCACTAGGCATTCCATACATAGTTCGTAAAACCTATACCCAAAGAGCTTTAGAATCAGTACCAATACTACAACCCAATTTCATCATAAAGGATGTGTTATGATCTTGCAACTTTCAAAGCCCTAGACCACCATACTCACGTAGTTGGCACACATTATCCTAGCTGAACAAAGCCATTTTTTCCCACCACTAGAAGCCCCCTAAATGAATTGTCTTACCGTTTCCTCAATTTCCTCACAGAGCCCTTTTGGAATCATCATTGACTACATGAAGTAACTAGGTATCGTTATCAACACTGATTGGGCCAATGTGGCCCTTCCTGCTAGCGACAACTTCCTTACATACCAACTTTCAAATCTACTTCGAACCTTGTCAACAACAAAATGTAGAGTACTAGCAGTTATTCTAGTATGAAAAAAAGGAACTCCCAAATATTTCCCCAAGCAATAAACTTTACGAAACCCGAGAATATTGCACAAACCATCTGCTATACTATCTCCAACTCCTCACGAGAAGTAAACATTATTACTATAAGCGTTAATCCTATTCCCAAAATAATCACAAAAATTTTTCAAGAATTCTTTCAGGATTTTTGCTTGACTTTCCTCGGCTTGGCAGAAAATAATGAAGTCATCTGCATAGCCCAAATAAGAAAGTAGGGGTCCCGAACAGGATAGACGAATACACGCCCATCTACATGTATTAACATTAGAAAGGATACTATGCCCAATCCATTCCATGCATAAAATAAAAAGGTAGGGAGACAAAGGGCATCCCTAACCGACTCCTCTGACCGGGCGAAACTTCTGGGCTAGAGTTACATTCCATATAATCTACAAAGTAGAAGAGCTGATGGAAGACATAATAACATTAAAAAGTAAATCAAGAATACTTATAGCCCGAAAGGAGGCATTAATGAAGTCCCATCGTACTCGATCATAAGCGCTCTCGAGGTTAATTTTGACTGCTAGCCATTTTTTATCTTTTGCTTACTTTTAATGGAGTTTAATGGATCACCATCCTGCCTGCAATAAGACTTGTTTTCTCTTTGCCTACGATTCTTGGAAAATCACCTTGAATCTATTAGCCACCACCTTCATAACCAAATTGTAGAGAATTGGGCATAAACTAATAAGTCAGAAATAAGAAAAGCTCTTAGAGTTTTGAACCTTAGGAGTAAAGACAATTAAAGTGTTATTCAACTTTGGATCAATCCTCTCCTCCTCAAATATCTTCTTAACCCACTTGCAGACAGATATACCAACTTGATCCTATTGGCTTTAGAAGAAGAAATCGAGATACTCATCACTACCTGGAGCTTTTAGCGGGCCCATGTCAAAGAAAATTAACTTTTATTTCATCTTCAGAGGCTATTTTACTTAGAAATTGGATCTCCCCCTCCGTAGGTTTAAGAAAAGAACTAGCAGGTAAGTTCCTCATCGGCCTTGGTACCTTATCATATAATTTCTAAAAAAATTGAATTGCTTCGTTTTGGAGTTCCTCTTCACTGAAAATCCATTCCCTCATCTCATTTTTTAATGTTGTTATTCGATTCTATTTTTTTCTTCGAATTGTTTGGCAATGAAAAAATCTAGTATTTCTATCCCCCAACAAGAGCCAATTGCACCTCGCTTTTTGTTTCCAAAGTATTTCCTCATGGTGAAGAAAATTTTCTAGCACTGTACGGGTCGCCAAGTCTAACTCATGAAGATGATCATTATTAGAGAGGTCCATATCTCTCTGAATCTTGGTGAGATATGAGATTAGCCTTATTTTACAAAGTCCAATATGCCTATAAACATTCTTATTCCATATTCTGACTTGACGCGTAAAGTGGGAATTTGAATCAACCATACAACCAACAAAGCTCTATTTTTCCTTGACAAACTCAGAGAATCCCGAATGTTATACTTAACCTGCCAGAAAACAGAACAGTCGCCCTTTAGAGGGATGGAGAAAAGGTCTAAGAGACAAAAGGAGTGGCCTATGATCTGACTTGAGCCTTATAAGGTGAGTTACTGAGCAATTTGGAAAGCCAGCAACCCAAGCATCATTACCAATAGCTCTATCCAAGCGTTCAAAGACAAACCTCTGTTCCATGTGAATAGAGATCTTCTAAAACCTAAATCATTCAGTTCGGCTTCCTCCATAAATTCCTCGAAAAGGGACCATCTACTACAACTAGTTCAACCACCCTTTTTTTTCACATGAAGATAAAAGGGCATTAAAATCCCCAATTTCCGTCCACGGAGATCCATTATTGAGAATGTTTATTTTCAAATCTCCCCAAAGAGACTTCCGTTTTCGACTGTCAACTTAAACAGGACATTTGAAGGGTCTATCAAAAGTCCGTGTCAAAACATATTGGGGGCGACTTGGAGTATCTCAACACAAATCAACTCATTCCACCCAATCCAAATACCTCCAGAGAAGCCAATTGCCTCCAGTCGATGAGAGAATTCAAACCCAAGCTTAGCAATAATTAAATCATTTTTATCCCCACTAACTCTCGTCTTTAAGAGGCCCACAATGTCAGGTTTCAAATCCCTGCTATAATCACAAAAGATGCAAGGAAACTTGCTACTTGCACACCCCTGACAATTCTACGAAAAAATAGTTAAATTCATAATAATAAAGATAAAATCAAGCACTAACCTTTAATGTTTTGATGAACTAGGTTTCTCCCAAGAGGTGATTGCATTGTGCATCATCTTCTCTTCAGATTTTTCCTCCACATGGGAGTGTATGAGTTCCACCATGGAATTCATTGAATCAGATAAAAGGACTCTCGCGTTACCAAAATTTTAAATCGACCTCTACAATCCTGAGCCTCATCCCTCAGAAATCGAGTGTCCCTTACCAACCCCACTCGTAATATTATCCAAATATTTCGAAGAATTGGTCTTAACATTTTGTTTAAAAAGGTACACAAAATAAATTTAATTAATTATTGCAAAAAATAAATTTAATTAGTTATTTCATTACAATAACTACTTTTAATATAATACATGCACATCAAAATATATTTACATACTTTAATTGTATTTATTAACCTTGAAATGAAGACAACTTTTTTTCTCTTCTTTTCTCTTCTTCTATTTCATTTTAAGTGGGGACCAACAACAACCCCACCGTCCCTTTTAATAGAAAATCAGTCGGCCTGAAAAATGACCCTGACCAATCACGTCGCTGACATCACTGACGCGGTTAACGCAATGGGACTGGTCAATATATTTATTTTTGGGCCCTTTGGTTTTTTATTTCTTTTACAAGTGCTCATGGTTTTTTTACAAATCAGCCCTTTCTCATTTATTTTTACTCAATTCCCTCACCCAGTTTCGTTCTTTTTTCTCATTTTTCTCAAACTTTCTTTATTTTTTGGTCCCCTCTTTCTTGATTTCTATTAAAAATACCCCTTATCAAATGATTAATTCACATTACATAAATGATTTACTTGAAAATTATTTTACTTTGCTAACATTTCAAATAACTATCAATTTACATAATTCAAAATTCTTATTTAAAAAATATAATTTTACATTTGCAACATTCCAAAATAATTTCACCTAACTTATAATATATAATTTTACAACACGAGCAACTTTCTCAGTAATAAAAAAATTAAACGATATTGTTCAAGACTGACAACATTGTGCCTTACAAATAAAACATAATTAAACGATTTAGTTCAAGACCAATAGCATTGTGTCTTCCAAATTGAAAAATACAATGTTTAACCGCAACACGAGAAAGTTTTTCAGTGTTACTATCTTGCAGCTCAAATGATGCTGATATTGATGATCTCACCCATGTGGTTCGATTTAGCATTCCGTAAAACCTTCAAACATCTCGTTGACCCAGAGAATCCAAAATACATCTGTTGGTTACATAACCAATTTGTATCCGTTATCGTCCCACCACAACCAACGAAAACACTTACATAACCAATCTTAACCAATTACCAAATAAATATTTGTCAACCAGAAATAACCATTAAACATAAAAAAAGCACTCATCATCTTTCTCCTATTCATCCTCTAACATGAGATAATTAAAAAAATTTATACAACTTAGACTGATCTGCAATTGGGGTTATAAATAGCTATTTTATCACACCAAAGAGAATGACTCTACCAAATGAAATATCATTTTTAATTATATATTAAAAATCATATTTAAAAAGAAAAAGTTATAGATTACACTAGTGGCGCCATTCTCTATGGAACCATCCAATAAAATAACATTTTTTTTTACTTTTAAACTAAAAAATAACAAAAAAAGATTAACCCAAACATAAAGTGGTGGTGCTATTCTCTATGGCTCCACCACCATTATTTATTTTCTGGCCCCAGATTATTGAGAAATATTAGTATTTCCTTGGTATTTATACTTTACTATGGCTCCACCAAAAAATATTTTTTTTATAAATCCTATGGCTGACGTGGAACGTTCGTGGCATCAATCTCTTTGGCTCCACCAGGTTTTACTATTCATTTCAGGTCATTTACGTACATAATCAAGAAAAAGGGGGTCATTTTCATAAGTTACTAAAATTTAAAGGTCATTTTAAAAAAAAAGTCGTGACTTTTTGTTAAACGATGGAGTCCAATCGTCTCTAAGGGTGTTTTTTCATCCTCCTTGTGCTTTGTTCTAGTGCAGCTGGAAAACCTTAGTAGATTTAATGTAACTAATCAGATAAACTCAGTGAGCATCCTCATGTTCCTATTTTGGTCATTATTGTAAAAAATTATTATTTTAAGTCACTCCCGTTAAGTTTCATGTGAGATTCTCTAGCGAAATTAAAAACTGTCATAGCGGTGAGATTGGATACTGTTGCAATAAGATTAAAATTAGTGGTGAGATATATGTTTGAACACAATTGCAAGTGTAACGGTTATTTAATAATAGAAAATTACTACTAAAGATATTATATTGAAATGATATATAATAATAGCTGTAAATTATTTTATTTTTATGAAATTATTAAAAATATGTGAAATTGTAATTTTATTTAATAAAATAATATGTATCATAATATTTCTATAAATATTTTAATTAATTATTTTATAGTAATTTTAAATTATTTATTATAATAAATGACTATCAAGGACAATAGTTTGAGTTTATAATATAAATGATTAACCAAAGGCATAATTGTAGCACCCTTTGCTTGAACCCATCACCAGGTCTGAGCTACAGAATGCTACACTAGTTACTGGAGCATCAATCATCAAATAAATATTCAATTCATGTCATTATACACTTAAGTACAAGTAAGGCAAACCATATAGGCAAACATATGATAAGATACATAACTAATTACGAGACTTACAAAGGCTTATGAATACTCTTATACTAGTCCACTAACGAATTAGGACCAAATTGTAAAGTTTTAAAAATTTCTGGACCGATATCACGACTTCGTCATGACGTGGTTATCTCAGTATGTCATATCATGGCGTGGTCATCTCAGCATGTCATGATGACGTTGCAACATCAAAAGCCCAAAGTCACAACGTTGCCCATGTTTTTGGAAAAATACACAATTGGTACCTAATTCAATGATTTTCAAATCCTTTTCTAAGAGTTCAATCAAAATTACACAAATATAGTCATTAAACCATTCCAATGACAACCAAATACAAGTACATAAGTACCAAAATCAACCATTCCGATTATACCATCCAATCATTCATTATTTAAGCTTATTCACTTTTCAAATCAATTATCCATGTCAAAACACTTCCATCACTAACTCCTATACTAATATGCAATTTAAGCACTAAGCATCTATCAATTTTTTTCCGACAAATAAAATAATTAAATGAACATGCTAAGTTCGAGTATGATGCAAATCCATTTTTAATATTATATTATATTATATTATTATATATTGTACAATTTATATCATATGAAAATTAATTTTATAATAATACATAACACATGTTAATTTTGTTAAAAGTAAAACTCATCTCTCAAAGTGAATAAAACTTGAAGCAAAGAGTGTTCATACAATTTGGCTTAGTGATGTGGTAGGTTGGTGATGATTAAACACACTCTTTTTTTTCTTCTTTTACTCACACCATTTATGCTTTCCATACACAGTATGCTTACATATTTATAGGCTTGCAAGGTGGCAACCTTATCTTCGACTAAGTTGACTAAGCATGAATGTGACATGAATTTAAGTATACTTATCCATAATAAATTGATAAGTTTGACAACAAATCAAGAAGGCTAAGATAATTTAACCAATCCTATAAATATATAAGCATAATGTGTAAGGAAAGTATAAGTGGTGTGAGTAAAAGAAGAAAAAAATAAAGTCTGTAAGATAGAAAACTAGCAATAGCTAGTATATAGATAAAAAATTGTATTTGTATTGTATAATATTTGTGTGTAGTAAAATTATTTTTCAGTTATGAATTGTCTTTGTAGGCTTCCAACAAATTTAAAACATTAAAAATATTTTAAATTATTTGTGCTTAAAATTTTGAAGAGAAGAATGAATATAAAATTATAAATATTAAACTAAAAATACTTTACACTACTTGTTTTTAAAAATATATAATTTATGTAAATATAATAACTAAACCCAAATCCAACCCTACCTTAACGATGAAATCTTCAACCACCATGTGGTTTACGTTATGAAATCTTTCTCCAATATAAAAGAACTGAAAACTTGTTGGAAAATAATTATTGAGTGATGAATGATAATTGTATCTCTTGATTTAATATTGCATTTTTCCATACAGTTGTATCTTTTGAAAAAATGTATCTCTTGTTTTAATATTGAATTTTTTTCATTCATTGTCTCTATTCACTCATGTCTATTAACTTTTCAACAAATCTCTTCATTCATTTCCTCTCCTCTATATAAATCCAAGTTAGGAGATTTCAAAAACATATCATCAAAAACTATCAATATAAAAAATTCCTTCTAAATTCATTTCTCTTGGTAATAGAGAAAGGCAAGATTGTGTTCGATTGATCACTGTTGTTGTGCTACTACTGTGGTCGTTTTTGTTGTATCCTGGAAGAAAGACGTCCAACGTTACTCAAAGTACCGAGGAGAGGATGAATCTGTCTTAAGGAAATTGTTTATATATGCCTCAACAAAATTCTTCTTCTAATTTTTAACTTTGTCCGATTACAGGTATTCTGTTGTGTTACTGCTACTACATTGTATTGCATTATCATTATTACTGACAAATTAATAGTACATACGATATTAGATTACATACAATCCTAAGACAAATTCATTGTTGTAGTTTTAATCTAAGGTGTACAGATTACCATAATAACTTATTTAAAATTGCTTTATACTTCTGTTTCGGATTTTAATTTATTTATAGATTATGGCTCTTTATTTCATTTATAAAAATGTCTCATACGTCAAACAACTCATCCAATTCAAAGGCTGAAGTGATTGTCGCTACTCAGGCTCAAGCTGCAGGCCAAATGTTACCTATGACTATGAGTCACAATGAAAAGCTTGCAAAATTCACTGGAGAGAATTTTGAAACATGGCAGCAGAAAATGTTGTTCTATTTGAGCATGTTGAATATGCTATTACCACTTTCAACATTACCAAAGCATGGAACAACTTTGATTTCCTATGTCATAACTACATTTTGAACAGTTTATTTGATGAACTTTATGAAGTATACAGTATCAAGAAAATGACTAAGGAATTATGGGAATTGTTGGACCATAAATACAAAACTAAATATGCTAGTTCTAAGAAATTCTTAGTTGTCAAGTTCTTAAACTTTGTAATGGTTGATTCTAGAGCTGTTGTAAATTAGGTGTAGGAATTCCAACTGATCATTCATTGTATTCTCATAGGGATGGAGATAAGTGAATCCTTTCAGATGACAGCCATTATTTAAAAACTTCCCTTTGCTTGGAATGACTTTAAGAACTATCTTAAGCATAAGAGAAAGGAAATGATGGTGGAACATCTGATTGTCAAACTTCAAATTGAAGAAGACAATCGATGTTCGGCTAAAAGGCTAAACAAAGTAACCAATCCTAACTTTGCCAAGGCAAACGTAATGGAAGTAAAGAAGGACTCTAAAAAAAAACATTCTCAGACTAGGTCTAAACTAGGACCAAAAGGCAATGTTTTCAAGAAGCCACAATTCCAAGAAAAATTCTTTAATTGCAATAAGATGGGAAACAAGTCATCCGATTGTAGGCTTTCAAAGAGGGTCAGAAAAAACGAGGCCAACGCTATGGAAAATATTTCTAAGGAAGTATCTAATCTTGTCCTCTGCGCTGTGATTTTTGAAGTCAACTTGGTTGATTCAAATCCAAGAGAATGGTGGTTGATATTGGTACCACACATCATATTTGTTGTAACAAGGACTCCTTTGTTGAGTTGGTTCCTTGTGTGAAATAAGAGAAACTCTATATGGGCAACTTTGATAAAACAACTTCCTCCCTCTTATTTCTATTATTCCAGCAGTTCCAAGGAGAGTAAAAAAGTCTGCAGCCTTAACGTCCAACTCTTAAAGAACTCTTCCAATCGGTCAATGTACCATTCATAGCTCTCTTCAATTACCCGATTATTTAGCCGTCCTTACTTGACCTAGTTAGTACATGGTACATGTAATCTATAAATACTCTCTTAGAACAACACATTGAGAAGGAGCACTCTTAGGCTTTTATTTTTTTCTTAGTTTTTTATTAGTCTACGTTATGTTATTGTAATCGAAAGATCCTATTTTAAAGTGCAACTTTCACGAGCGGAGATTGTTTCAAAGCTACCCATTCATTGCTAAATCCATGAGCATCTATTTCTTTTGTTCTATTTATATATATATATTTATTTAACATTGTAAATTGAATGTTTGTCTAAAGACTAGAATCAATTTATGCTTTATATGTATTTCTCATGTTTCAACTGTATTAACCTAATTAATTGATTGAAAGGTAGTGTTTAATTTGGATTGGTTGGATCTAGTTGAGTGCAATTAAACCTTATGATTGATGACCCTAGGAAGTCATTTAGGTTGGAATAACCCGAAGTTGGTATTGCCTACCAAGCATCACTTAGCATATAAGTAGTTAGGGAAGGAAGAACTTAAACCTTAGGCTTGACGACCCTAGAAAGTCATATAGGTGGCAATTAACCCGACATTAGTATTACCTATCTGTGAAAACCTTACCCTTCCCCTATTTGAATTGTGTCATCGAGAGGGGAGTAGTTCTTGCCAACTAGTTAGGTTAGTAAAAGGTTCAGAAGCCCTGTAGGTTAATTAGTAACAAATTATTTAGAACCCTACATGATTTGTTAATCAGGTAAAACAATTGGATCTATGCTGAAAGAACTTGCGTAGTCAAAACAAGGGATAGGAGAAGTTGATACATGAACTTAGGAATAGATTTAGGTTTAATTAAATTTATTTGGCTATTATTATTGTTATTATCTTGCTTCCGGATTAACACTACTAATTCGTAACTCGAGTAGATTAGTAGTTATTTTCGGTAATTGACTTAACAACAACTTTCTCCAAACTACAATCCCTAGGGTATGATCTACGGGATACTTACCAAGTTTTTTGTTCTAAACAAACTATATTACAAATTAACCCGTATACTTGCGAAAGCCGCCTACTTTCCTATCTTTTGTAGTAACATTTTCACTTTCGACGATAGTACATCGAGAGGTAGTCAAGTTGTTGGTGTCGTTTCCGAGAATTGCGATAGTGATAATTGTTATTGAATCAATTACTTTGTAAATAATATTAGTCAAAAGATGAAAAATTTAGATAGTGTTCTAATTTTATTTATATATTATTTCAATTGTACTTTCATTTTCATTATGTTATTATTTCGTTATTTTCCTTATTGATAGCAAATTTAATCATCATTGCAATTAATGATGATTACAGTTGGTATGAAGGCAAGGCGTGGGATAATTTATATGATGATGTAGAATCAAGTTGGTTTGATGGAGATTTAATGGACCAATTGAGTTCGGATAGAGAATATGAAAAAGAATAGTATTCATATGAACCTTTGTATGAGTTAGATGATAAAAAGATTGATATGCCCCAATACCCAACAATGTCTCATAAGAAATAATTGAGTTCTACAAACCTTCAACCTAGAACCTAGATGCACACATGCATAAATTTGATGATGGCGATAGCTGGTCTGAGTAAGATGAGTTGTCCTTTTGGAATGATGATTGGCACAATAATGAAAGACAAGTTTGGTTGAACGGAGCTTTGAAAAACCATTGGAGTCATAACAACGAGTAGAATATGCCCGAACATCTGGATGAGCTACCTTATAATGCATATAAGAGTTATGACCACAAAGATAAAAGTAAGTACCTAGAGGAACCCTTACGTGAGCCGAATAAAACTCCATATGAATGTGATCAAATCTACCAAGCTAACAACAAATCATCCAACATATTATCAAACGAGTTAGATAAAATGACTGACTGTCTTCGAATGTACTAACGTCTAGCATGTGAATATTGCAACTAAAGATATAGATTTGAGGCAGTGTCCACAAGTATACAGAGTTAGATTGTAACATAGTCTTACAATGAAGTAGGTAAGTACTCTGATGATTGTAACCAAGGGAGGCGAGTACTAAATTAAAGTTAACCTAAATGCAAATAGAATTAAATAGTAGTTTAAGTAAATTATATTTCAATAAAACATAAAGGAAAGATTTTTGGGGATTTTTTAAATAAAGAATTAAAAATTGCGTGAATAAAAGGGACTTTGAAAAACTAATTTCTAAACTCAATCAAACGAAGACATGGGTGATTAACTTGCTTTGGTAATTATAACTAATTTCTATTTCAACTTTCTATTCAATCAACTAGTCATTACCCTAACAGGATCTCTTGATCTTCAAATAAACTATCTCAATCTCACAGTCCAAATTGGTTTGGGGCTAAGATGTTTACAAATAAGCCATACCAATTTTGGGTTAATTCCTACCTAAATGACTTCCTAGGGTCATCAAGCCTAAGGCTTAAGTTCTTCCTCTCTTCAACAATTGATCCACTAAGAAAACCCTACATAATAATTAATCAATCACACTTTCACTCACTAATTCCCCATAAGAGGATTTGTTCCTCATGGAATCCATAAACATAGTAAACTTGATGATAAATATATGCATGAAAAATAAATCAAGAATAAAATTGAGAGAATCCTGATTGTATTTGATTGATGAAGCACATAAATCCTCAAACATTTGTTTACGTCTACAAATCAAGTTCTTCGAAGAACACAAATGAAAAGATCTGAAAAGAAATCTAAACCTTCAAGGAAAGAAAAAAATTGAAAACTAAATTATAAAGAAAAACTTAGAATATTAAATCTTGTACTTTAAAAAGTGTTTAGGAGCCTATTTATAGAGTTAAGGTTGCCGTCATCCTCAACCTTAGGTTAGTTGACGCTTTCATGTTTAACTTTTGATTGTACGGACCAAAACACATATTGCTCATAATTATCTCTCGTATAGGGCTAGTGTTGCGAAACCTTAGTGCCTGTGTCTTGACTTCGAAGGTAGTATGTGTAGTTCAAGGATGGCTTTCAAGGGTGTGTTCAGACATCTTACGGCTATGTCGTGGCACCAAAGACAGTATGGCAATTCTTGCATTCTGCTCTTGATGTTGCGACCTCGAACTCTCTATGTTGCAACACAGTGACCGATATTTAGTTCCTTTACCCTTGCATGGCCTCCTACACACTAAGTACGTTAGCACACCTTTAGGCCTCATTTGGCCCTTAAAGTCAATAAAAAACTCAAAATACACATTTTATTGAATGTAAACTAAACTATATATACTCGACTAAAACATAATAAAAATGCTTGTATTCAAGCTTCTGATGTGTGAAAACTAGTTTAATCTACTACACATATTACGATAGCACAAACTCCCCCACACTTAAGTCATTCCTTGTCCTCAAGCAAAGAACACAAAAACAAGCAATTAAGAGATGACCCTTTAGCAAGTATAGTACAACATTCCCTTCATAGTGCATAATTAGGTATTTCATATTTATGCATAGTATTGACATGATATGTAGGCGACTTACCACTTTTAATATCAAACACCTAAGTTCAATATATTAAAAAGTATACAAACATTAAGGTTTTCAAATGTATAGATCCACCAATAAATTATATAGGAAATTTGATGATCCTAGCAGAATACAAATAGTCATAAATGTAATTATTTGATATGATGTCAATTTATGAATAAGTCCACCGAGATCACATAAGACTTTTTGGCTTGTAACGTTCTAAGGCATTAGATATGTATGGTATTCAAAAATAGTAAGCATCAAAATAGTTTCAAACACAAAAATTGTATTGTTCCCTATTCTCCCCCTTTAGTGACCCTTACCCACTCACCGCCTTATTTCTTCTTCTCTCACCTTTCATATTTCTCCATATAGGAAGTCACAACATAATATAGCAACCACAACTAACTCACAAGTTTTTGTGCACTAACTCACAAGTTTTTAGCTCGGGTTTTGTATTGAAGGTTCATCAAGAAATGTATTCTCGCTCAAATATAGGTACTAAAGATGAATAAATAGGGTTAGCTTTTTGGCTTTGGGTGTATACCAAACAATTCCTTAGGTCATCCCTAGGTATCTCGATATTCACAAATTTAATCAATCAAAGAATCACAAATTCAACAATATATTATACATACTAGCATGCTAATTTCCTTTATTCTCTATATCTTTTGGTACATTCAATTGCTCAATGTGTATTTATAGTGTAATATATAAAACTTAGTAGTCTAATAATAAAAATTTAAAATAATCTATTATCATGTCAAATTTATAGTAAATACAATCAACCTATATACATGCTCCTAACTAATCACTTGTACTTCTACAAGCTCAAGCACACATTTAATAATAAAAATTGAAAGAAAGTGTAAAAAATTAAAAACAAATTTCCTATGTTACCCCTCACATTTAGATAGCACATTGTCCCTAATGTGCAGTCCTGTAGATAAGGAAAGAATTTACCGGATTGATTGTGACATTACCGTAGTCTAATGGTAGGTGTTTCATTCCTTTGTTCGTTGCAAGCTCATAAATGACGTGCTTCTTTTATGTGAGGTTCATACAAAGAAAACTTGAAACAACAAGGAAAATAAATATATTTAAAAATCTACTGTTAACCTACTCCTAAAATAAAAGTTGTCCAAAATTAATTACAATCAAAAAATAAAAATAAAATTTTTTTTCAATCCTCCTCGTCCTCGAAATCCATCTCATTCCCTTCCTTTTCACCTTCGCCATCTTCGCTATCCTCCCTTTCCTCGCTTCCTTTCTCTTCTGCTTCATGATGGGAATGTGTTCAACCAAACATCTCTGGCGAATTATTTGGTACTCTTATATTATTCTACCATGCAAATTCTTGAATAATTGGGCTCGTTTGTTGCATCCATCTTATCATTCATTCTATTTGTGGAATGCTACTCTTGCAAATTTCTTTTGAGATATTGATTTTGCTTTTTGTTTGAGTGAGTTCAAGACGTCCATTTTTTTTCATTTCGGCATTTGTTCAAATCCCTTATTTGTTGCTTAGTATCAACAATGCGAGTTTTTAGCTTATATATGATAGATGTTGCTTGGTGCCCACACTACCTTAGATACGCTTTAAGTCTAATTAATACAATATACTATTTAATGGATATGGTTTGATTAAGGAAATAATCCCAATTTTTAGTCTATGAAACAACCATTTTTTCCATAAACTTATCGTGTCATTGTGATGTCATCCCATTTCAGCTCAGGCAGCTTCGATGTTTGGTGTCGAGACATTGCATGCTGGTGTCACAACACTTGTGTCATCTTTTGTATTCTTGGGCTTGAATTCGCACCCTACACACTCAAATAGCCTATTAGTCATCCTTGAGGCCCAAGTTGGCCTAACGGGTTGTCAAAACAACAAAAAATGCGTATAAATGCCTATTTTGCAAAAAAATAAATCTAAGCTAATAAAAATGACAATGTAAGAAATAGACGTAAAATGACTAGAAAACAAGTTCGTTAACTGGAAAAAACTTATAATTTTCCCCAACAAATTGTGGTAGATCAGTCCTGAACACCTGTAATCACTCACAAAATGCTTCTAAATAATTTTTGGATATTTTAAAACCTTTGAGTTGTTTTTAACCTAATTAAATTATCTTATTTAATTTTTTCAAGTTTCATTTATAAATTTTTAGTGGTTCTGTTAACCAATTGTTTTAGTAGCACCTCCTACCCATTCTATACATCAAGATGGGTAAAGGGTGTTACAAGTCTTCCAAAGAAGGTAAGACCTTGATGCAAAATATTTTGCACCTTTCTTCACATTAGTCATTGCAAAATGTTCTAGAAAATTTATTTTTGTATGAAGCTTGAGATAAAACTATGATTTTTTTCTTTCAATCCCTGAGGATTTGAATAACTAGAACATAATTAGCTTCACTTGATTCTTTCATACTAAATTGTTGTGTTAACCAAATTTTAACTAATGATAATACTCCAACATCGTTCCCAATTGGCAAGATATCATTAACTACTAAACAAGGTTCATTAACATTCTAATAAAATCCATAAGTATTGTGCTTGATCAAACCTTAGATTCAATGAGTAAGATGCCTACTTGAGTCCATATATGGATCTTAACAATTTGCAAACTTTATTCTTTTGATTGTTATATTTGTTAGGAAATATGCACATATTGTAGTAAACATGTAACTATTTTCTATTTATTTGAACGATGAATAAATAAAGTTAATTTCACATTTCACTATTATGTACTACTATTATGTACTATGTCATTTTGTCTAAAGTTCAAACTTTAAGTAATATTTTGATAATCTATGCATAAAACAATCAAAGTGAAATTGAAGGATTATTATGTCATCTACAATTTCAATTAGACAAACTCCAAATATTAGCTCATTGATTGTCTAAAGTTCAAACTAAATATAAGTGTCAATGTAAAGAACGTTTACATTGCAGAGAAAGACAACTTACTTGATGGTCTAATTACCATAGAAAGACCTAGATAATCTAAATGAGTCCGTAATGCCGTAAAAGAATCAAAGTGAGTATTTGATTCAAATACTGAGAAGGATTATTATGTCATCTACAATTTCAATTTGGAAGATAGTTAGTCTTGGCTATCAGAGTAGTTGACTCCACGAGTAAAGACATAGATGTACTCATTAGTAGAATGATACATTGGATTGGACCCAAGATGAATTAATTCTAAATCCGTTTGTGAATTAATTCACTTGTGATGTTCATGGTGTGATTTACCTAAATTCTGAGTTAGTCACCGACCATGCGTATGCAACTCATGTGCTTTGATATAAGTGGAGGCTTATACTATAAAGATGATCGAGCCCATAGCCAGTTTGTTGGGTACACAACTTCTGTATGGCAGGGCTTTACAAGCAATGGTGGAATTCATAGCTTAATTAAAGAGTTAATGATATCCTCTCATTAGCATTGTGTGGATTGATTAATATGGAATGTGGCCACAAGTTGCTCGTTCTCAAATGAGCAATATCACAGTAATTTGCTGGCAGTGATCATTTTAATCATTAAGAAGACACAATGGTGACAATGAGATAAAATAGGAATGTCTTGAGTGAACATAATTAACTCAAAGGAATCAAGGATATCATATGAGGGTAACATACACGTGATAAGGTGATTGGACAAAGCAGCTGGATGAATTGCATTCATAAAGAGTATACAATAAGAAGTTTTCAATCATGGTACTTCTTGTGGACTAATTCCATAATTAACTAATTGCAAATTATTGGACCGATGCTTCTGGACATAATTGCAATCACTAAAACCTAATTGTATATGTCTGAATGGTCCCTCCACTAGCTCAACAAAAGCTCGATCGGACTACATTTGAATCCGAAGAAAATTCTACAACTTTGGAGATAATTGAATTAAGTCGATTGATTCGATGTGGAATTAACTTAGGAGGTCATGAGAATTATTCAACTAGAGAATTTCATTAAAGAATTTTCTTGAAAAATTAATTTGAAAAATCCAAGTGATTTTTGGAAAAATAAATTTTGATGAAGTAAAATTAAATTAATCAAATCAATTAAAATTAATATGGTGTTTTTGGAAGTTAATTTTCAAGTTAAACAATTGAACGAATGGGTAATTGACATTAAAAATTGGACATGAGATCGTAAATTGGGCCTAGGAGCCCAAAACCAAAACCAAGACCAAAACCCAAAAACTAGTCGAACAACGCCCGATATGTGAAACTAGGCCAACGGTCTAACCAGTGGCTAAACTAGACTAGTCAGGTCGTTAGTAACCCTGAACGAGCCAGCAGCAACCGAATCGGCTCAGGGTGTCGTAAGGGTGTCGCACTTGCGTCATTTGACATGGCGGTGCCAGTGGCAGCGATGACGGTGTCCCGATGGTCGATGGCGGTTGATCATCGATGGTTGAGTAGTGGAAGAATTACACTTCTATTAGGACTCTACCAGAGAATTTGATTTCATATTAATTATTTCAAAAATAATATTATTTTAATAGTTTAATATTAAATTTAATTTAATACCTATCTTAATAGTATTTTATCATTTTAATATTGTAGTGATTATCTTAACATTAAATTTAATTTAAATGTTTATATTGTAGATAAACATTCTATTATTTTAATAATATTTAATATTAAATTTAATCTAATATTTATCTTGATAAATATTATATTAATTTAACCAACGAAAAGTTGAAGAGAGAAAATTCCTTGAGGAGATTATTTCAAAAACTTTCTAGAGATATTTTATTGATTTACAGCTTGACCCAAAAGTTTAGTGAAATTGCAATATTACCCCATTGGTAATTTTTGTGATTTTTTTCTAATTCAAGTGAGCTCATAGTCGGCAGACATGAGCTTGGGGATAACGGAAAAGACTACTCGGTTGAAGTGCTCATCCTAGACGAATCGAAAATGTACAATTTTGATTAAGTGTTTATTAATTTAGATATCACAACCAATATCTTGTTTTGGAAACAAAATTAAGACTCTGATTTTTCCATAAATTTATTTTTCTGCTACAATTTCCAAAGCCTTTTTTCCAACAATTGGTATCATGAGCCAGGTTGTGTTCTATCTATAAGTATAAACATATAATCAAAATAAATTTATCTTCTTCTTGAATGATTTGATTATAGAGAATGTGATATTCTTTAGATCTTATGCATGTTTTCACTAAATTTATTCAAAAAATGCTACTATAACCTAATTGCATTCATATTTCAATTATTCTACTTTTAGAAAGTCATTTTCAACAACTGTTCTATGCTAAATATGCCTAAACAAATATCACCATATTTTCTAAGTTTACAAAGAATAGTTATTATCCTTATTGAACATTATTAATAACCATATACTCACATAATCAGCAGTTGAACTGAAATTGAATGTTATGGTGAAAAGACTATATGAACAATTAATAATGAAGTCTATATGCACAACACACACCCAAACCTAAGGGATGCATTGTCCTCAATGCATGAACATGACTAAAAGCGACATGAATGCATGAAAAAGATAATAAAAAATCAAAATGAGTAATCATGAAATTATAAAAATCAAAACTTGGAGGGGAAAGAAATTAATTCACTTGAGTTGGGTGGATTTCTTTGCGCTCTCTTGTAACGTTGTTGCTTGTCCTGGTCATCACTGTCAGCTTGAATTATTTTAGTGGCAGTTGTCTTAAATCTTTTTCTCTTAAGCTGGTTGATGGGGACCTATTCCTCATCATCATCGAAATTTGACTTTGTGATTTCATCAATTAGTTGATGAACTACACGTTCTTGGGCAGTCATAGAGGCCTTGGATTGTGGTGCAGGTACGATAGTCTGAGTGGTATCCCTTCCATCATCATCAGATTCAATGTGGAGAGATTTTGTCCTAGCATCATCTTGCTCTGGGTCTTGGTTGTGCATGAGAGCAGTAGTAGGTTCTTCATCTTCTGCTTCAGGATTAAATAGTAATTCCTTAGGAAAAACGGGAAATGGTGGCATTTGGCGCAAGAAATTCTTTTGTAGGGATTTAGAAATGGTAATATCACGTTGGCGAAAACATATCCCCAAAATATGGTCATTTCCTCTTAAGCTTTGCCAAAGTTAGTGACAAGCATTTTCTGATGTTTTTCCAACACACCAAACTGTTGTTTCAAACTTTTTATAGCTTAAATCATTTACTGCTTAAATTCAGTGTGAGAAGTCGAGGGGGCAATAGAAGAAGTCCTAAGGGGAGAAGATGAAAGTATGCCAGTTTGCCTTGGTATTTCCTTGCCAGCTAGTTTCTATGCAATGTGCGTAGTAATAGCCCCTTTGTGACGAAGGTGACCTTCATTTTGTGACAAGGTAACATTGACTCTTTGGTAGAATGCAGTAATTAGTAAGGGGAATTTTAATGTGTCAACATTATTTTGGGCACAGTGATGAATCTCAAGAAATAAGATGTTTCCAACATTAATCTTTCGACCCACCATTATGGAGTGGAGAAGCAATAATCAATCCTTAGATTTTGTAGCTTTATGTGTAGAAGGAATGAGACGAGTTTTCAAGAAATGATACAAAATCTTCCATTGAGGCTTCGACGAGAGTCTGTCGATGGTGTCATTTCTTGAGATTGTCCATTGTGTTCTCTCCACATAGCCATCAATGAGAACCTTCGCTAAATGCTCGGGGACATCATCTTCAAAAAGCCAACATGCTGATCAGGACATTTGGATAATCCATATTAAGCATTAATAGAGTCCTCATCAAATAGAACTGATGCACCGCGCACGTATATAAATGCATTGTCAGGAGAGCTAATATGGGCATAAAACCTTTCACTACCTTTGGGAAGACATCATCAGGATGGTGATAGAAGATTCCCTAACCATGCTTTTTGACAACTAATGAAACAACCTCTATACACCCCATGAAAGGGCAACTTGAAAAAGAATCCTTTCCCCATGCAGAATGGTCGTCCAGAAATATTTTTATAGTATTTGTCCTTAGTAAGGTTACTAAAAAAGGTGCGTGGAGAGGCATAGACTGAAGTTGAAACCTTTTGAGAAGCCATTGAAGAGAATATAAACAGTTGAAAAATGAAAAAAATGAGATTTGATTTCAGTTATGAGTGAAACAAAGAGTAAAAGCAGAAAAGAAAGCGGGATGAAAGTATAGAAGAAAATTGAATCGGCTAGGTTAAAACGTGGCGGAGAAAAAATTGTGACGTGTGTGATAAGACTGGCATTAATCATGTGCTGAATAGGCAAAACAATTAACATTTAACAATTGACGCAAATTGGAAGGATTAAAATAATTTGTGCTAATGACTCAAAGTTGTAATTATTTTGGTCCAAAGAAAAACCTTTAACAAGAAGGAAAAATTAAATGATTTTAGTGAATAAAAAAATAAAAATAAAATTAAATGAAGAAAATTTAAATGTTGGAGAGAAAATTTAATTATTCAAAGGAGAAATGAAACTTTTTTCACGTATTAAAGCAGCTCCAAAATAATGTTTCAGGGGTTGACCAATGGCTTCGAAAGTGGATTCTATTTTTCTATCTTTAACGTCGACAACTACATGAGGATATATACGTTCGACTTCGAATGGTCTAGACCATCTCAACTTTAATTTTCTAGGAAATAGTTTAAGTGTAGAATTGAAAAGCAAGACTTGTTGCCCAGGTACAAATTGCCATGTCAAAACTTTCTTGTCATGCCAGTGCTTTGTCTTTTCTTTATTGCCCAAAATGCTTTGTGTTCTAGCTCAATTGGTGAATGACAAGGTTTACCATAGACAAGCTTGAAAGGTGACATTCCCAATGATGTCTTGAAAGTTGTGCGATATGCCCACAAGGCTTCATCTAACCTTACTGACCAATCCCTATAGTTGGGATTGATAACTTTCTCCAGAATTTTCTTGATTTCTTTATTGTAAATTTTAGCTTGTCCATTTGTTATGTTTAACCCCATATATGTTCAGAGCATTGGAAACTAATCTGTAGTCAAAGTGTAAGCCTTCATCACTAATTAAATCACGAGAGGTACCAAGCCTGGTTAAAATATTTGTATGTAGGAATCTCAGAACTGATTTGGCATCTAGGTAAAGCCACAACTTCAACCCCTTTGGAGACATAATCCACAGCAACAAGAATATAGATTTTTCCCTAGGATGGTGGAAATAGACCCATGAAATCAATTCCTCAAACATCAAATAATTCCACCTGTAAAATTTTTTGTAGCGGCATCTCATGACTTCCTGATAAGTTACCAGTTCTTTGACAGCGATCACAGTTTTTATAAAACTCATTAGCATCTTTAAACATGGTGGGCTAATAAAAACAAGATTGGAGAACCTTTACAGTAGTTATCGTTGTTCCAAAATGTCCACCATAAGGTGTAGAATGACAGTGATGTAGGATACTTTGAAATTTATCATCTGGATTACATCTTCGAATTACTTAATCTGTACACTGCTTGAATAGAAATGCCTCGTCCCAGTAATATTTCTTGACATCATGAAGGAATTTCCTTTGTCCTTGATGATTGAAGGCAGGTGGCACCAACCCACTGACTAGAAAGTTAATAATATCAGCATAGCATGGCAATGCCATAGCCAAAAATATTTTTTCATTAGGGAATTCGTCATTAATCATTTGACCCTCATCATACTTATTCCCTGCTTCTAGTCGTGACAAGTGATCAACCACTTGATTTTTTGTGCCTTTCCTATCTTTGATTTCCAAATCAAATTCTTGCAGTAGCAATATCCATCTAATGATTCTATGTTTGGCCTCTTTTTTCATGACCAAGTATTTGATGGCAGAATGGTTTGTATAAAATGTGACTTTGGTGCCCACTAAATAAGCTCTAAATTTTTCAAAGGCAAACACCACTACTAAGAATTCTTTCTCCATGGTTGTGTAATTGACCTGTGAATCTATTAGCGTGTGACTAGCATAATATATAGCATGAAACATCTTGGCTTTTCTTTGCTATAGCACTGCTTCGACAATAAAGTCACTTGCATCACATATTAGTTCAAATGGTAGAGTCCAGTCTGGTATAGTAACTATAGGTGTTGTAGTTAATTATTCCTTTAAATCTTCGAACGCCTTTGAGCATAACTCATCAAAATGAAATGGTCTGTTTTGCTCCAACAATTGACATAGACGCTTGGATATCTTATAAAAATCCTTGATGAAGCGACGGTAAAATCCAGCATGCCTGAGGAAGCTTCTAATTCCTTTCACTGAATTGGGTGGTAGGAACTTTTCAATGACTTCTATTTTTACTTTGTCAACGGCAATTCCTTGCTGTGAAATTTTGTGGCCCAAAATAATGCCTTCACAAACCATGAAGTGACATTTTTCCCAATTTAACACTAAATTTGTTTCTTAACATCGGCAAAGTACTGACTCCAAAATTTTTAAGCAATCTTCAAAAGTGTCGCCAAACACCGAGAAATCATCCATGAATACTTCAAGGAATTTCTCCACCATGTCTGAAACTATTGGCATCATGCAACGCTGGAATGCTATTGGGGCATTACATAACCCTAATGGAATTCTTCTAAAAGTAAATGTTCCATAAGGACATGTGAATGTAGTTTTTTTCTTGATCAATAGGAGATATGGAAATTTGGTGGTACCCTGAGTAGCCATCTAAAAAATAGTAGAAGGCTTTCCTTGCTAGTCTATCTAGCATCTGATCTATAAAAGGCAAAGAGAAATGGTCCTTCTTCATTTTTGTGTTGACCTTTCAATAACCCATAAAAAACTCTCCAACAAGTGATAGTACGTGTAGGAATAAGTTCGTTGTTATCATTGCTAACTAATGTGACTCCTCATTTCTTGGGTACACACTGAATAGGGCTCACCCAAGAACTATCAAAAATTAGGTATATAATCCTAGCATCTAACCATTTGATAATCTCCTTCTTAACTGCATCCTTCAAGACAATATTCAGTCTCCTTTGTTGTTCAATAGATTTGCCATGGCAATCTTCAAGTACTGTTTTGTGCATGCAGATTGCTGGGCTAATTCCCTTCATATTCACAATTGACCATCCTAAAGATTTCTTGGATTTCTTTAAAACCTCCAGTAATTGCATCTCCTGGTCTATAGTAAGCTCAAAAGATAACTATAGGCAATGTATCATTTTCTCCAAAATATCATTTTCTCCAAAATAAGCGTACTTCAAATGCACTGGTAATGGTTTCAAATCCAGCATCAGTGGATCTTCTATTGATGAATGAGGAGGGTTGAAAGAGCGACTTGATAAATCTAATGATTCAAAGCTCCTTCTACATCCATTTTCAAATTTTTAAGTTTCCATCAGTTCTTCAGATTCTTCTGTCAAATCTGTTTCATTTAATTTGATAGAGTCTGCATCAAAATTGTTGTGTATATGTACTACAAATTCTTCCTAAATTACAATGTCAACAAATTCTATAGCATGGCATTATTCATCTAGGTCTCCACACTTTAAAGCACCAAACACATTAAAAGTCAACTACTGATCATTAATTCTCATGGTTCACTCACATTTCTGTACATCAATCATTGTTCTACCAGTTGTTAAGAAATGTCGTCCAAGTATTATAGGAACCTCTTTATCTGCTTCACATTCCAGAATAATAAAATCTACTGAAAAGATGAACTTGTCAACTTTTACCAATACATCTTCAATTTTACCTTTTGGATCGACATATGATCTATCAGCTAGTTGTAGTGTGACTTTAGTAGGTCTTGCTTTTCCTATCCCAAGTTTCCTGAAAACAAACATAGGTATTAGATTGATACTTGCACCTAAATCGCAAAATGCTTTACCTACAAAATGGTTTCCAATCGAACAGGGTATAGTGAAACTCCCTAGATCTTTTAATTATGGTGGCAGTTTGTTCTTCAGCATTACTGTGAACCCTTTAGTAAGGGCAACAGTTTCGAACTCCCCTAACCTTCTCTTCTTGGATAGGATATCTTTCATGAATTTCACGTAGTTAGGCATTTGTTCTAATGCTTCCACCAAAGGTATATTGATGTATAATTGTTTCAAGACCTCCAAAAATTTCTTGAATTGAGCATCTTGTTTCAAATTTTAGAAACGTTGGGGAAAAGGTGGCAATGGCCTTCCTTCTATTTGTTGAGGTTACCTTGCCATGGCATTTGTATTGGCTTGGCAAGACGAATTTGCTTCTGTATGCTTTTGTCCACTCCAATCTTTTGTAGTTTGTTCCACTTTTGGTTCGGAAGTTGTGCTTTAAGGAACTTCAAAACTTTCCTCCTCAAACAAGGCGTCAGTCACAACTTTTTGCAATTAAGTGCCACTTCAGAGTGTTGGCATTTCCGATTCCTTGATTACTCCAACATTGGTTGACTGTGTCCAGGTCGTACACTAGTCGCATTCTGTCTATTAATAGTGTTGGCATTTCCCATTCCCTAATTACTCCAGCTAAAATATATATGTTTCTTCCACACTCGATTGTAGGAGTTGGAGTAGAGATTGTTGTTGCTAAGATTAAAATTTCCTATGTAATATGCAGAGGTTAGATTGGATAGGCATTCATCGAAAACATGATCTTCTCCATAATATACACATGCTAGTTTTGAAATCTTCATCTCCTACATTGCAGGGGGTCTTTTTAGAGTTTTAATCGTATTCGTTAACGATGATACCTAAGCTATTAATGGTGTAAACACATTAAGTTCCATTGCTCTAGCAACTCTTCTACCAGTACCAACTCTGGTAGTGGGTATTGATAATCATTGTTTGCTGTTCTTTCCAGAATTTCATATGCTTCATTGTAGGATTTCTTAAGCAACATCCCATTAGTAGATGCATCCACCACCATTCATGTATGAGCATTTAATCCATTGTAGAACATTTCCATTTGTGTCCAATGATGAAAACAATGCGTCGGGCATTTTCTAATTAATTCTTTGAAACGCTCCCATGCTTCATATAATGTCTCATCTTCAGATTGTCTGAACGATGTAATGTCATTCCTCAGCTTGGTATTAATGTTGGGAGGATTGTAACTGAGCAAAAATCTTTGACACAGTTCATTCCAAGACGCTACCGTACCTGATGGTAATGCATTCAACCATGATTTGGCACAATCTCACAATGAATAAGGGAATATATTTAATCTAAGGGCATCTTCAGGAACACCATGTTGCCTGAATGAGTTATATACATCAAGAAAAAGTCTCAAGTGCAATCTGGGATCTTCAATTGGTAAACTACTAAACTGCCCTACCGTTTGCAACATCTTAAACATTGCTGGTTCTAATTCAAAGTGTTGAGCTTGATTATGTGGCCTAACAATTCCTGGACTTAGATCACCCAAAGTAAGCACTACATGTTTCTGATGGGTCTATCTTTTTCATTTAAAATTCGAGGAATAGCAGCATTCCTTTCATTCATGAGTATCTAATCTTCTCTGATTGGATCATTTATAGTCCTCTCCATTTCTCTTAATGTTTTCCTTCTTCCCCTTAACGTCCTTTAAATCTTAAGATTAAAACAATATTTTGTATCCTCTTGAATATTTCTTCTGATGCACTAGTATAGAACCTGAAAAATCAAATAAAATACTAATTAACTGTTCTAACAAAAATAATAAGAATAATAGTAAATCAACGTTTCACCAATGCTGTCGATCCTTGGTAACAACACCAAAAACTTGTTGCGTGTAAATTACTAATGCAATTGTACAATTGTACAAGTTTACACCTCATTCAAGTAATAAAGCAATAAGTAAGTATTGTCTCTATAAGGATCGAAAATTGGTAAGAAATTGATTAAGTTATTATAATCCTATTAACTATACTAAATAGTAGGAAATACCCTTAAATTTAATAAGATGTTGGTATAATGAATTAATGTAATTTAACGCTAAAAACAGAGAACTAAAATCTCAAATAAAATGTAGTGGAAAATTATAAAGAAAAGCAAGAGTAATTATGTTGTTGAATGAATAGGGTTGGACTTATTCTAGTCAAATGCTCATATCAAAATAATGTCATGGAAAAATATTGTCTAATCAATTGCTCAGAGAATTATTACTATAACCTGCCTCTTTCGATAGCTAGACTTAAGCTAAAAATCTAAGCTACTGTATGTCTACAGAACATTGGATTAAATAACTATAATGAATGTTCTTCTCTACACAACTCGCAACATCTATTCGCTTGTATTAAACGATTCTAGATCCAGTATATTTAACCTTTTAGAATTAAAAATAGATCTATGAACACAACATACAATCAACTATGTTTAAAGCTTGCATACATGTATTTAAAATAGGCATAAATCGAATGACACAGTGATATAGGATTTCTCACCATATTTAAATCATTCATTAACATTTAAAGAAATTTGAATAACAGAAATCAAGAAAATTAAAGGCAAAGCTGTAGGATTTCTCACCATAGTCCAACTTCTCTTTTATCTTCCGATCGTACGTGAATCCAGGTTAGATGTCACTTCCCCTTCTTCACGTCTGTATTCTACTCTTTGTAGATGCTACCTGTTCTTTCTCTAAAATTCTCCAAGGGAGTTTTTTCTCTTTGTAGAGAGAGGATTGTTGTCACTAGTATCTTTCTCACACAAAGTCTCCTTTTCTTTTTTATTCTTCTCTCCCCTTCTTTTATTGGATAGTTCTGTCCCACCTCAGCACAAATTTTTCATTCCTCTTTTCAGGCTGGTTTTTTTGGTACACGTCCAACTAGCTGAGAATGACATGTATAGAGTGTAGATTCATCTTCCTGAAATTGCCATAGCAATTCTATTGGCAATCAATCTTACCAATTGCCATGACAATGTTTCACTTTCGTTATTTTCCCTCTACATCTTCTTGCTCTTCCTACACTTGTATTCACACAAAACCACATATTTCCTCCCCAAGTAATAAAAGTTACAAATAATGACCATTATATCACAATCCAAGCTTTGTTATGAAATTTTCTAAAAATGTCCTAAAAACACAAATGTATTCACCTAATTACAACCAATTAATTCTATTTAGAAGCCTTAAATATAACTCTTTTCAAGAGTTATCATGTTTAAGAATGAGTTTTAATGAGCTTTTAGTGATTTATGTATGTTTTTGAAATTGTCAACCTAATAGAACCCTCTACAACCAAAGAAAAGGGAAAGGCAAAGCTTGTTTAAAGCTTTATCAAACTGGTGAGCGTTTAGGGATCGCTATATGTATATACGAACCATAGTGTTAATCAGGAGCTTAGGGCTTTATCCTAACTTTCTAGAGTAAGTCTTTTCTAAACTCTATTTTGTGATTGTGTTAAATATGTGTTTTTATGAACAGTGATATGCGAGCTTTATATTACGAGTTAGATATAAACAGTGTTCTCCAAGCTCATAATTTGTGAGCTCTATGTTTAAGAAAATGTATTGATAATATAATCTTTTGTAACCGTTGGATATAATGGCATGCAATAGTATTGTAAGTACTCACCCTGGTGTATTATGATTTGGGTGAGAGGCCCGGGGATAGGTTAGGAGAAATAAGGGAATGTCGAGCCAAGCTCCATTCAATGAGATATGCTGGTGTGATGGAGAGTCATAGTTTAATACTACACTTATGAGATATGTCGGACTCTTTGAGTCAAAGTGAGGAGTCATAAGGAGATCTATTTATCCAACATAAAACAACATGTGAATAAGATTGTGTTTTCCAAATTATCATATTTTACTATTTTAAGCTAACTGACAGTAATTATCTTCAAACCAAGCTTCATGTATATATGGCGAACCCATTTCATGTTGTTAAAGCTTTTTTTTAAATTATGTTTTGTGCATGCTATGTGGTTTTCTCTGTACATTCACTAGGCTTGTGATATCTCACACACTCATTACTGAACAGTATAGGCAGCTAGATTGCAGAATAAGTAGCGGTGAAGCGAGTCATCCAGGTGATGCATAAACATTGAATAGTTGGTACAAACGAACTCAGGACTAAAAGGGAATGTAGGATAACATTTGGGCTTACAGATATCTTTCTCCCTATAGACTTTACTACTTTTTCTAAGACTTGGTTTTTTTATGTTTTCACTTAATATCTTTTGTGAACTGGTAAAACTATATATTCATACCTGGATTTTAAGTATATGAATATAGTCCAAACCTGGTTTGATGTTTTTCTAATTTACAAGTTTATGCTTAAGTATTTAATTTCTAACAAAGTGTTCGCCATAAGCTAAAGCATGAAATAATCAAAATTGATTAACTTATATAGAGTTCATTAAAGTTGCTACAATGTGACAAGGTTGTCGAACTATGCTAAGTACGAACCCTAACGATTGGTGAACTACTACCTTCGAACCCTTAATTACTTACAAAATGTGAAAGAAGAGAAACTCTGTGAAATGTGTTCGCATAATCTAAACAATTAAAGGTCATTACCGAGACTGACCCTATTTTAGAAGACTTAATCAATGAAGACTTAATATACGTAAGCTATGGAAGGCGCGAACCTTGATGCTTATTAGTTGAAGTACTGTGTTCGATGGGGTATATTTTTTTCGTGACCTAGGGTTCACATGTTCTTAATTCGTTTTTTATCAAATATACATGTCTTCATAGAGAATGAGAAGTTAAGTTTTTGCAAGTGATGTAGGCTCGCATATTAAAATTGTTACGTACCATACAGAAAGCAATGCGAGTTTGTGAGCTTGAGTTTTCTTTCATCTAAACATGTTTTGTAAAGTGTGTTGGAGGTTCAGTTGGTGTTAGGTCAGAGAGTCATCTGGGTGGCTAATGTGGCATTCCATAGCTCGGGTCAAACGATCGAACGGGTATAAGATATTACATTTTTGGTATCAGAGCTAATTTGCTTGTGAATTTAACAGTTTGCAAGGTTTGTTAACTTGTTAGGTTCTCCTAGTTAGTTAATTTAATAGGTTCACCAAGTTAGTTAATTTGTTAGATTCTTAAGATTTGTCAAGTTCACCAAGGTTGTAAATTGTTTTACGTAATAAGTATGATAGCTTGTTGTTAGGGTAGGATTGTGAAAACACATTAACTTGGTTCAGTTCTTTCTTTTGTAAGATTATGCCTTGGATCACTTTCTACTACTCACATTCTTAGTGGTGAGCTCACGCAGATATGCTTTGGCGAGTTGTGCTCACAATTGTGAGATGGAAGCTATGCTCGCAGATGTGTTTGAAAAAATATGCTCGCAATTATTATTGTCGAGCTTAGGATGCATAATTGTATATGCTCATTTCTCTTGCTTAAACTTCTGTCTTATGTACATTTAGAGTTAGTAAAATTCCTCCCAAAATGGTAAACGCGAATGTGAATTATGTTAATAGAACTGCGGACACTCTAGAGGGTGACAAGACTTTAGCGTCACTTGTGCGACCTCCTAGGGAAAATGTTTTGGATAAGATTGTCGAACTATTGGTACAAGCAATGATCGAGGCTTTCTAATGTATCGTTAATACCAATGTTGCTCCTGTCAATCGAAGGTTGCCACTAGAACTCCTGTGAGCTATAGGTGGTAAGGAATTCAATAGTATCAAGGGAGTTGATCCTACTACTACAAAATATTAGCTTGAGAGTGTTGAAAAGATCCTTGAAAAATGGTCTATATCGAGGAAGAAAATTTAGGATGTACTGTGTCCTTACTCATTGGCAAAGCCTATTGCTGGTGGAGCACTGTGAAGCAGGGAACTACTGTGAATACTGTGACTTTGAACTTTTCCCTAGAAACATTTAAAGAGAAATTCATGGGTGAGCAGTACATGAAAACTCACAAACGTGAATTTATTAACTCGGTGCAAGGCAAAATGTCTGGAGCTAAGTACGAGGCAGAATTTGTACGACTCAGTTAGTATGTTACTCATATGGTCTTTCTAACACCCTATACCTGGCCCGGTTGTCGAGCTCGAATATTAGGATGCCACACCATTGACTCGCATCTTACACAATATATCTTGTCACTTCAAGAAGGTAACATATTTTATTTTGACATTTTCATAGTGTTTGATTGAACATATTCTTAATAATCATTAATACATTCTAAACATACATCAAATGGTCTTGAAAATAATAGTTAAACATGCATAGTGTCCATTAAGCAAAATTTCCAAAACTAGTACGTAGGTATCGATACTGGAACATGGGTATCGATACCGTGTGGAAAATTGGTACCAAATTAGCATATTATTTTTCACCTAAAATAAAAAACTAGAAAATATCGATACATTTCAAAAAGTATCGGCAATTTTACCCTAAGTATAAATACTCGTGGTATGGTATCGATACCAAATTACGATTCTGACTCCTGCTCATTCAAAAATTCATAGAGGTATCATTTTTACAACCTGAATATCGGTATCTCTTCTTTAGACCTCAAAAATACAACACATATAAGCCTTCCAACCATCCCAATACAAGTCTATTCAACATACATGCTTTACTATATCAACCAAACATCAAATTGTCCATATTACTAGTTTCAAACATCATAATTAAGTCCAAGAAGTAATCAACATAATACTAATCAAAGCTCAAGATCCTAAGAGCAATTAAATCATGGAAACGTTCCATTTTTCATATCAAATTCTAGCATAAAGTCTACCACATTGCCTTATTCCTCAAACACAAGCGAATAAATAATAAACACCTAGGGAAAAGAAAAAATAGATCTTCTTGGATCATCCTCGGAACCACACCGCTTACATCAGCACGCAACTAGTCTACAACGGTTTTAAAAAGAGTGGGTGAGCTTAACAAGCTTAGTGAATGCCTAGAATAACTACCATGCAAACATGTCATCAAGCATTAGTGGAACACATACATAACACAATTAGGATAAACTCAAATTTATTGTCATATTTCATTTACTCATGCACGTTTAACAGTTTATTTACTAAGTCATCACATACACTTTCATGTATACATGTCAATACATACAACATATTTATAGTTAATTTGGAACTTGAGCTATGAAACGTAAAAGTGGGCATTATCACCACTCATCGGATACACGAATCTCCAACATAACATATAGACTCATAGAGTCAAACATGTCCTATAAGTGAAACATAAAGCTAACACTCTTCAACAGACCAAACATGTCTCGTTGAATGGAGCTTAGCTCACATTCCCTTATCTCTCGAAACATGTCCCAAGGCTTTAACGCCCAAATCACTATAGGTGAGTATTCACAAACCTATGGGATGCCCACTATATCCAACAGTCTCAAGAATCACAAGGCCAGAATATTTGTATTTAAACATACATATTACTTACAGATTTTTGTTTACTAGCACAACACATTTACATTATTTGCATAATATTATCACCGTCACTTAGCATGTATCGTATGCTTACATATACTCTTTCACAACAAAAATCATGAATTTATAACACATATATAACATCTTATTTCAGTCCACAATTTCACATTAACACAAGTACATATTTCATGAGATAAACATGAGTATAAGGACGCTTACAATCAAAATTTAAAGTAGGGGTTTAGGCTACTACTAAATTCCCATTAACACATTGAATCCTTTCCACAAGCAATTATTCCAACACTCACCAATATGCTTTCGTCGAAATGCCAAAAGCTTAAACTAGCCTTCCTAGCTTTTAGATGGTCCTAGCGAGTTTGTAACTTTAACACAATAATTCACACAACAATAAATTAAAAAATTAGCAAAGGACTCACAACAAGCAATAAAAAAATAAGCCTAAGCTATGTTCTCATGGAATTGAAACCTTTAACATATCTAACTTGAAATCCAAATATCTCGATCTACACTAAAACTTTTTCCTAAAACGAGTTTTATTCAACTAATTATTCATGTACGACTAATTCTCATCCTTTAATCTACACTAAACTACTCAATTCATGGTTTGACTTTTTCGATAGGTTTATGAAAATTTTTCAAAAAGTCATTAAATCCTTAGAAATTCTTAATGAAACTTAAAGTAAGTTTAGAAACCTTTTAATCTCATCAAAACTAATTGAAAAACACATTAAAACTACATTAATCAAAACATCCGATTTAACAACTAAAAATCCCAAAATCCACCATTAATGACTCAATTTTTAGCTTTTAATCAAAACATGCGATTTAACAACTAAAAATATAGTTTCAAAGACTAATTAACATTAAAAGCTAATGGTTAGATGAATGGTTACCTTTGATGGAAGAAAAATAGACTTTTGATGTGAATCCGAGAACACCCACACGTGAGGAAGATGATGAAATCTATGAAATTTTAGGATGTTTTCTTGAAGATTTATGAATATTTAATGCTTTGGGAAGGATGAGAATCAAAGTAATATAGTTTGGAAATAAAAACCAATGGGGAGAGCAAGAAAGAACAAAGAACAAGAAATAGAGGAATGCGAAGAAAACTAATGTAGAAAAATCGTAGATGAGGGTGATATTAAGTTGCATTTTAAAAACTGGTCCAACTGCAACATAAACACTCTAAATTTTGACCTTGTTACAAATTAGTTCTTTTTCTAAACTTATAAGTTTCTAAACATTTTCAAAAGTTGAATTGACTTTCTAAAAACCATAATAAAAAATATTACCGATATACCATGTCCAGTAATTCCGAACACTTTAAGGCTAAAATTCCTAGAATCTCCTAAAAATTTTAGGCCCTACTTTAGGGTGTTACAGACTTTCTAGAAAGGGATCAGTGAAAAAGGTTTCAATTTGTGTTGCGTCGTGACATTCAAATCTATCTGGTAGCACATGGCACGGAGATCTTCTATGAGTTGGTTGAAAAAGTGAAGGCTATCTAGGAGATTAGAGCAGTGGCTCCATTAACTGTAACACCCCAGACCTGATCAAGTCGGTCCAACTCAAATCTGCGATGCCACATAAGTCACCGGAGTGACAACCTATTAACTCTCAACCTAACCTCCAACACACCATAGATTTACAGCATTAAAATATTCTATGTTATCATAATGTAGCGAAATTTCACAATAATATGCATGAAATATAAAACATGTGAGCACGTAAAATCTACGTAAAGAGGAAAGGTTCACACATCAACAAATAGTAAAGACTTCAAGGTTCACATATTCGAACAAAAATACACATGTACTTAGAAGTTATTATTAAGGTCTGCACAAAAACATAGGTTCGTATAAAAATATACAACATGGTTCGCATACTGTATGGGCTTTGTAATAAGAAAGTTCATACCTTCAAGGGTTTGCATACTTTAATTGGGTTCACAAATAAGTAAGGCGTTCACTAATATGGGTTCACATACAATACGAGGTCTCAAACACATAGGGATTGTAACATCCCAAAATTTAGCTCAATAAAAATGTAGAAATATATTAAAATAAGGAATTGACTCAATGGTTGGTAATTAAATGTGGAGGTATGAAAGTTAGTTGGAGGTCCCAAGCTCAAGTCCCATCTCAAGCAAAATTCCCTTATTTTTATTTTGTTGTCGTCCAAGCCTAGTAAACCTAGATATAAATAATTTTTTACTCAAAATAATCAACCTCTAACTCTCTTTTCACTACCTTAGCCGTCCCTAACCTTCTCTCCCTTTCTTGATCTTTATTTTTTTCTTTCATTTCTCATTCTCTCACCATTGTTGTCGTCGCACCTATCACCACCATTCATTTTGATTTTTCTTTCTTTTGTCTTCAAGATTGAGCATCATCTTCATCCCTACCTTTATTCAATTTTTCTTCAATTAGAACAACCCCAAAACTAAAATCTTGAATCTCCAAGATGAACTCGAACCTTTCCAAGAAAGTATCATTGCCGCCCATCTCCATTAGCTTGTATAAGACCTCTTGTTCTTTTAATTTCTTGGGTAATCTTGCAAGTTAAAAATATAAAATTCTAGATATATTAATTTTGGAATTTTTAATGTTTTTAAATTTATTTTTATAGATTTTAATCATATCTCAAATTGTTTTAAACTTCAGCCCCAATTCTAGCCACCATGGGTGGTGGTGCTTGCGCATATGTGTAGAAAAGGGGGCTATTTTATTTATTCAATCCTTGCCATTTAATTTCATAATTAATTTGAGTTATTGAAGCATTCTAATAAACCTTTAAAACCATATCAATTAGGTAAAATAGTTCTTGATTGATTGGCCATTCGGAACTCACAAATTGGAAAGCTTAAGTGCAATTAAGCATAAAATAGTTTGTTGTTTCGGTATAGTTTTGGCGTAAAGGATATGGATTGATTAGATGAAGGAATTTAATTATTATTAGCTACTTACTTTAAAATATATTATTTAATTAGGTTCTAACCTGAACATCCGATATTAACCGTAAAGCCAAAAATGATCGCACGTACAATTCGCATCAAAATAGTGTAAGAAACCTAACTAGTTTAGATTCGTAAAATAGTAATAATTTCGATGATTGGTTTTAACCCATAATTGGGGTATTTAAAGGCTAGTTTAAATTTAAGTTTATTTAAGTTATACTAAACTTTGGTTTAGTTTCATATAAGAATTTATTAAGGAAAATTGGAAGATTTGCTAGTGTGTTGCGAAGAAGTGAGAAATATGGTGTGGGTCCTAAACTCGTAAATTTTTTGATAATGATAAATTTCATGTTATATTTGATAAATTATCTTTCTTATTGGATTGACTTAATAGCCAAAATATTAGTTTTGTGAGTGGCGAAACTAGGTATGTTAAGAGCCTTAAAAGATTGATATGTTGGCAAACTTGCTAGTTTAATAGTATGAATGTGTGATTGAGATTGTTATACTTAATTTTACTATGTGATATGAGAATGTTTGATTGAATAGTATGACTTATTGACATTAGGTTTATGCATAATTAAATGCATGAAATATTTTCTATGATGCATATTCATGAGGTTGCTATTTATGCACAATGAAAGTCGTAAAGTATGTGAAATTGAATAATATTGATAGATACCGTCCTAATGGTAATTTGAAAGTTGGAACATTGTTTCCTTTTATCAAAAGTATGTGATTATTGAGGACATGTTGAACATGTCAAATAAATATGAAAAGTATTGAAATATAAATATGTATGAGTTTGTGTGACATATTGCATATGTATTGGGTTGGGATATTTTGTGGTTGACAGAGAAGTTCTATGGAGTACCAGTAGCATATTAAGTCCGTGTATATTCGTAGTCAGTGCACTGCATTTGGATTACCGAGGGGATTGGCAATTTTATCGCATATTATATGTTATTGGCGATTGTTTCGCACTATTTGATATTCGATAGATTTTCTGCATTACTTTGATTATTGGTGGTTTTACTACATCAAGCTATGCTCGTAATTGTTGGACTTTGGCAGATAGCTTTTGAGGAACTCGTGGTGTGTAGCAGATGGTATGGGTAGGATCTCACATGTTCATTTATCATGATCATGCGCATTTAAATTTTTATTGATAATGTTTGAATGTGCTATGGGTATCTCCATAAAATTGCTTGAACGAATGCTTAATGCATGTTTGTTTAGTCTCACACTGATCTTATTAAGCTCACCCCATTACCTAAACTTCTCAGGTAATGAACGAACTTAGGATCTGAATTAGCATGCGAACGTACGATGGAATTTCGTCATATAATTTCCTTTAATTTTATTTTTTGTTTATTTTCTCATTATTTTTATTATTTGAATTTTGGGTTGTAAGTTATTTAAAATTGTGGTTTGGGACAGTTTGTGTTTTGGGGATTACCATGCATGCATGACACTCATACTTGGATTGGTTTTACAGATCTTGCATATTAAAATTGGACTATGCATGATACATTGCTAAGTTAATAATTTAATTAGTAATGATATTTTTTCACTGCTAAGAAGGTATTAAAAATGATTTTTCTAAAACAATGCCGACAATTAGGTTTTATAAAAATTCATCTTATTCGCTAATTTGATTAAAGCATAGTTGAACTAAGTAAAGGGACGTTTTCCAAAGTTAACAATAGAAACCACGATTTTATAAAATATAGTACTTGAAGGTTTCAAACTGTCATTAGAGTAGGTTCGACACTAATGTGTCTAATGTGGCCTTCATGATTCGGTCATAACGTCTAGACCGGTTTAAGAGGTTATAGGGGTCGCATGCATGGATTCCTCGCAACAAATCTGGTTCACATAAGAGGTTAAGTCATACTTAGTCAAAATTTATAGAACATAATAGGGCACACACAAAAGGAATGAAGCTTAGATCTTTATTCATACTGAAGGAATTCAATATAATCAAACAAACAAGTATTTAACTCCATGGTTCGTGAATTTGCATAATAAAATAATCCTAAGGAAAAATTTGTTCTATAACATTAAAGCCATCTACTACAAAAATTCTAATCCTAAGCATATAACCACATTACTTTTTCCCAGGGTTCACTGGTAGCCATCTTGATTAGCTTCACTTGGATCAATCACCTCGCCATTGTTTTCCGCGATCTACTTACCTATGAAGTTAGAGAGAAGTGGGTGAGTTCATTGAGAAATCAGGGAATATATAGGAAACATCATAGTATGCTTGGTTTGAAAACCAATTCGTGAGCAGGGCTCGCTGTGAAGGTACGAGACCTAGTTCGTAGTTACCTGCTTGTCAAATAAACATATAATTTTGCAAAATAGTTTCACATGCACTTGTAGAACACATATCATGTTAGCATAAATCTGATTTAAAAACCTGGCTTATTCTCATTTAGAAATCAAAAAACATAATCACAAACTTGACATGTCATTGGTGCTTGTTCTTGTTCTTATACTTTTCTTATACAATTGAAAACATAAAAATATGTTCATATACTTGTCATATTTGTATACTTGGATAAGATAATCTCCTTATAACACCTCACTTATGACTTAAAGATTCCTTAACATGTCCTATAAGTGAGTACTCAGAATGGCATGCCAATATATCCAACATAGGAGCTCATATAAGATACTTGTTAATATAGAGCTTACATAGAGAACTTACAAAAACATAGTTTGTAAAATCATGCTTTGAAGCATATCTTTAAAATATTTAAATCATGAGTTCACGTAAAAGCACGCATGAAACATATCTTTAAAAACATAATCACGTATCTTGGAAGAAGAATTTATAGAAAATCTTACTCTTGGAACTTAGGTTTTAAAACCCTAAGCTCCTGAAAACATAATGGTTCGCGCTCAAAACACTCACCGATTAGCTAAGAATTTAGACAAGTTTTGCTTTTCCTTTGTCCTTGCTGATAGATGGTTCAAATGGCTTGTAACATACAAAAATTACTTAACAAGTCACACAAAATTTAAACATACGAGTGAACCTAGTTTTTTGGACAATTAACCCTAGTAAAACATAGGCTTCCCTTGGTTTTAAGAACTTTGGTTCAAAACAAACACTTGACAAAAAATAATTGATGAGAGAAATTTTCATGGAAATTACTTAATTTATAGGCATTAAGTGTTTTAGTACTCTTAGTATACCTTACTTGACTAAGGAAAAGGGTTACGTGCATGGATAGTGTCCTAACTGAAAAACAAGTAAACTTCCTAGGTGCACACTGCTCATCGATCTTATTGGTGTAATCTGCTGAAAGTCTTTTAACAGACACTAGTTCATTGTACCACTAGCAAACCCCCTGCTGTGAAGTCCAAACATCTAGACCTAATCTCAAAATTTTACAATGTAACGGGGTCACGAAAATTTGGACAGTATGGACGAATGTCCAAGAGAGATCGCAAATCACATAACTCTCAAAAAGTGTTAGATGTAACTTTCAAATAGATTAGCCATGATAGCAGAATGTCACTATGACTAGTACTGGAAGCTCACCGAGATTGTCAAGTTTGTCGCTTTGTGAACACTGCGAATGTAGGCATCCTGAGGAATGCAAAAAATTGATTGGGGGATGTTTTAAGTGTGGATCCAAAGAAGATATGTTAAGGGACTACCCAGACCGGGTGGAAAGGCTGCAAGCTCCTAATTTAACCCTTACACTAGTACGAGCAGGTGCTCGCGATCAAGTCATGGTAGAGGCAGTGATACGGACAAGTTGGGCAGTGAAACCTAGCATACATTGTTTTCACCCAAATTGATCAGGAGGGCTGACACGAGCATATGCTGTTAAGGAACCACAAGATTAAGGAATGATCAACGTCATCACAAGTACCTTTACTCTGTGAACTATTCTGTTATTTTCTTTGATTGATTCTGGTTGTACACACTCGTAAATTTTGAGCAAATTGGCATGTGAGTTGGGTATTCTAGTAGGAAACATTGATAAGGTTATAACTGTCACTAGTGCATTTGGTGAAAGTATTTTGGTCAATAGAGTGTATTATAGGTGTTCCTTGATGGTCCAAAGACATGTCCTCTACATTTGGTGAAAATATTTCTGGTCATGCTCTTCGGTTTAGCTAATGTACCTGTTACGTTTATGGAATTGATGAATCGAGTGTTCCATGACTATTTGGATCTATGGGTGGTGGTCTTCATAGATGACATCTTGGTATATTCACGAACTGAGGAAGAGAATGATGCTCACTTATAAACTGTATTACTGATCCCGTGAGAGAAGTAAATATTTGCAAAACTCAGCAAGTGTGAATTCTATCTAAGGGAGGTAGCATTCTTGGGTCATGTGGTTTCAGCAAAGGGAGTTTGTGTATACCCGAAAAAGATTAAGGTAATTTTGGAGAGGAGACGGTCGAAGAGTGTCAGTGAAGTGCGAAGCTTTCTAGGTTAGCAAGATATTACCGCAGGTTCATTGAAGGGTTATCCACTATAGCGTCACCCTTAATGAAGTTGCTATAGAAGGATGGGCAAGTTCACATGGACAGATGAAAGACAAAAAATTTTCAAACAAATAAAGACAATTCTTACTAAAGAACTTATATTGATTCAATCAGAATCTGGGAAAGACTTTGCAGACACATGGCATTTGGTTGCATGCTAATGTAGGAAGGTAGGGTGGTGGCTTATGCCTCTAGACAACTGAAGCTTCATGAGCAAAATTACCCAACCCATGATCTGAGTTAGCAACAATAGTGTTCTCACTCAAGTTTTGATGACACTATTTGTATAACGAGCGATGTACCATCTATAATGACCATAAGAGCCTCAAGTATCTTTTCCAATAGAAAGAGCTAAACTTGTGATAGAGAATATGGATAGAACTGCTGAAGGACTATGATTGTGTGATAGAATATCACCTTAGAAAGGTAGACGTGGACTTATGTGATAGGTACATGAAACCGATGACTGAATTTTGAGCTCTTTTTGCAAGTTTGAGTATGACAAGTGATGGGGGATTGCTCGTCAAATTACAAGTAAAACTTACCCTCTCACAATAAATAAAAATAGAAGCAAGTCACGGATAAAAATTGGTAAAGTGGGTTTGCCAAGTATAACAAGGTGTTCAAGGGGACTTCGCACTGACTGAAGAAAGGATACTCTATTTCCGTGGGAGACTCTATATACACTGTGACAAAGAGCTTACAAATGTGATCCTTACTAAAGTTTACAGTAGCCTTTATTCAATGCACCCAAGAAGCAATAAAATGTACAGTGACCTTCGCAAGTTGTATTAGTGGCTTGGGTTATAGTGAGATTTCACCGACTTTGTAGCAAAGTGCCTAGTCTGTTAGAAGGTGAAAGCAAAGCATTAATTTCCTTTAGGATTGTTACAACTTCAAGGTAGAAGTGGAAAAAGATCACCATGAACTTTGCTTTAGACTTGCCGCTAATTTCGACAAAGAATGATACAATATGGGTGATTGTGGATCGACTCACAAAGAGTTTGCACTTCTTAGTAGTTTGTACAAATTATACATTACACAAATTTATGGAAATGTACATCACAGAGATAGTGCGACTCCATTTTGTTCCAATTTCCATTAACTCCGACCGAGATCCTTGATTCATTTTGAAATTCTAGAATAGCCTGCAAGAAGCTTTGGGAATGAAACTTAACTTCACTATTGATTATCATCCGCAAACAGATGGCCAATCGAAGAGAGTGATAAAAGTACTTGAAGATATGCTGAAAAGTTGTGTGTTAAAGTTCGCAGGAAAATGGGAATGATATCTACCTTTGGTAGCGTTTACATAAAATAATAGTTATCAAGCCAACATCTAAATGGCACCCTTCAAAGTGTTGTATGGAAGAACATGTAGAACCCCTTTGTGTTGGGAAGAGCTAGATGAAAAATGGGTAGTCGACCAATTTTGGTTCGCAAAATAGATGAAAAGGTAACGATGATATGCGAACGACTAAAGACTACTTCTGACAGAAAAAAATCCTATGTAGACTTAAAATGATGAGACATTGAGTACCAAGTAGGGGAACAAGTGTTCCTAAAGGTCTCTTTATGGAAAAAAGTTCTGAGGTTTGGGAAAAAAGGGAAATTAAGTCAAGGATTCATTGATCCTTACAAAATGGTTGAAAGGATTGGTCCAGTGGCCTATCGACTCAAGTTTCCACCAGAACTTGAGCAAATCGATGATGTTTTCCATATGTCTAGAAATCTTTTAATCATGTCAAAACTAATTGAAAAACACATTGAAACCACATTTTTACCCAAAATATCAAAATCCACTTAACGATCCAATTTTTGGCTTTTATTTAAAACATGTGATTTAACAGCTAAAAACTCAATTTAAAGGATCAAATAACATCAAAAATTAATAAGGATTCAAATCACTACCTAAGTTAACAAAAAACTGAACGTTTGATCGAAAGCCCGAAAAACCCAAAAATTCAACAATGGAGAAATCTATGGTGTTCTTGGATTTTTTTTCTTGAAATTCTATGTATATCTATGGCTTGAGGAATGACATAAATCTAAAGAATTATGTTTGGGAATTAAAATTGAATGGGAGGAGTTTTGGAATGCAATGGACGGTAAAACAAAAATATGGAGAAGGGGCTAACGTTGGTTTTATAAATATGAAGGGAAAATAGGGTGAAAATTAAATTTCTGTTGAATTGCCTTTTAAAAGCTCATAATTTAGACCCTTTTACAAATCAATCATTATTTCAAAATTAGAAGTCTTTTGAACAATATTTTCAAAAATCATTTTAATTTCCAAAATGCCATAGAAAAATATTTTTGAATACCATGCTAGCGAAATTCTCGAGCTTACTGGAGCTAAAATCCCCATTTTACCCTCGAAACTCCTATGCTCAATTTTGGGGTGTTACAATTTTCCTTCAGTAAAATACTGAAGAAGATGAAAACTCGGCCTTGAATGATGGAAGTGAATGAATATAGATACAATAAATCCATTCGTACCCCCTAAGAAACCTCTCCCAAAGAGGAGCAAGGGGTAGAAATCAATAAATTTTAAGCTAAACATTCTGGATGTGTACTGTAATAAACAACATCTTCAACCTCTGGATTCAATTACTCTAAAATATTTGTCAACAAATGTTGTGCATGTTGCTTGAATGGTCATTGATCGATCCTCTAGATTAGATTTTTGCTCGCAAATGCTCTAAAATGGTTATCTTCATCGTGTCTTTGGATGATTTTGTTTGATTTGAAATGGGTGCTCTGATAATGGTTTTGATTCAGAGTTTCAGCGCTTATATTCCCTAAATTAAAGGTTATATGAGTTTTCGTGCGCTCAAGGGACTTTTGGTTTTGGTTTTCCATGGAACTATTTGAAGGTCAAGTATTCTATCAACGTTCATTGCACCAATTGTTGATACAGTATCAACAAAGGTAAAAATAGAGAGGGAATTTCAAGTAGCAGGGAGCGGAAAGATCTAAAAATAATCGTCTAGCCTCTCCCTAGTCATGAAGATGAATCCCTTTTTTAGTACTTGGATCATGGGTAAATCAGTCGGATCCCAAGTCAGATTATTTCTATTATAATTATGTACAACAACACTCTTAGAATATCTCAAAATAATCTTAGCCATCTAATAAAATCAATTTTTTACTTTAAACTTTTTAGTTAAAAATTGACATCGTTAAAAAATGATTGACTCCTCAAATACTCTATTTAAGTAGGAACCTAAAGGATAATTTGATATTGCTTTGGCACTTCGCGAACAAGCTGAGAACCAAGGATATGGAAAACACTTCATTGGAAGTGGCCTTCGATAAGTTTACCAAAGGTATGAGCGTGTACAGACCGTTTTGGGACCATGTTTTAGGGTATTGGAAAGAAGTTTGGAAAACCTTGAACGAACGGTGATAAAGCTAGCTCAGTTCCTAGGATGCCTATTTTTCGATGCGAAGAGACAAGTGTTGTGGTCGATGGTATATTGATATTATGCAACTTTGACAATTTGAGGAATTTAGAGGTTACCAAAACCGGGAAATTGGCATCGGGTGTGGAGTACAAGGCATTTTTCAGACGTGGTAAAGTTGAAGATGCTAAGAATCATTTGACTCCTTCAATGATAGAAACGCTAGACAAAGTTACTAAAGAAAAGTTGCAAGGCTACGGGCTAAAGTTTTTGGTCCCTATACTTGCCATAATATTATGTTCTGTATTAATATAAGTGCGTGTTTTTTTATTATGAGATTTTGTTCATTGTAACATCACTTTGATATGTTCGATACAATCTTCTGATTAATTTTTCTTCTTTTATAAGTGTGAATCAATAATTGTTGCCTTTTTACTAAAATGACCCTAAAATTTAAAAATTATGAAACTGACCCACTTCTTGATTATGTACGTAAATGACCTAAAATAAATAGTAAAAATTAGTGGAGCAAAAGAGTTTGGTGCCACCAACATGCCATGTCAACCATTACAATAAAAAAAAATTGGTGGAGCCATAGAAAATGGCGGCACCAGATAAATATTAAGGAAATACTGGTATTTCTCAATAATTGGGAGGCCAAAAACAATTAATGGTGGTGGAGCCATAGAGAATGGCGCCACCACTTTGTTGTATCAAGGTTAATTTTTTTATTTTTTTATGTAGTTGTTTTAAATTTAAAAAAATATCATTTTATTTTGTGGTGCCACAAAGAATGGCGCCACTAGTGTAATCTGCCACCTTTTTTAAAATGTTATTTTATTTGATTATGCCATAAAAATGGCGCTACTAGTGTAATTTGCCACACTTTTTTAATTGTTTTGTTTTATTTCAAAATTTAGAATATTATTTTACTTGGTGGTTCCATAAAGAATGGCTCAACCATTGTAATCTGCCACTCTTTTTTTAAAATTTTTTTAATTTAAAATTCAAAATGTTCTTTTATTTGGTGGTGCCACAGAGAATGGCATCACCCCTTCCACAAAAATGATTTTTTTTATTTTGGTGGAGCCATTCTCTTTTGCATGACCACCTTGGTCGTACTACATATATAGATCATTCTTGTAACATTTGAATTGGAAAAGAAGAAAATAGAGAAATTGTTGTGTTTAGTAGGAGAGCTCAGAAATTGTGGTGAAGATGAACAACTCGGTGTTTTTGGTGTACGTTCTTTTTTATGGTGAAATTGTAGAAGGTGATGTTGGTTGTGTATTTCAAAGACGGCAGATTATTTACAAGTTTTCAATCTCTATAGATCCGTTGAAATCTTGTGAGATGCAACAGTTAGATGATGATGATTTGGGCACTATGCTAGAAATATGATGGTGCACGGGGAATGAGAATCCCTCTTATTTGTTGAGTTAGCCGAATTAGAGCCCATTGAGAATGTCAATCTAATAAGTCAACATTTTAGGTTTGACTTTAATCTTAATGTCGGATGGACAAATCAGTAAGACTACGGATGGACATTGCAGATGCCCGAAAATTCAAATTATGGTGGAAGTTCGTATAACAACCATATCCTAGGTCCCCATCTACAAATACATCTGGAAGTGATAGGCACCGATCTAGTTGTTGAAGAAGGGTCCAATAATGGTGAAGATTTTGATCACAACATTGAAGATTATAGTGATCCCAATCTTGATGAGAATCGAAAATGTTGACAATGAAGGCTTGGAGGTGGTTGAAGATGTTCACGCCCCTTCTTTCAGTAACCGAGTCATGGATTATAATGACCCTTGCGGTAACATCTTGAGCATATATCCAGATGAAACGCATGAAACTGAGTTCCTTGAGTACATTGATATAGTCCCTACTCACAAATTGGGGTTAAATTTGCAGTTGAAAGAGTTGTTTATTGGGAAACGATTTGAGAACAAGGTAGAATGTGTGTTTGCCATCAAATAGTACAACATAAAGGTGTCGATTGGTTACAAGGCCGCAAAGTCTACAACCTAAAATTCTCCTAATTATTCTTTGAAGTGAAAAAGTGAAAATTAAATTACTACCATTTCCTCACCAACAACGATGCCAACAACTTGAGTACCACCGAACGTACTAACATTTAGAGTGTGAATACTACAGTAAAAGATATGGATATATGAGGCAATATCTACAAGTATATGGGTCCAGTTGTAATATAGTTATAATGGAGTAGGTGAGTACTCCGAGGATCGTACCCAATGCAGGCGAGTGTTAGGTCAATTTTAACCTAAACACCGAAAGATCTAATTAGTGTTTTAATTTAATTATAGTACGAAGGTAAAATAAAATGAGTTTTTCATATTTTTATAATAATAACATAAAGTAACATAAAAAAAATAAAATTCAAGAGATCAAAGAATAGAATAAATCAAATTTGATTATGGGCGATTAGGTCTTTTCGGTAATCCCCATCAACTATCACTTCGAGTTCATCGTCAATCAAAATAATAAGTCGAGAAGGACAACTTATCTTTCGACCTCACAGTATAGGGTAGTTTAAGTGAAGGTGTTCACAAATAGGCCATACCAATTTTGGGTTAATTCCCACCTTGATGACTTGGTTCCTAGGATTGTCAGGCCTAGGGTTTTAGGTTCTTCATTTCCCAAATAGTTGATCCCCCATAGAAGGATTAGTTCCTCACGACTTTCTTCAACAATATAGAATTGATCTAAAGAGAGGACATGATGAATGAATTGAAGTGTAGAGTTTAGGAAAACGCCTGATTTGTATTAAAGATGAATGTGGATCCATAGAGTTTGATTGCCTTCACAAATTAGAACTCTCGATAAAACAAGAATAGCTTGAAAATAACTCTAAAAACCTAAAAGAAAGAAAATCTAAACTTAGAATTAAAAGTAAAAAGAAAAATAAACTAAAGAATTGTTGTCTATAACATGTGAAGGAGCCTATTTATAGATTTTAGGTGGTCGTCGTCCTTAACCCTAGGTTAGTTGACATTCCCAAGCTTTAAGTTTGATTGTGTAGACCAAAATGCCCCTGGCTTGTGTTAGTTTCTATCCAGAATCGATGTCGTGACACAGCAGGACCTATGTCGCTAAAAAGGAGTTAGTATACTCCTCTTGGGATATCTTTAAGGGTATTTTGTGATACCCTTAGTCTGTGTCGGGACAACGGAGCTAGTTTCATGATTTCTCTATTCTACTCCATATGTTGTGACATAGCAATCAACATCTATTTATTATGCTTTCTAATGGTCTCCTGCACACTTACATAGTTCATTAGCTCCCCTTAGGCCTCATTCGCCCCTAAGGTCAATAAAAGACTCAATTTGTACATTTTATGAACTTTAAGAACTCTTGTAAAAGCATAATTAAAACCTAATGAAAATGCTTGCTTTCAAGCTCCTAAACAATGAAAATTAGTTTAATCTACTACACCGAATTATGATAGATCAAACTCCCCAAACTTAAGTCATTACTTGTCCTCAAGCAACACAAACAAAAACAAAAAATAAAAACAACGTCTCTTGAAGAAGTAGAATACAAGTATTGACTCCAGAGCACAAGACTAGGTATTTCATATTCATGAACAACTTTAACATGATGAATAATTGACTTACCAATTTTGACCACAACCATCTATGTTTAATAATTTACTAAGTATACAAACATTTAGGGTCTCACCTCTAAGGGTCCATCAATAAAACATATAATTAATTTGCTTATCCGAGCAGAATACAAATAGTAATTTATGCGATTGTTTAATATAATGTTCATTCATGTATAAGGATATTTATGTCACATAGGACTTTTCAGCTTGTAACATTCTGAGGCTTAGGATAGGTATTGAATTCAAAAACAGTAAGCATCAAAGGGGTTACAAACACTAAAATAGTTTGGCACATCGTATCGATCCCTATTCTTCCCCATTAGTGACCCTTACCCGCTCACCGCTTTATTTCTTCTTCTCTCACCTTCCTTGTTTCTCCATATAAGAAATCATAGCATGACATAGTAATTATGACTAGCCTACGAGTTTTTGTGCACTAATGAATGAGTTTTTTTCCTTATTCTTGTCACTTTGTCACTTTCTCTTTCAATTCATCTCACTCACGAATGCTTTTTGCTTTTCAAGAACTTTTCCCACTCTTACTGATTTTTTTTGGATTTTTCATTTGTTTTTCACTTTAGGCTAACCTATGGTTCCTACATCACACCAATCTTTCCTATTTCAATCTGTTTTTACAAAATCCACCGTGATGTATCTACTTAACCCTCAATACGTATGGCTAGACATCTAAAGTTGTGTAGTTTAGGACCAAAGAAAAAAGACAAATACAAATTAACGCTTTAAACTCGGGTTTTGTAATAAGGTTCATTAAGAAGTGTTTAACAAACTCAATAATTGGTTATAGAGGTGAATAATTATGGGTCACTTTTTTGGCTTTGGGTATGTTCTAAACAATTCCTTAGGTCACCCCTTAAATATCTTATTTTGCACAAATTTAATTAACCAAACAAACTCAAATTCAACCATTTATCATTCATACTAGTATGCTCATTTCCTTGTATTTTCTATGTCATTTGTACAATCGATTACTTAATGCCTATTTACAATGCTACTAACCAATCACTTGTATTTCTACAAGCTCAAGAACACAAAATACAAGAAAAGTCAAAGAAAAATATAAAAATTTAAAAATTTTAAATGTTACCCCCTACACACTTTAGTTGGCACATTGTCCTCAAGTTTTGGCCATAAAAAGATAATGAGACAAATTACCTGATTGATCGTTATCACTCCAACTACTAATGGTGGGTGTTCCTCCTTTGGTCATGTGAAGCTCGAATTCTTTGAGTCTTCTTCGTGTTGGGTTCCTATATAGAAACCTTAAACAAAATGCAACATAACTAAGAATCTACTATTAATCATATTCCTACAAAGTTAAATTAAAATCATCCAATGATTAATACAAGTCTTTTCAAAAAAGGAATTATAAAGATGTTCAATCGTCCTCCTCAAAATCCATCTCCTCGCTTCTATCTCCCTCTTCTTCCTCATTCTCTCCTTCCCCTTCACTGTCATGCACCTCTTCCTCCTACTATAGATTTGTGGCCCAAACATGTAAGGTGTATAAATGGGGACCCGGATGTTATTTTACCTAGCAAATTCTTGAATTATTGGCCGTGACTTTTGCATCCATTGTATCATCCAATCTAGCTTTGGATGACTACTCTCATCAATTTCTTGTTGAGCTCGTGTCAACCTTTGTGATGAAGTTGTTGTAGTTGTCACTTATTGTTGTCGTTTGTTCTAATCTTTTATTTGTTTTGCTCACAACTCTATGTACTGTTCGAACAAGGTGTCACCAATAATACTTCAGAAAGGTTTTAATGACTACTCAATGGATGTTATAGGTACACCTGCCTTTTTGCATAAGGCTATCACTAAGTGGGAAAAGTAAACTCCCACTTTTTGGCCACTAATACATTTTTCATGTTTTGGTGGATCCATATGCCAATACATACATGCTTTTTTTACAAAATAACATAAAGTAAAATAGCTAAAAAGTATTAATGTAAGAGACGTTTAAAGTAGTGATGACTCTTGTTCATACAAATTGGATCTACATTTTATCCTCTAGAAACATAATAGCTTCATGAAAGGATGTGGGAATATTGGTATTTGGGCGATATTTTTGTTCGCCTTCCTTTAGTTAAAATGTTTATAATGTTCTCCATATCTATGTCTTGAAAATACTCTACATCAGTTTCATCGATAAAATCTTTTTCATAATATGGAGCATTATAAAAATCACAAATAATTCGAGTGGTTATTTGCACTTCCTTCCCTCGCACAAGTACTATTTCCCACATATGGCCTTCAGTATTTCAAGACTCTAGGTCCCATAAGGATGCATAAAACTCTTGAACAATAGGGACCACATCATTATCTAGGATCATCCAAAAATGCTCCCACCTATGATATCTAACTAATGGCCATATTTCCTCACAAAGAAACATGGATAAATCAAATCACCTTTTTTAAATGAATGTTTTTCCTTAAAGTTCATTATAATATTTTCCAATATTCAGATTCGAAAAAACTAGAGGGATTTTCAACCATTCATTGGCTTTGTTTCCATAGTTCTTCTAACTTTTCTAAGAGGCATTATTACAAGACTGAGAACGAGAGAAAAATTCAACAAATTCAATGGAATAGTAAAGAGTATTAGATTAGGAACCCTTAACCTCGTAGAAGTTGTTTGAATTCCTCATTTCATGCGGTGTCTATGGTTCCTTGAGTGTTCCGTTCCTTATGGCATCGAGTATGATTGAGGTATAGAGGTTTAAAAAAGTAGAGATTTAGGGTTTATGATTTAAGGAGTTGTAAGAGATTTTAAGATGGATGAGAGGCTAAGGACTTAAAATGTGTTTAAGGAGATAAATAATATGGTTTTAGGTTAAAAATTAGAGGTTTAGGTGTGTAAAAGTCGGGTGCAATGGGTTTTAACATCGTCGAGTTGCGCTATCGGGTCGGTTCACCAATAAAAATTTCAGCGATGTCGCGACACAAGGGTTCTATGTCATGACATCCTTGGTAGTTTACCGTTGTTGTGACATTGGGGTTTGATATCGTGACACACTTTAGAATTTTAGATTTTTTAGTGTATTGGCTTCAATTTCGTGACACTCAAAGTCCGTGTCACGACGTCGAGAGGATTTTCTCAGTTTTAAAAACTACCATTGGTGTTGCAAGACAGGGTTCCTGTGTTGGAAAAATGGCTCTATTTTTACTCAAAATTTCATTTTCTAATGTGTTATAGTTTCTATAAAACACAAAGTTAATGAAAATTAAAATTTATCCAAAATAGTTAGCTAAATATACAATAATTTATAAGAGTTTAGCATCAATTCAAATAATTTAAGTTTTACTATCGGATGAATCCGATAGTATCATCAATTCACTGATGGACGATTCTTCTGTTCTATTAGTATTAGTCTATTGTCCGTTGTGCCATTCCAGCTTTGCCCACTTGTCTCTTTCCTTAGACCTGTTTATTCTTTCTGTATGGATAAAAGGAAGTATATCCCTTGACTTGGGAGTGTTAGAAACAAATAATTCGTTTCATTTTTCTACTAACTTCCTTCTACTTTCCTCGCTTTGTTGATTACCACATTTAAAGATTTCAATCTCACCATTAATTTTCATGGTTAATTCATTTTTCTAAATCAATGGTGGGCCTTGAAGAGGCTAGAAAAGGTCTTCCTAATAAGATCGGTGTCTTTCGATCTTCTTCAAAGTCAAGAACCATAAATTTTGTTGGGATAATAAAGTTGCACACCTTGACTAACACATCTTCCAATACACCTTTTGGTTGTAATGAAGACCTGTTAGCCAATTGTAGTTTTTCAAAAATGGATAGCATCAAATTAATACTAGCTCCTAAGTCACATAGTGCTCTATTAAAATGAATGTTCCTTATCTCTAGGGAATAGTAAAACATCCCAGGTCTTTCAATTTTTAGGGAACTTGTCTTGAAATAATAACACTACAGGAAGTGCTTAGATTAACTTGTTCATCTACCTTAATTTTCCTATGCCTAGACATAATTTCCTTTAAGAATTTAGTGTACTTAGTAACTTTCTCAATTAACTCAATTAAAGGTAGGTTAACATTTAATGTTTTGAACAAGTTTAGAAAACTTACAAACTTGTTTTCATCCCACTTTTATTTTTCTTCTAGCCTTGAAGGGAATGGGATCTATACAACAATAGAATCTTTAGTTATCTTTTTTCTAGCTCAACCGTCGGTGCAATTTCTTTATTTGTTTTTGGTTCATCTTTAGCCTCTAGGGATATCTCTTGAGGGTCATCAACATTCTCCATATTTACCTCAAGAGTAGGGTTTTCTGGGCTATTCAGCACTTCACCTGATAGGACCTCCATTACTTTCACGTGCTCTTTACCATCCCCCTGAGGACTATTTCTATATTGATGGGAATATCGATACCAATTTTTCTTTTGATGTCACCCATCATGCTCATTAATTGGCTCATCTGATTGTCAATTTTAGTCAATTTTCTGGTTGAATTGGTGCACTTAGGCTACACATGTTTTACATCTGTTCTCATTGACTGCATTTCTCCTTTGATACTATCCAGACATGGACCACATGCAGTATGGTCACTTGGGTTGACCTGTTCCGGGTTTCTACAAATTGGGAGGTTGATAGTTAGTATTTTTAACTTGATTCGAACTATTACTTCCTCCTTAATGTCCTTCCCATCTCAAATTCCAGTGATCTCTTTAGTCAAGATTGTAGGTATTTAAATAAGGGTTCCCACCCCTATTTTCGATATAATTCACATCCTCAGCAGGATTGTTGATATAGTGGAAGAGCGATTTGTCTCCTCCACCCATAAATGGTGCATTATTTATAGAGTTGATACGGTTAAGTCTATCCACTAACTATTGATACCTGTCATCCTCTTGAATAGCTTTTACTGTAATGACTTTCTAGCCATATGTAAATCATTCAATTGGCCACTAGCAAGAGTTCAATGTCATGTTCTCAATGATTTCATACGCGTCCTTATATGTCCTATTCATAAGAGCTCCTCCTACTACTCTGTCTAATCCGAATCTGGCATTCACATCCAACCCATTATAAAACACCTGCAATTGCAAACACTCAGGGAATCTGTCGTGTGGGCATTTCTGAATCAACATTTTATAACATTCCCAAGCTTCATGAAAGCTTTCTCCTTCCATTTGTCTAAATACAACAATTTCTCTTCTCAGTTGAACTGCTTTACTAATAGGGAAGAACTTCTGTAAGAAGTTTCCAATGAGTTTGTCTTATGTCGTGATAGACCCTGATGCCTGTGAATCTAACAAAGAAAAGAATTGTCATTCAAAGAAAAGGGAACCAATGGAAGACGAATAGCGCCATCAATGACCCCGTTATACTTAAAAGTATAAAAAAAAGTTGGAGAAACAGTTTTAAGTGTTGATTTGGATCTTCTATCATTGTGCCCCTAAATTGCAGATTATTATGGATGATTTGAATCATTTCTAGCTTAATCTCAAAATTTTTAGCTATAATTGTCTGCCTCATTATGCTATTCTGAACCATGTCGAAACTTGGTAATGCATAATCTCTTAAGGTTCTCTCGTTATGAGCCATGTGTAAGTTTGCAAGTAACTATGGCACTGGTGGATCTTCTAAAGGGTTATCGTTGGCGTCGTCGAATAGTGAATTCCAGCGTGGTATGTTGGCTACAGTCGGTGGTGGTGGGTCTTGCATCTATTGCTACTATTGTTGTTACTATCGATGATTTCTTGAATTATTCTTTCTAGATCTATGATTGCTACTATAGGTGTTCCCCTACTATGAGTCATACATTAAACCCAGAATGAGAAGATTGGTAAGAATAAATTAATTAAAAACCGTATCTATAACCTAAAAATTTCCTAATTTTTCTTTGAAGTGCAAAAGCTAAAATCAATCTAGTAACATTGCCTCCCCGGCAACGGCGCCAACAACTTGACCCCCTTTAGACGTACTAACGTCTAGAGTGTGAATACTACAATTAAAGATAAGGATATATGGGGTGGTATTTGTAAGTATATGGGTCCAGTTGTAATATTGTTACAACGGAGTAGGTGAGTACTTCGAGGATCGTACCCAAGGGAGGCAAGTGCTAGGTCAATTTTAACCTAAACACCGAAAGATCTAATTAGTACTTTCATTTAATTATAATACAAAGGTAAAATAAAAGGAGTTTTTAAGATTTTTATAATAATTAAATAAAATAACATAAAGAGATAAAATTCAAGAGATCAAAGAATAGATAAATCAAATCTGATTATGGGTGATTAGCTCGCTTTGGTAATCCCCATAAACTGCCAATTCAGGTTCCTCATCAATCAACTAGTCACTATCCCAAGAGGATCTTCCGATATTCCACTCAAATAATGAGTTAGCAAGGACTACTTATCTTTCGACCTCACAGTCTAGACTGGTTTCAGGTGAAGGTGTTCACATATAGGTCATACCAATTTATTGTTAATTCCCACCTTAATAGCCTCCTAGGGTTGCCAGGCCTAAGGTTTTAAGCTCTTCCTTTCCCAAACAACTGATTCATTGAGTAACCCTACAAAATAGTTGATAGGTCATACTTCCACTCGTTAATAGATCTAACTTTTTTTAAACTTTCCAAATGTTTCCAATTTAGTCCCGGATTGTTTCTAAAGTATTTTTTAGGGCCTCGAAGGCTCGATTAAGGGACGATATGTATGTGAATGAATGGATTATATCATGTTTATTTCAATGTTTTAAATGTATTTTTAATTTTTAGTTTGTACGGTAATGCTCCGTAATCCTATTTTGGTGACGGATACAGGTTAGGGGTGTTACAACAAATTTTATTTTGGCCTCAAATTTAAAATGTCTTTTATTAAGGGGAGCAATTATTCAAAAATGAATTTACCAAATGTTTTGTTATATCAAAAAGGGGGAGATAGTTAAACTAAGTTTTATTTGATAAAAGATTTTTATATAACAAATTAAAAGTGTTTTTGAATTTAAGCTAAAATTGAAAAAAATTTAAATTTGTAGTCTAAAAGATAAAACTTTTAAACAATTTAAAATCAAGTGCAAATGATTTTAACCAGGTCAAAATGATTTCAATCAAGTTAAAATCATTTTAAATGATTTGCAAACAGTCGAAACTTCTCCAGGACAAAAGATATCAATACATAATGGACATGTATCGATAATTTTGTAAATATCGATACCCTTAGCAAAATCAAGACCAAAAAGATGTTTTGTTTTAAGAAACCTTAAAAATTATCAATACCATGATTTTGGTATCGATACTTTTTGAAAATAATTCATACCTTTCTCAAAATTGATACCAAAATAGTATTTTATTTCTTATAAACCCTACAAAGTATCGGTCAGGTATCGATACTTATTTCTGGAAGTATAAATAAAATATTTTTTAAGTATCAATTATTTCATTCCAACGGTTACTGAATTAGCATTCGTGTCAAGAAATATAGATACTCCTTTTGGAGGTATCAATACTTGCAGTTGCAGGTGAAATAAATGCTCTAGTTTTACATCCCCAATGGACAAATTAACTTCACCAACAACCTCAATGGATGGAAATCTATTAAGGGGTATAAATACCATCTTTTAAAGTCGTACAACATCCAAGAAAGCATTATCAAGCAAAAATCATCAATCAAACAACCTTAGAGCTTAAATTTTCATATTCTTCTTACATACACCTGTGAGCTTTATCTCTATTCTTTTGCTCAAGTGTATCTCATTGTATTTGTGCTTCAATTTGTAAACAATTTTATCTTGTAAGGGTTGTTTCTTTGTTTGCACATTTGTATCTCTTTGAGAGGGTTTGAAACTTAAGATTTAAGGTAGAAATCTTAAGGAGTTGTAAGGTTAAACCTTGCCCTCAAAGGTTGAAAAAATTAGTGAACTTGAGAAAATTCTTAGTAGTGGAAAACTAAGGTAGTGGAGTAGGCAATTGCAGTCGAACCACTCTAAATTCTTTTTGTTCTTTGTTTCATTATTGCCTTTGCTTTCACCAAATTTTTTAAAGACCAATTCACCCCCTCTTAGCATTTTCAGTTTGCTTTATCGAGCTATCACAATCATTCACGATTTAAGCTTATTCACTTTTTAAATCAATTATCCATGTTCAAAACACTTCCATCACTAACTCATATACTAAGCATTAGGCAAATTTACTAACTCATATGCAATTTAAGCACTAAGCAAATTTACTAAGCTTGGTAGGAACTAACCAAATTAATCACCAAGCCATGTAACATACCTAGCATTGAACTCACCATTTACAAATCAACAAACAATTTAGATATTTCAAATTGTCCAATTTCAGATCCTAGCATACCATTCATTCAGGAGTAAAATAAAGATTTCAAATCTAATATTATTGTTAATTTTGCTACTATTTTAAAGATATTTATTTGTTAAGTTGCACCTATGTTACTGTTATTTAAGTATAAAGATTTATTTTAATCTTTTTAGCATTTTAGATGTATTATATTTTTTAAAATAATATAAATATTTAATACAGGCAGGTGGGGCCCTAACCTATCAAACGGGCCTAAAATTTTTATTAAGGCCTAGCCTGACTTGGCCCATAGATAAATCCAAGAACAAGTTTAAGCATACTTATCCATAATAAATGGATAAGTTTGACAACTAATCAAGAAAGCTAAGACGATTTAACCAAACCTATAAATATGTAAGCATAGTGTGTATGAAAAGTATAAGTGGTGTGCAGAAAAGAACAAAAAAAAGAGACACTTTGTTAGATAGGAAACTAGCCACAGCTAGTATATAGAGAAAAAATATATATTTAAATTGTGTAATATTTGTATGTAATAAAATTATTTTTCAGTTATTAATTGTCCATACGCTTCCAATAAATTTAAAACATTAAAAATATTTTACATTGTTTATGCTTAAAATTTTGAAGAAAAGAATAAATATAAAACTAAAAATAATTCTAAACTACTTATTTTTAAAAATATATAAATTATATGAATGTAAAAACTGAACCCAAATCCAACCCTACCTCAACGATGAGAACTTCAACCACCATGTGGTTTACCACTGTTGTTGAAACAGTATTTTACAGCTTTTTCCATTACAAAAGCACTGAAAACCTTATACAAAAAACCCATCTAATTCAAAAGCAATAGGAAAACAAATAATCATGTCTACCGCTCAATCTTGTCCACTTCCCATAGCTTCTCTCCTTAAATATCGGGAAAAAGAGGGTTAGAAAAAGAATAAAGACAACCAGCTCATAAAATCCTCATTACTCGCTGAAAATGATTGTAATTCTCAAGTTACAGATCCAGTTTCTGATGTTCCCAAATACCTGCTAGAATTGAGTCTCACCCTAGAATGCAAGCATCGCATCAATTTTTTATGAGAAAGAATTATTTGAAATAACTAAATCAACATTCCAAGTTGAAATATGATGCAACTCTATTTTTAATATTATATTCTATTATTATATATTATATCATTTAGATCATATAAAAATTAATTTTATAATAATATATTATTACACATGTTAATTTTTTTAGAAGTCAAACCCACTTCTCAAAGCCAACAAAACTTTAAGCAAAGAGTGGTCGTACAATTTGGCTTTGTCATGTGGCAGGTTAGTGATAATTGAACTAAGGCTTATAGAGTGACTCCCGAGTGGATAAAGGATTAGAAATTTTACTAAGTACTTGAAGTATGAGAATGCGCCATTGGGGTGAAGACAGTGCAAGGCGAGTTGAGAGGTTTGGCGCACTCTTCAACATAGTATACGTCACCCCAAATTATAGAGGAAAATATTAATTCCTATTACTAAACCCCTAGTATAATAGGAACGATAGATATATTATCATCTTATTTTTTGGTTGAATTACTTAGTTGGCTTAATGAAGACTAGTTGGGAATGAGCAATGTTTCTGAAACTGATAGGACAATCATTTAAGATGATAGAGAAAGCTATTAATCATGGGTATCGAAGGAAAAGATAGTGGAGGGGAATAAGTTGGACCACTAAGTTTACCTTTTGTGTGCACCAGTATAAAGCCAACTTTAGCTTCCAATGCAAATTTATTGCTTTCTTTGGCAAATTGATATTTTATTTCAAATTTTCTTTGCATTTTCTAGGGAACGTTAGAGTCCAGGCTTGTTTGAAAGATTATAGTATGATATAGTCAATTAACTTCACTGCCATGAAACCTAGTAAATATCGATGAAACCTAAGCTATTTTCACGATTATTTATGGGATGCTAGGGTTTCCTGCTTTAGGGTCAGTTTAAAGTTTAAAGGAATGAAACTTTCAGATTCTAGGTTTCTAGATTAAATGTTTTTTAAAACTCGTTTAGTTTTTCTGGAAAAAAAATACCTGATAAGTTAACTGTTTATAGTATAGCTCAAGAAACTCCCAAAAGCTCTCGTGGCAAGGGCAAGGGACCTACTATTTAGTATTTGTTGTAGTTTCTGGTGAGTTCCTTCATACTCTATCTGATTATTATGATTATGTTCATGTATGGTCTAAGGTAAGTTTACATGTCTAGTAAAGAGTCCAATTCTACTTGTTAGTGTAAGGGATGAAAGGGCCTTACTTCGTGTTAAGTCATTACCCACTTTACTCTGAAAAATGAACCATATAGTCAAACAAAAAAAATGGATTCATGGCATTGCATTCAAAGAAAATAGCATTGAACTGACAGATTGGGGTACATGAATAAAGGTATGTAGCCTCTAGTAAGGAAAGGAAAATATTGAAATGATATATGAACACAGACCAAGGTTTTTGGCTAACACGAAGAATGTGGTTTGCATGAATGTTTGGGAGTAATGTATATGTCAAAGGAACAATGGTTTGTTAAAGCAAGTGTTGTATATGCCAATGGGCGAACTATGAAGAGTTTGCTTCTGTATGGTGTTCGCCAATGGACGAACAGTGTATCCTGCTGATTTAGAAAGGGTCAGTTAGTCGGTTTGATACCGTTTTACCTTAACATCTACTCTGGAACTCACTATCATCTATGAACTTACTCCATTACCTTTCCTTCTCAAGATCATCAAAGAAGTAAATGAACCTTCTAGGACTTCGCTAGAGGATATCATTTGCTATGAGGATTCTATTGTTCAGCACTATGCATGGCATTTATAAAGGGGGTTGATGTCAAGACTTATTGATTTCATGGAAATGTATTTTGTAGTAAAATTTTTTCACCCATCAAACTATGTTTCTTCATAGTATTTTTAATAAAGTTTTACAAGTCAATGTGTTTTGGCCCACTTGGCTTGAGAATTTTATATTATTGTCCATCCATATCTAACTGCTTTTGCGCTTCTAAAATCAAAAGATTTTAAGGCAGTAATGCACCATTCCTCAACTCTCCCTAGGGATCGAGTTTGAGGCGCTACAATTCTTTGATATCAGAACCAAGGTTTAGCCGATTCTAGGACAAACCGAGGATAGTGCCATACCTCTATCATTCATAGTACGCCTCTGGCTTGGTACCTAATGTTATGCATTAAGAGAGTTTTTTTTTTTTTTGTAGTAAGATAAGAAGAATGCCTAAAAGTTGAAGACAAGCGACTGGTAAGGATATGGAAAGCCATGTCCCCACCCAAGAACATGTTACTCTAGCCAATAATAACAATGCTTAAAATGCATTTAGAAACATGTTTTATACCATGATGACTCAAATGCTGGAGTAGTTCATGGGAAGTGAATTGGAACAACAGCCATAATAGCTAAAACAACCTCAACAACCACAACATCATCCTTAGCCAAGTCTTGAAATAGTACGTCAAGCACCACCTACTCCTCCAGCACCCGCACCTGTGGTTGCTCCCCCTAGAATTGATCCTGTTCAAAAGGTTAAGAAAAGATGAGAAAATGAATTTTTGAGAGGTAAGGGAGATGAACCCAGTATGGCTTAGCAATGGTAATCTCATTTAAGAAGGGTTATAAAAGAGTTAAAGTTTGACCAAGGGGATAGCCTCCGATGTGCCATATACTTGTTGGAAGGAGAAGCATGCTAATGGTGGGAAGTCGTAACCAGTGTTACCCCTGAGCATCTGATCGATTGAGAATTCTTCTTAGAGAAGTTTTTTGAAAAGTATGTTAACCCAATGTTTGTCGAACAGATAAAGAAGAACTTCCTGTATCTGAAACAAGGTAGGATTTCCATCGCAGAATATGAGAGTGAATTCTTGTGAACATGTTTCCATCTGAAAAAGACATGTGTGATAAATTCGAGTGGAGGTTTAGATATGAACTTCGCCATTTAGTGGAAGCTTCTCACTACAAAGCCCTGTCAAAAATAACAATTACAGCTCATAAGATGGAGTCGATCCTTAAGAATAATAATAAGAATTATGAGAAGGAAAGAATGATGAGAGAACGATCAAGTCCTCCACCTCCCTCTAACTTTCAGAAACCAAAGGATCACCTTTTTCCACCTTCAAGAAGGGAATCATAGACCTCCAGCTACAGACATGAGGGACCCTATAAGTCGACTGCATCTATGGCCAGTTCTAGTGGTTCCCGGATAGAAAAAGGGGAACTGTAATTTCTATGGAAGGAATCATAGAGGTGAGTGTAGAAAGAATTTAGGGGCTTATTATAATTATGGGTCTAGAGACCACATGATAAAACATTGCCCAACCATGTCCGAGTATAAAATAGAGGAATCTATCAGAAGTTCCCCGAAATGCCAGCATGAGAGCAAATTCGAAATGGCAACTAAGTCTAACTCGATGCAAGGGTCGCAAAGGAAAAATTTTGGTAGAACCAATTCTGGTACGTCAGCACTGGCCTAGGTGATGAAGGCTAAGGAAGACACAATCCTACTTGAGGTCATCACTGGTAATTTTTCCTTCCTCGATAATGATATTTATGCATTGATTCACCCTGGATCTACTCATTCTTATATATGCACTTAATTCATAGACGGTCTAAGTCTTAAAGTAGAATGTTCTAAGAACATCATATTAGTAACTAAACCTTTGGGGCAAAGCACTATAGTTACTAAGTTAATAATTAATTGTCCTTTAGCTGTAGGGGAGCTCGTGTTTTTAGTAGATTTGCTACTATTGATTTTTCATGAGTTCGATGCTATATTGGGATTAGACTAGTTGACTAGACATAATTCTATGATCGATTGCTGGTCTAAAAGTGTACGTTTGACAAGTTCAAAGGGAAAAGAGATATTATTATTTGAGAAAAAGTCAAAAGTAGCGAATAGGATTATTTCCATAATTTCTGCTAGAAAGTTAGTTTTTTAAGGTGTAGATGCCTACTTGTTGTATACCATGGACAAACCAAGTCTAGAAGCAAAGTCAGCCAAGTGCCCATGGTAAGATTTATAGATTTATTTCCTGAGGATCTCCCTTGTATGCCTAAGGGAAAAGAGAGAGAACTTTCGATAGAATTGGAACCTAGAACAACTCTCATATCATACATACCCTATAGGATGGCACCAATAAACTTAATGAGTTCAAAGAATAGTTGCAAGATTTGTTAAGCAAAGGCTTCATCAGGCCTAGTGTAACTCGTTAGGGTGCGCCAATCTTATTTGTCAAGAAGAATGATAGATGTATGGGCTTGTGAATAGAATATTGTTAGTTGAATAAGGTCACCATTAAAAATAAATACCCCCTACCCAGAATCAAAGACTTGTTTGATCAATTAAGTGGAGCTTCGGCATTCTCTAAGATCAAGAATAATGATGTACCAAAAACAACGTTCTGATCAAGGTATGGACACTATGGGTTTTTAGTAACGCCGTTTGGATTGACTAACATACCCCTGGTGTTCATGGATTTAATGAACAGAGTATTTCATTCGTACCTGGATAAATTTATAGTGGTCTTCATTGATGACATATTGGTCCATTCCAAAAGCAAGCTTGACCATGAGAAACACGTAAAAATTGTATTGATGACCTTACGCAAGCATCATTTGTATGCAAATTTTAGTAAATGTGAGTTCTGGTTATGAGAGATGCACTTCCTAGGTCAGTGATTTTGGCGAAAGGTATCATGGTAAACCCTACCAAGGTAAAGGCAGTTCTTGAGTGGAACTTGCTTAAGAATGTTATTAAAGTTTGCAACTTCTTAGGTTTGGTTAGGTACTACAGGAGATTTGTGAAAGGTTTCTCTACTATAGGCTTAGCCCTCACCAAACTGTTGAATAAAAAAGAGAAGTTCATATGAAGCGACAAATGCCAACAGATCTTTGAGAAATTAAAGGTGCTTTTGATTGAAACTCAAATGTTGGTGCAACCCAAGCTCGGACTTGGGTATACAATAGATATAGATGCATCTCTGAATGGAATAGGTTGTGTTCTTATATAAAAAGGGAAAGCCATTGTGCATCCTTCTCACTAATTGAAGTTGCTTGAAAAGAACTACCCCACGCATGATCTGGAATTAGAAGTTGTAGTCTTGGTGCTAAAGCTCTATAGACATTACCTCTATGGGAAAAATGCCATATCTTTTCAGATCATTAAAACTTAAAGTACTTGATAACCTAGAAGAAATTGAATCTATACTAAAGAAGATGGATGAAACTATTGAAAGATTATGACTTAATCATCTAATATCACCTAGAAAAATCAAATGTTATAGTTGATGCCTTGAGTAGGAAAACTATGGTGTCTTTGTTGTCCATGTGAGCAAAATTGACTCTGATCAATAATGGAGCTTTATTGGCAGAGTTGGTTGTGAAGGCGACCCATCTCTCTCGAATTTTAGAAGTATAGAAGAAGGATACCCAGTGTGAATGATTCAAGCAAAAAATGTTGTCAGGCAAATAAGTGCACTTTAGTATTAACAAAGAGGGTTTGTATGTTGTAATTCGGTGTAGCATATTAAACTAGTTTTCATACTTGAGGATCTTGAATACAAGCATTTCTATCTTATTTTAGTTAAGTTTTCATATTTTAGTTTAAATCCAATAAAAAGTGTACTTGAGTCTTTTATTGACCTTAGGGTCCGAATAAGGCCTAACGGCGAGCTAACGTACTTAGTGAATGTCCAGAAGACTAAGCAATGGCATAAAAACTCAATACTGGTCACTGTGTTGCAACACAGGGAGTTCAATGTCACAACATAGGGAGCAAAATGAAAGAATCCAAATACTACCTTTGGTGTCATGGCATACACCCGAAGCCACCCTAATCTAAATAATATTTCCTTTGATGTAGCGACATCGATCTTGTATAAGAAACAGTTACAAGCTAGGGGTGTTTTGGTCAACACAATGCAACCTAAACATGAGAACGTCAGTTGACCTAGGGTTAATGACGGTGATAACCCAAACTCTATAAATAGGCTCTTAAAACACTTGTTAGGGGACAACTTTCATACTCTAAGATTTCCTTTGTAATTTTAGTTTCAGTTTTTTCAATCTTTTAGTTTTTAGGTTTATTGCAGTTCTTTTCTATTTTGTGTTATTCAGAGAATGTGAGTTGTCACTGTGATCAAACTACTGTGCATTTTGTGCTTCAATTAGTACAATTCAGGATTCTCTTAAACCTTTCTCTTGAATTGTTATTCATGTTTATCTTTATTATCATGTTTACTATGTTTATGAGATCCATGGGGAACTAATTCTTTTATGGAGGATTAGTGAGTGGAGGTGTGATTAACTATTTTTATATAGAATTTTCTTAGTGGATCAGCGATTTAGAAGAGGAAGAACTTAAACTCTACACTTGACGACCCTAAGAAGTAATTTAGGTGGGAATTAACCCAAAATTGGTATGGCCTATCCATGAACACCTTAGCCTCGAACCAATTTAGATTGTGAGGTCGAGAGATAAGTAGTTCTTGCTAACTCATTAGTTTAGTGGAAGATCAAGAGATCCTGCTAGGGTAATGACTAGTTGATTTAGTAGAAACCGAAAATAGGAATTAGTTATGATCACCAAAGTGAGCTAATCACCTATGCCTAGATTTGACTCAGTTTATAATATATATTTCCAAAGTTTTTTTTATGCTACTTTCATTCTGTTATTTATAAAAAAAAAAACTAAAAACCTTCGTTTATGTTCTGTCGTAGTATAATATATTTAGATTATTAATTAGATTTATTTGCATTTAGGTTAAAATTAATTTAGTATTAGCTTCCCTTGGGTACATTCCTCGGAATACTTACCTATTTCGTTGTAATAACTATCTTACAACCTGACTCGTATACTTACGGACATGACCTTCATTTATATCTTTCAGTTGCAATATTAACACTAATGTCCGGAAGCATTCAAGTTGTTGGTGTTGTTGCTGGGGAGGTAACATTACAAAGTTGATTTTAACTTTTGCAGTTGGAAACACAAAAATATATAAACTTTTTTAGCTTCTTTTGAGCTCTAATTCATGCAGTCGTACTTTAATTATAAAATTATTAATTTATACTAAAATTATTAACATATTTAATTTTAATTATTTATATAATAAATTTACACAAATTTGATTTATTTTTGATAGTTTTACACAAAAGCTGAAAATCGGCTCAGCAGTCACCTCGAGAAGCTTGAACAGTTGGGGCAATTTTTGCATTGAGTGAATCAAGAGTATGGATAATTAATTTTCCAGCCATGACTAGTACAAAAATATTTATTGAATATATTTTATAATTGATTTTGGTGCAACATAAATTGGATTAAAAATTAATTATAAGCTTGAAGAAGAAAAATGGGCCCAATTGTGTTAAGAGAAGAGGACTGGTCCATCAAGGATTTGGAGGCCCAAACCGTCCCATATAGCTGTCTCAATCAGCTTATTTAGCTGGTTTTTATAATTTTAACACAACCCTTAAAGTTTCCCTTAATTCCGTTCAAACCCCTCCTCTTTTCATGCCTTTTATTTTTAGCCCAAAACTAAAAATAGGAATTTGAATCAATCAAACCTAGCTCAAAGCATGACCGACAAAGGAAGAGGAAGTGGCTGATATTTTCTTCTTTTTTTTTTTGAGCAATCATCTCTACCTATAAATACCCTTATTTACTCCCTCATTACTTATCCCTCACATCCCTCACTTCTCAAAATCATTCTCCATTTTCTCTCTTCCATTCCCTTTCTTATTTTCCTGTTTTCTTTGTCTTCCTTCCCTTACCGATTTCCCCTCCTGAAAAAGAGCTAGAATGCCCCTTAAAGTAGTAGCATTCAAGTTTTTGTGAAGGCCTTGGATCGACAAGATGAGCAGAGAAGAAGAGGAGTGCACTAGTCTGGCTTTAGAGGAACACCAGGGTTTGTTTCCTAGTTCCCTTCTCTTTATTTCTTCTCGTTATGTTGAGATCATGTTTATTAATATTTGTTGTGTTGTTGTTCTTGATCTAATTAAAATGACTTAAATTTAAACTGTGTTAAATTGATTGCATTCTGTTCGCTTAAATTATTAAAATCATTTTGTGTTGTTATAGGCCTTGGTAAATTGTTGAATTAAATAAAACCTTGCCTATGTTATACTTGCATTATGATTGTAGGGTAACAAATGAATTAGTTATTAATAGGATTTAAATTATAATTAATTGACACAGATTTAATTGGTGCATGTTTAATATTCTAAGGTAGTGAGAGTTAAATTAGTGATGGTATTAAACAATACTTTAGCCTTGCATAACTTGTAAGATTATCATGATTAAATTGTTTCAATATAGAATATATTTTTACCTCACATTATGAAAATTGATTAATTGTTTGAATTGACATAGGAATATGTTTAAGAGATTAATTGATTTTGTAGGTATGTATGTTCATTCGTTAACAAAATACCAAGTTTTCGTGAAATTATTCGTAACAACATGAACATAGTTTAAGTAATTTTAAGTTAAAGAATGAAATTGATGTAACATATTTATCTCATATTGATTAAATTTTTTTAGAAATCGTGCTTTGGAATTTTTAGTTTTTATTTTTCTTAGATTACTTAGTTAATTTTTAGTTTTATAAACACTTCAAAAAAACATCTTTTCCTTCACCAAATTGTTTAAAGTTGCATTTCATAAATATTTTCTTTCATAGTCCCTGTGGGTACGATAAATTGACATTACTTGTCACTTTATTACTAGTCGTGATTGTGTACACTTACACATTTCCTTTGTTCCAGAGCCTAATAGAATAATTAGGAAATTTATAAATTATAGATACGATTTCTAATTCCTTTTTTTTTTATTAATTTTGTTTTATCTGACTAACACTATTCTTTTCTTCACAGAATTCCTAGTACATACACTTGAAAAGAGGAAAGATTCCTACAAAAGTAGCCACCAACACCAATCATGGATTAATTTGGTTACATATGGTCCGATTATGAAATGAATTATGATGATGGAATTTATGAAGAAGGAGTCTATGATGAATGGGAAATTAAGGAAAATCAGAGACTGTTAATGCTAGAATTGAGCCAACTCAGAGATGAAGTCTCAACAAATCCATAGAACATCAACGAGGGCACCAATATAGAAGAATTTTGCCATAGGTTTGATCAAAATCAAAGCAAAAATGAAAAGAAAAACCTAACAACAACAATACTTGGGGAAGGTGAAATCTAAAGTAGCCAAGAAACCCTAAGTTTTGAAAATAATCAAACTGAACCCAATCAGTGCAGAGAAGAAACAATGTTATAGAAGGGTGTCCAAATTGAGATAGATCCAAAAGTGGAATCGATAACTGAATTTAATAATGATTCAAGTACTAAATTTTCCCTTTTTCCAACATCGAGTCCATCACAATGGGATTATGAGAAACATCAAGACATAACTTAAGAGGTAAGTTGTGCAAACATATCTCAATTTTTTTTGTAATATACTAACTCCTATAGAACCAATAGGGAATGTTTTAATGTCCTTAAAATTAGTAACAGAAATCAGGAAAGAGGGTAAGAATTTTAAAAAGGAGACACTAGTCAACATTAATACCTTTTACAAAATAAGAATCCTTAATCAGGTACCTTAAACATTTAAAAATCTAGAGACTTTCATGATACTCACTCAGCTAGGGACTATGCATATTAATAAAATTTCAAGTAAATTAGAAGATATCCTTAATTATATAACTAAACCAAAGAGAAAATCAAAGTTAGGGAAATTAGAAAGCATCAACGTCTTACTTGAACCACATGATGAAGGAATTAGCCAACTAAAAGAGATGTCAGGAGAAGGATGAATAAACCGATGCAGGGATAAGGTGTGGACTGAGGATATAACCAAATATTTCGAGGTAAAATTTGAATAATTTTTGGTACTAGAAGATTTTTTAGGTCCTACAAGGATTATTAACAACCCTAGGAGGAGAAAAATCAAAGGTAAAAGTAAAACATATCATGAGAATAATCCACAGAAACAGGACTATCAGAGGTATATGGGATGGCCAAGTTACAAAATTCTTATAAATCTGGACAAGCATTTCGATTTGAGAAAGGTATTTTCTATGATAAATGTAGGATGCAAGAACATATTCAAAGAGCGGGATAAATGAAGAACAGTGGAGTGGAATGATGGAAGTTCGACCAATTCTGATAGAACCAAAACTAGAGGAGGATCCACATGTACATTAATCAAGTTGACGGATGAATTCAGGAACAAGACTTACCATCCTTATTTGAATTTTAACTTTATGCATATTATTGTATTTTTAACTAACCCTTAGCTTAGACTTTAATTTTTATTTAAATCTTTGTTTATTATGAACTGAAGCACTCTAAAACTTGAGAATCAGGGTTGAGATAGAGTTAGTGTAAGAACATGACATCCCTGTGTCGTAACACCGCTTCCAAAATGAAAAGAATCGAGGAAATCATCTCGATGTCGCAACACAGCACCTTTGTGTCCTGACACAAAAGCTAGTTTACCTAGAGTTCCAAAATTTCAAGGCGTGTCGTGACATCGAACCTCGATGTTGTGACATCAATAGTTTGGCAGGTGTCGCAACACAAAACCCCTTTGTCACGACATTGCTACAATATTCTGTTGGATCAACTTGATCCATCATGCAACCCGACTGATTAAACACTATTTTTTACCAAATTTTAACCTTAAAACCTATATTTGAAACCCTAAAAACACTGTAAGTCAACATCTTAACTTATCTTAACCCTTGAGATCTCTCAAAAGCTCTCAAATTTTAGAAAGCTTCAAACCCTTCTTTTTCATTAAAATCCTCAAATCTACAAATCCTCTATTTCTTCTTTAGAGTTTTATTCGGTGTAAGTTCTACATCAAAATTTCGTAAGAAGAGTCATCCTAAAATTTGGAAAGGAATTAACAATACTTCAACATCAAGGTTATGAGTTCCAAATTTAGAATTTATTATTCTATTGCTTTTGAATCACATTGCCTCATAGTTTGCTAGTGTTCCTAGTATAAATTATAGTCATAATAGCTCCTAGGAAATCTAGAAAGACCAAGGTACAAGAAACACTGGTTTTTTCTAAGCCATTAAAATTCAAAACCTGAATGCCTAGAAATACTCTCTCGATTTACAAGGAAAACCTTCTATTCAAGAAAGAGGGTTCAAGCCATTGATGGTTCTCTATAAAGAATTTTGGCCATTAGTTCGGTGCCATCAATGGGAGCGAATTTGTATCACTCCAAAAGAAAATGGAGTTATCCCTATTTTAGGGATCAAGAAATGAGGAGATTGTACGCTACAATCTAGGAAGCCGTAATGGTAATAGCTTAAGAAGTAGAGGTAACTCCTCAAGATATATGTGAGTTTTACAATGTTCCATACTAGGCAAATCATTTTCTTGATAATATTGATTTAGACAAATTCAAAGACATAGAAATGGATGTCGTTGTAAAATACTTAACTCAAGGAAGAGGCATATGGAACCATAAACCGGATACCAAAATACCGACAAATTTCAATCAAGAAATTATGTTTCCGGTAGCTAAGATTTGGATGTAATTTATCTATACTAGAATAGCACCTGAATTGAATGTTTCTAACTTTAAATACTTTTCTAGCTATTTTGTTACACGGTATAAGTGGCCAAAAGGTCAGTTTATTTTTTCCTCACCTCGGGACAACATTATGCAGGAAGAATGGGGTCTCAGTGGAGGACAATGAGCACTTCATGAAGCCAAAAAAAATATTGATTGGAGATTCCTTAAACACTCAATATGTTGAGCTTCAGAGGAAAAATATTATAAATTGGAACCAAAGAAGGAAACAAAAAATGGATGTTTCTGCATCACTAAAGAAATCAACAACAAATACTCGAAAAGAAATAACGAGAGAGACCACGAAGTTAGATTGGATGATTCACTGGATGCAAGAATTAGGACCAATCATCCGAGAATTTGTGCGACAAAACAACATCAGAGAACCAAACTGTCCGCCAAACTTGGATACAATTAGATCATTCAATATTAGCTTCGAGGAGTAAAAGAATGAAGAAGAAGAAGAAAAGGGAAGAACGAAGCTATCGGACAAGACTTCCAAAGGGAGGAGGATGATTATGAGGTGGAATTTTAGCCGCAGGACTTCACAACAAAGGGGCATATCATACGTAAGCCAACCCAACATGCACCTCTGACAGGTGGTAGCTTTCATCAAGGATACATCTTGGGGTAGGGGAAAATATCAATAGGAAGGGAGCACTCACCTCATTTTGATGATTTAGATGATGGTTAATCTAAATTTTTATTTTTTTCTTTTTTGAGACTGTATTAAATTTTACAATAATTTTTATTTTTCTAGGAGTAGGATTAATAGTAGATTTTATTTGTTATGTTTTTCTATTTCGAGTTTTCTATGTAGGAACCCCACATGCAAGAAGAACAATAGTTTCGAGCTTTAATGAAAAATAGAAAGGAACACCCACCATTAGGCCAACGCAACGTCACAATCAATCGGGTAACTTTCTTCCTTATCTTTTTAAGGGCTACACATTGAGGACAATGTGGTAATCTAAAGTGTAGAGGTTAACATAGGAGATTTAATTTTAATTTTTATGGTTTTTTTAATTTTTATTGTCAAATATATGCTTGAGCTTATAAAAATATAAGTGATTGGTTAGGAGCTTGTATATAGGTTGATTATATCTACTATAAACTTGACTTGATAGTGAATGACTTTAAATTTTCAATTATTAGACTACTAAATTCTATCAATTACACTGAAAATAAGCATTGTGCAATTAAATGTACTAAATGATATAGAGAATATCTGAAAACAAACATGCTAGTATGTATGATAAACTGTTGAATTTGTGATTGTCTAATTGATTAAATTTGTGAATATTGAAATACCTAGGGATGACTTAAGGAATTATTTGGTATAAATCTAGAGTAAAAATCTAACCCTATTTAATCATCCTTAGTACCTATTTTGAGTGACAAAACACTTCTTGATGAACCTTCATACAAAACTTGAGCCAAAAATGTTAATTTGTATATACCCTTTTTCCTTGTCCTGAACTACACGACTATAGACTCTGACCATACGTATTGAAGGTTAATTAAATATATCATGGTGAATTTTGTTAAAACAAAGTGAAATAGGAAGGATTAATGTTATATAGTAATTATAGGTTAGCTTATATATCTGAAACAAAAAAGAAAATCAAAAGAAGTACAGAAAGTACGTGAAAAAGAAAAAGAAAAGCATTTGTGTATGAGAAGTACTAAAAAGGAAAAAATGTGACAAAGTCACAAAAGTAGAAAACTTGTTCATTAGTGCACAAAAACTCGAAGATAGTCGTAATTGCTTTTTTATGTTGTGACTTCCTTTTTCGAGAAATAAGGAAGTTGAGAGAAGGAGAAATAAGACGGTGAGTGGGTAGGGGTTACTAAAGGGGGAGAATAGGGATCAATTCAATGTGTCAAACTATATTTTTTCTTGAAACTATTTTGATGCTTCTTGTTCTTGAATTTCTTACATATCCTAAGCATCAGAACATTACAAGTCGAAAAGCCCTATGTGATCTAGGTAAACTTATTCATGAATTGACATCATATTAAGAAATTGTATTAACGAATGTTTGTACTCTACTAGGATAATCAAATTAATGTTTACTTAATATATAATTACTTAATATGGTGTCCATTCATGAATAAGTTTACCTAGATCACATAAGGCTTTTCACCTTGTAACGTTCTAAGGCTTAGGATAGGTATGGAATTCAAGAACATGAAGCATCAAACTAGTTTCAAGAATGAAAATAGTTTGGCACAACATATTGTTCTGTATTCTCCCCCCTTAGTAACCTTTGCTTGCTCACCGCCTTATTTCTCCTTCTTTAACCTTCCTTATTTCTCCACATAGAAAGTCACAACATGATACAACAACTATGACTAGCTCACGAGTTTTTGTACATAAATGAATGAGCTTTTTTACTTTTGTGACTTTGTGACTTTTGATCTTTTTCATACATCTCACTCGCAATGTTTTTTTTTTGCTTTTCTCGTACTTTTTCTACTCATTTTGACTGTTGTTTCTAGATTTTTCATTTGCCATACACATATTGGCTAACTTATAATTACTATATCACACTGTTTATTCCTATTTCACTTTGTTTTTGCAAAATCTATTGTGATGTATCTACTTAACCCTCGATACATATGGCAAGATGTCTAAGTTCATGCAATTTAGGACCAAGGAAAAAGGATAGGTACAAATTAATGTTTTGACTCGATTTTTGTACGAAGGTTTATCATGAAGTTTCTGGCTCAAAATAGGTACTAAAGATTGATAAACAGGGTTAACTTTTTGGCTTTTGGTGTATACGAAACAATGTCTTATGTCATCCCTAGATATCTTAATATTCACAAATTTAATTAATCAAGCAATCACAAATTCAACAATTTATCATACATACTAGAATGCTCGTTATCTTGAATTCTTTATATCATTTGGTATATTCAATTACTTAATGCCTATTTACCTTGTAATATATAGAACTTAGAAGTCTAATAATAAAAAAATTACAATCATTCACTATTATGCGAAATTTATAGTAAATACAATCACCCTAGATACATGCTCCTAACCAATCACTTGTATTTCTACAAGCTCAAGTACACATTTAACATTAAAAATTTAAATAAAAACATGAAAATTGAAGTCAAATTTCTATTTATATAGCACACTATCCCTAATGCAGAACCCTGAAAAGATAAGGAAAGAAATTACTCGATTGATCGTGGTAGTACTATTGTCTAATGGTGGGTGCTCCTTTCCATTTTTCGTTGAAAGCTTAAAATTGTTGTGCTTCTTTCACGTGGGCTTCCTACACAGAAAACTTGAAGCAGGAAAGAAAATAAATAGGTAAAAATTATCATTTTGACTATTCCATGAGTTATGTCCAATCTAGATATTAAGGATAAAAGGATATAATACATGAAAAAGATTATCACAGAAAGATTATGTCGAATGTCAACTTCTTGTAACTTGGGTAGCAATGATGCATTACTAGATTCCACTCATTGCTTGTAATATTAGAAACTTTCTAGTATTACTACTAACATTACAAGAGCCTACAAGGTCACACCCTATAGTTTAAGCGAATAGAATCCAAATACATTTGGTAATTTATTTAGCTGTCACATGAATTAAACTAAAATTGAATTAATTTAATTTTATAGTTAAGTATTAAAAACACTATATGTACAAGCTTGTTGTACATATATAAAATTAATATATAAATTTAATTCATACAAAATATTAATTGAATATATTTTACCGAAATTATTAATATAAATAATTATAATAATTTCATCAAAATATAAAAGGACATGGAGATAGATATTCTTTAGGATAGAATCTAATTTTTATACCGACTTTCTCTTTGTTTCTCTAAAAATAAGTGAATATTATTTTTTTCTTGATATATGATATCAAATAAAAATAAAAGGAATATGAATCCCTAATGTTTTAAGGTTACAACAAACACAAACACACAACCCAAAAGGTCTAGCAATCGTCTTTGAAAATTCTCTCTGAATGTTGAAGAGAATTTTATTGTTCGTTCTTTGACTGGATGGATTATGTAGAAGCCAAAATGTTATTTTTGCGGCTTGGAATTGACATCTCTTAAAGGGATCCTAACAAAAACCTTACACGTCACTTTTCAGTTTCAAAAGGTATATTTTTTTAGGCTTGTTTCAACCAGATTCATTCCTCGTACATTGATCTATGGCTGATGATTGTTGAAATATTTTTTTCGCTGCGCTACAAGGCATACTGGCGATCCAATATTTGTGTCAGAGCCACTTGTATGATAAGTATTCAAGATTAAATATATTAGTAGATGTGATTGTATGAGATACATGCTGTATGATTTGATTTACTCGATCAGTTTTATGTATATTTGATACATGTAATCTGTTTAATAAATCATGTATGTAATATGTTTAACATATGTGATAATTTGTTCCTTTTAGTCACTAATTAAGTTTTAATCATTGATTTTAATGCCTATTGCAACTAATATATTATTTTTTAAGTGTTAACAGATCTGTCTTGGGGTGATGGGATTTTCGTTATTCAAAGTTAATAGTTAACTCGTTGGAAACATTCAAAAATTAAGAAACAAAAGTTGTTCCAATAAGAACACTCATAGTTTGAAAGTTTGAAAATATTTTGATTTTGAAAATTATTTTGTTTTGATAAAAAGAATTTACAATTGGTGATGTTTTTTCCACAGATATCTAAGTGCAGTTTCTTACATTTCACTAGGGTCTGCCGCCTCCTCACCCCTGCAAGGGGCTTCGTCCCTTGACCCGTTTGCGTAGGTGATAATAATTGTAGGGACAATTTTCTAACTCACTTTAACAACTAATTAAATAAATACATATTATATGTTGTATGCTATGGTTGATATGCATGGTTATATCCAAATAGCCTATTTAATTTATAATTTACAAAGGTTGTAATTTTATAAATATGGCATGTGTGTCGTGCCTTTCTTTTTTTCTCTTGTATTTTTCTTATCTCACTCCCTCGTATGTAAAATGAGTTTCTACAATTATAAATTATACGAGCTATTGCAGACTAGAGGAAACGAAAGTTGTGCTACTTAAAGTGAGAAAGAAGTTTTTGAGACGACTTACACCCTTAGGATTCCTTTCGATTCTCCTATTGGCTTGGGTGGGACCACCTTAGTTTTATGGGCTATAACAATTGTATTTAATTATTGCTTTATATTATTCATGTTTGTGATACAATGGATGATATGTTAGCATGTATGTTTTAGTATATTGATACAATCAACTTTAATAAATAAATAAAATATATTAAAGTTGAACGTTAATGGTGAGATGAATTTAATTTTTAAAGAACCCCTCAATAAAATATTAAATTAAGATTGGCTTCCAATATTTACCCTCGTTAAAGCCTCGATCGATACATAGTGGGTTCTGCTAAAGCGAAGTATTTGTATCTATATTGGTCAAATGAGAAGAATACACAAGTGATATTCGTCGATTATAATATTGGTTAATAACTTAAATAGGTTAGTATAATAGGATTAGAATCCTAGAGACATGAGATTTGGATGATCATGAGATTATTCGAATAAGAGTTGCTCACCGCATAAAGAGTTACATAGGATGTAATTAGCAAGTGTTGCTTACCTAAATAACCATAATCTTGATAGAAAAGCCAAAGCTAACTTAAGAGAAGGTGAAATATGGATCTTTACCCACTAGAAAGCTTTAGAGAAACGATTTTTTGAAATTAATTTTGAGGGTTGTTAATTTTGAATAAAATTTTAATAGCCCGATTTTCAGTGGCATCGAAAACAATGGTTTGAGACCACCAAATCCGACGAGTAAGCTTGTGAATTTTATTATTTAGTACTTACGAGCCAAATGTGATTTTAGGAGAAATTTTGAAATAGTAATTAGTGTGTTATAAGAAATTATTAAGTTAAGTGATTTAGAAAATGAGGTACCGAGACCTCAACTTTATAAACAGAATCGTAAATATTTTTATAAATATTTACAGAGTATCATTAAGGTAGTGTTAAAGTTTTGTTATAAAATTTTGATGGTTTAATAGTTAATTAAATAAAAAGGATTAAATTGAAAAAAGTGCAGAACTTGTTAATTAATGAAATAGTGATTAAATGGGTTACATGTTAAATAGGGAGGACTTAATGAGTAATTTGGCCTCAGTGAAGAAGCTGAAACGACATAAGCACAAAAAAATGACAAAATGATGTGATTAAAAGGGAAAAATTGGAAATAAGGAAATTTAAAATATCAAATAGAAAAACCTAAAGGTTTCTAGGCAATTCTTCTTCAATTTTAAGCCAAAAATAGCCATAAGAGAGCTCCTTAAGCTGGTCTTTCATATTTTTACTTCAAATAAAGAGCCCGTAGACAATCGTGAAAAAGGGAATTTAGCATAATAGTCCCTGAATCATTTTTTGGCAAAGGATGAATTGATGGTAAATGCAAAGGATGAATTGACGACAAATTACCCAAGAAAATCGAGGTTTAGCATTTGTTGCGAACATTCGTATTTACTTTCTGTTTAGCTCACACGAGCTTCTGTTAACTCATATGAGTTTCTGTTCAACCCTAATGGGTTTTCATTCAGCTCATTTGAGCTTCAGTTTAACCCTTATGGGTTTCCGTTCAACTCTTATGAGCTTCCGTTCAACCCTTACGGGTTTCTGTTTAGTACTTATATGCTTTTGTGCACCCTTCGGGTTTCTAAATACGAGGTACTCATATCCATAAGCCATTCTCTGATTCGGTAAGGGTTGCTTAGTGAAATTGTGAAATTAATATTGGAAGAATTATCGTTATTATTAGTATTGATCTGAACTAAGTGGATTCATTAATTGAAGTTGTGATTGACAGGGAAATTACATTGAATGAATTTATTTTTAGTTGATGTGTTAAATTAGGTTTGGTAAGATCTATATTTAAAGCCATCGAACTTACTAAGCTTCCTTAAGCTTACTTGTGTTGTCTAATGTCCTTGTAGATTAACACGAGGTCGAAAGATCGGCCCAACACATCAAGCCATACTATCCAACTTAATTCGGTAGCTTTTGTAATGTATATTTTTTTTACAGGGAATGTATAGGGTTGAAATTAAAAATGAAATATTTTGAAATGTGGTTGTGAATGATAAATGTTTGAATGTGATTAGTAGTGAATTTTGATAATTCAATGAAATAGATTGAATAGGTAAGTTTAAGTAATTGAGTATTTGTGATGTTATATCATACTTAAAACATGATTTTGGTTTGTGTGGATTGCTTGCTTGAGATGTATTGAGGTATTAAAATGTTGTGTATAGGTTGATATCAAAATGGGTGAGAAAGTGGCCTTAAAATGGCCTATATTCGTCTACACAAGCAGAGAATGGGCGTTGTCTCAGCCATGTGTGACACACGGCCTAGCTCATTAGCGTGTAGTCTGGTCGTGTGTCCCCTGTATCTTAAAATTGAGGAACAGAATGCCCAGGTTTTTGCACATGGCCTAGCAAACAGGCGTGTGGCTTGGTCGTGTGACCCTTTCAACTTACGCACGGCCTAATACACGAGTGTGTGGCTTGGCCGTGTGATCCAAGTCAGAGAGTTACACGGGCATGGACACAAGCTGGGACACCACCATGTGCCCCCTACACCTAATGAAGTTTTTAAAATTTTGCAAAAAATTCTTTGAGTTTTTGGTTTAGTTCCAATTTATTTCTAACTCGTATTTTGGGCCTCGATGGCTCATACAAGGGACAATGTGAAGGTTTTGTGAATGGTTCCTGATATGTATATTAAATGTTGTTAAATGTTCGTATTTAATCTGTAAAGTCTGGTACTGCTCTGTGACTCTATTCTGAAACAGATAAGGGTTAGGGGTGTTACATTTAGTGGTATCAGAGCTTTGGTTTAGCCGATTCTCAGAATGAAAATAGTGTGTAAAATGTCTAGAAATACATGTCATATAAATCTGTGATAGTGTGATGTGTATGATCTGATATAACTTTTGTTTTTCTTAAAGATTGTAAAGATGTCAGATAGATCTGAACATGCTGAACATGATGAGGCCAATAGTAGAGTACAGACATCTGAATATGGGACAAGTAGGAACGTCCCAATTCCTCTGGCTCAAGAACAAGAACTTAAAAATATGTTCTTTGGCTTTATGAATCAATGGTTTAATGAATTTATAAAAGAGAGAAATATGGTTGAACAACCTCCTCCCCCTACTGTACCACATCTAAAGTCGTCGGCTGCACCTCCACCTCTTCCAGTGACTGAATCCAGTAAATGTACTCCGATAGAAAAACTTAGAAAATGTGTGGCCGAATTATTTTGGGGTAGGTCAGATGATGACCCAATCAAAGCTAAATATTGGCTTCAGAATACAATAAGAGGTTTTGAAGAAATAGCTTGTTCTCCTGATAATCATCTGAGATGTGATGCTTCCTTACTGAAAGAGGAAGTATATAATTGGTGGTCGACTATAGTGGCTGTAGTGCCGAAAGAGAAAATCACTTGGGAATTCTTTCAGAATGAATTTAGAAAGAAATACGTTGGCAAGAGATATCTAGATAGGAAAAGAGGGAGTTTCTTAACTTGGGTCAGGGAAACAAATCGGTAGCTGAGTACAAAAGAGAATTTGTATACCTCAACAAATATGCCCAGGAAATTATTCTAACCAAATAAGAAATGTGTATTCGGTTTGAAGAAGGGTTGAATAATGAAATCAAAATGATGATTGGAGGTACTGAAACACGGGAATTTTTCGTTCTGTCAGATCGTGCTCAAAAGATGGAAGAGGTGTACAATAGAAAAAGGAAACGAGATAGAAGGAATAAAGAATCTTACAAAAGAAGCTCCTCCAAATCATTTTCAGCATTGCCGGCTAAAAAGTCTATAGATGATTTCAGTCGAGCCACTTGAATGACTAAAATATCAAATAAAAATAAGGTGACTCAACCTGATTACGAGATATCTATTAGACCCGCTGCAAGTGTGGGTAGTATGAAAAATGCTCCTAAGCCTAAATGCAAGGATTGTAGGAAATACCACACCGGTGAATGTAGAAGTAAATCGGGGGCTTGTTATAAATGCGGAGCAATTGATCATTTTATTCGAAATTGTCCTCAATTGAAAATAGAGGAGGAATAGCAAAAAGAGAAATAGCTGACCAGTTCTCAACGAAGTAGACATTCAGGCCAAAACAATGCTACGGGAAATACTTGTTCGGGTATGAAAGATTTTACTGCCCGATCAAAGGCTAGGGCACCTGCACGTACTTATGCCATCCGAGCAAAAGAAGAAGCTATGGCTTCAGACGTGAATGCTGGTACATTATATCTCTTTGATGTTACTATATATGCATTGATTGACCCTGGGTCCACGCATTCTTATGTTTGCACTGCATTAGTAACAGAAAAGAAATTGTCTGTCGAACTTACCAATTATGATATTCAAGTCACTAATCCATTAGGTCAAAGTGTGATAGTTAATTTAATATGTCGTGATTGCCCTACTGACTTAATGTTGCTACCCTTTCGAGAATTTGATGTTATTCTGGGAATGGATTGGTTATCAAAGCATGATGGCGTAGTAAATTGTAGACAAAACAGATTGATTTGAAATGTTAGAAAGATGAGGTAATTACAGTTGAGTCTGAGAATCTGAAAGAAATTGCTAGAATTATTTCCGCTTTTTCAGTATAAAGATTGATACGAAAAGGTAATGAGGCATTTCTAGCTTACACTCTTGATATTCGGGGTTCAAAATCGAAGCTAGAACAGTTACTGGTTGTTAGTGACTTTTCTGATGTATTTCCTAAGGAATTGCTAGGTTTACCATCTGATCGTGAAGTTGAGTTTGTGATTGATATGGTTCCGGGAACAACTCCAATATCAGTAGCACCATACAGTAAACACTAGTTGAATTAAAGGAATTAAAGGCTCAGCTCCAATATCGTATTGATGACTTATTTGACCAACTGAAAGGTGTTGTGGTGTTTTCGAAAATAGACTTTAGATCTGGATATTATCAGTTGAAGGTCAAAGAGTGTGATGTGCCAAAGACTGCTTTCAAAACTCGATACGGCCATTATGAATTTTTAGTAATGCCATTTGGCTTGACTAATGCCCCTACTGCTTTCATGGATTTAATGAATTGATTTTTCAACCTTATTTGGATAGATTTGTGGTTGTGTTTATCGATGATATACTGATCTATTCCAAGACAGAATCTGAGCATGCGCAACACTTGAGGATTGTGCTACAGACTTTAAGAAAGAAGCAGTTGTATGCAAAGTTTAACAAATATGAATTATGGCTTCACGAGGTTGGATTTCTAGGTCAGATTGTATTAGCCAATGGGATTCGAGTCGACCCAAGTAAAGTATCTACAGTAGTAAATTGGAAGATTCCGAAAAATATTTAAGAAGTACGAAGTTTTTTGGGTTTAACAGGTTATTACCGACGTTTTCTCAAAAACTTTTCGATGACTGCTTTGCCATTGACTTGATTGTTATAGAAAAATGTTGAATTTTTTTGGTCTGATGAGTGTCAGCAGAGATTTGATAAGTTGAAGAAAATGTTAATAGAAGCTCCGGTTTTAACTTAGCCGAAGTCGGGTGTACCATATGTTGTTTATAGTGATGCATCTCTAAATGGATTGCGCAGTGTACTAATCCCGTCAGGAAAAGTAGTAGCCTATGCTACTCGACAGTTAAAGCCACATGAGAAGAATTATCCTACACATGATCTTGAATTGGCTACAATCGTATTTGCTTTGAAAATTTGGAGACATTATTTATACGACGAGAAATGTTACGTGTTTACTGATCACAAAAGTTTGAAATACTTGATGACTCAGAAAGATTTGAATTTGAGACGAAGACGGTGGTTAGAATTATTGAAAGATTATGATTTAGTTATTGAATATCACCTAGGAAAGGTTAATGTGGTTACGGATGCACTTAGTCAAAAATCGTCATTGTTTGCACTCCGAGTGTTGAACGCTCATTTATCACTTAACGAAGATGGTTCTGTATTAGCAGAGTTAAAAACGAAACCCTTGTTCCTTGAGCAGATTTGAGAATTACAAGATGAGAATCCGGAATCGGTGCTAAAGCGAAAGATGGTTCAGGATAATCTGAGTTGAAATTATAGCATCGATGATGGTGGTATGTTACGTTATCGTAATAGAATTTTTGTTCTGAATAATTTGGATTTGAAAACTGGTATTCTTTCTGAAGCTCATAGTAGCATATACTCCATTCATTGGGGTAGTAAGAAAATGTATTGTGATTTGAAATGGATGTATTGGTGGCTGGGTATGAAATGAGAAATTTGTGAATTTGTAGGTAAGTTTTTGATTTGTCAGCAAGTACAAGCGAACATCAAGTACCAACGGGTTTATTACAACCTGTCATGATTCCTGAATGGAAGTGGGAGCATGTCACGATGGATTTTGTATCTAGTTTACCTGTGACTCCGAGAAAGAAAGAAAGATTTGATATGGGTGATTGTTGACAGACTAACTAAATCGGGACTAACTAAATCGGCACATTTTATCTCAGTCAGAATAAATTTTTCACTTGAGAAGCCAGCAGAATTGTATATAGCAGAGATTGTGAGGTTACATGGGGTTCCGGTATCCATTATTTTTTATTGAGATCCGAGATTCACGTCGAGATTTTGGAGAAAATTGTAAGAGGATTTGGGTACAAAACTAAATTTCAGCACAGCATTTCATCCTCAGACTGACGGGCAATCAAAACGAGTGATTCAAATTCTAGAAGATATGTCGAGATGTTGTACACTTGAGTTTGGAGGTAGCCGAGAAAAATATTTACCATTGGCTAAATTTGCATATATAACAGTTATCAATCTAGTATCAAAATGGCATCATTTGAAGCTTTTTAAGGAAGGAAATGTAAGATGTCATTGTATTGGTTCGAATTGAGTAAATCTAAATTAGTAGAAGTCGACTTGATCCGAGAAACTGAAGATAAAGTTTGAATTATCCGGGATAGTTTGAAAGCAGCTTCTGACCGTCAGAAATCATATGCAGATTTGAAAGAAGAGATATAGAATTTGCGGTTGGTGATCAAGTGTTCTTAAAAGTCTTTTCATGGAAGAAGGTGTTATGGTTCGGTAGGAAAGGAAAGTTAAGCCCAAGATTTATTGGACTGTATGAAATTATCGAAAGAATCGGCCCAGTAGCTTATAGATTAACTTCGCCTCCTTAACTTGAGAAGATTCATAATGTGTTTCACGTATCAATGTTGAGACTTACAGATCTGATCCTTTACACGTGATTCATCATAGTGAAATTGAACTATAACCAGACATGACGTATTTGGAAGAACCGGTAAGAATTTTAGCTCGAGAGGTTAAAGAATTACGAAATAAATTAGTATCATTAGTTAAAGTATTGTGGCACCGTCATGGTTCGAAGGAGGCTACTTGGGAAATAGAAGAATTGATGAGATCACAATATTCGAATCTATTCTCAGGTAACAAATTTCGAAGACAAAATTTCCTAAAAGGGGAGAGTTGTAACAACCTGATTTTTAGTGGCGTCAAAAATAGTGGTTCAAGACCACCAAATCCAATGAGTAAACTCGTGAATTTTATTATTTAGTACTTACAAGCCAAATGTGATTTTAGGAGAAATTTTTAAATAGTAATTAGTGTGTTATGAGAAATTATTAAGTTAAGTGATTTAGAAAATGAGGATTCGAGACCTCGATTTTATAAATAGAGCCATAAATATTTTTATAAATATTTACGGAGTGTCATTAAGGTAGTATTAAAGTTTAGTTAGAAAATTTTAACGTTTTGATAGTTAATTAAATAAAATGAATAAATTGGAAAAGGTACAAAACTTATTAATTAAAGAAATAGTGATTAAATGGATTACATGTTAAATAGGGAGGACTTAATGAGTAATTAGGCATAAGTGAAGAAGCTGAAACGGCATAAGCACAAAAAAATTACAAAATGATTGTGAAATTAATATTGGGAGAATTATTATTATTATTTTTGGTCTTGATCTGAACTAAGTGGATTCATTGATTGAAGTTGTGATTGACAGGGAAAGTACATTGAATGAATTTATTTTTAGTTGATGTGTTAAAGTAGGTTTGGTAAGATTTACATTTAAAGCCATCGAACTTACTAAACTTCCTTAAGCTTACTTGTGTTGTTTAATGTCCTTGTAGATTAAAGCGAGGTCGGAAGGTTGGACCAACACATCAAGTCACGCTATCCAACTTAATTCGGTACTTTATGCAACGTATATTTTGGTTTATATGGCATGTATAGGGTTGAATTAACAATATAATATTTTGAAATGTGGTTGTGAATAATAAATGTTTGAATGTGATTAGTAGTGGATTTTTATAATTCAATGAAATAGGTTGACTAGGTAAGTTTAAGTAATTGAGTATTTATGATGTTATATCATACTTAAAACATGATTTTTGTTTGTGTGGATTGCTTATTTGGGATGTATTGAGGTATTAAAATGTTTTGTATAGGTTGATATCAAAATGGGTGAGAAAGTGGCCTTAAAATGGCCTATTTTCGTCCACACGGGCAGAGACACAAGCGTGTGTCTCATTCGTGTGTGACATACGGCCTAACTCATGGGTGTGGTCCGGCCGTGTGTCCCCTGCATCCTAAAATTGAGACACAGAATGCACAGGTTTTTGCACACAGCCTAGCACACGGGCATGTGGCTTGGCCCTGTGTGCTTGGCCCTGTGACCGTTGCACCTTACACATGTCCTAGTACACAGGTGTGTGGTTTGCTCGTGTGATCCAAGTTAGAGAGTTACATAGGCATGGACACGAGTTGGGACACGGCCATGTGCCTCACATCAAATGCCCACACAGCCTAAGACACGGGCGTGTCTCCTGCTCACACGGCCTAGCCACACGGGCGCGTGTCCCTTGCACCTAAGGAATTTTTTGATATTTTGCGAAAAATTCTCTGAGTTTCCAATTTAGTCTCGATTTATTTTTAACTCGTATTTTGGGCCTCGAGGGCTTATACAAGGGACAATATGAGTGTTTTGTGAATGGTTCCTGATATGTATATTAAATGTTGTAAAATGTTCGTATTTAATTTGTAAAGTCCGGTAATGCTTCATAACCCTATTCTAGTGACGGATAAGGGTTAAGGGTGTTACAAAAATAGTGGGAGCATCTTTTAATAAAGTCATTTAAAATATTCACAATAAACTTGGTAAATTTACTCATAATCTTGTTTTATTCTTGTAGATTTATTATGAAAAACAATACAAAATCTTTATCATTGCGATATGTCATTGAGAAGGACATGTTGAATGGCTTGAACTTCCTTGACTAGTTGTGTAACTTGAGGATTGTCCTCAAACAAGAACGAAAATTATATGTCACTGAAGAACCTGTTCCTAATGAACCAGTAACTAATGCCTTTAGAGCTAACAATGATGTTTATAAAAAGCATCTTGATGACATGTTAGACATAGGATGTCTAATGCTTGCCACCATAACTCTTGAGCTTCAAAAGCAACACGAGGATATGGTTACCTATGATATGATCCAACACCTCAAGGAATTATATGAGGGGCAAGCATGTCAAGAGAGGAACGAGACCTCTAAATCTCTTTTTTGATGCAAAATGGTAAAGGGAACTCCGATGGGAACTCACTTTCCCAAGATGATAGGTTATATTGAAAGCCTTGAAAAACTAGAATTCCCTCTAGGTGTGGATTTGGCCACCGATGTCATCCTACAATCATTGTTTGATAGTTTTAGTCAATTTTTCCTTAATTTCAACATGAATGAGATTAATAAGACTTTGTCACAGTTACTTAGCATGTTGTAAATTGCTGAAAGTAACATAAAAAAGGTTAGACCTAAGCTCATTCTAATGGTTTGCAAGGACAAGGGCAAAGGAAAGATTAATGCTAAGGCAAGGCCAAACCTAACAAAGGAAAGACTGCATTGAAACCTAAAGGAGGAATTGCTAAGGAAGGAAAATGTTTCCATTGTGGTAAGACCAGACACTAAAAGAGGAACTGCCCTGCTTATCTTGAAAAGGTCAATAAGGCAAAAAGAAAGCGAAGCGTCCACTTCAAGTATTTAGATTATTTATATTAATTTATCAACATCTACTTCTTAGGTATTACATATTGGTTGTGATTCTCATATTTGTACCTCTATACAGGAACTACAAAGGAGTAGGAATTTGGCTAAAGAATATGTGGACTTGCGAGTTGGAATTGGAACAAGAGTTGTTGCTTTAGCTGTAGGAACACACATTTTATCGTTTCCTAGTGGACTTGATTTAATTTTGGAGGATTTTTATTTTGTGCCAAGTTTGACTAGAAACATTATTTCAATTTCTTGTTTAGAAAAAAATGGGTTTGAGCTAATTATTAAGAATAATTATTGTTCATTTTATCTTGATAATGTTTTCTATGGTTCGACACAATTAGTAAATGGCCTCTACATTTTAGATCAAGATAGAGTCCTTTATAATAGAAATACTAAAATATCAAAAATAAATTACTTTGATCAAACTTATCTTTTGCATAGGGGATTGGGCCATATAAGTGATAAGCGCATATCAAAGCTCCATAAAGATGAGATTTTGGATTCTTTTATTTTCGAACAACTGGATATATATGAGTATTGCTTCTTATTCTTTTATTTTCATAATAAAATCTCATTTATTAGGCTTAATACATAGTGATGTATGTGAACCAATGAACACGCAAGCGAGAGGAGGTTCTCAATACTTAATTACTTTCACTAATGACTTCAATAGATTTTGGTATATTTATCTTATGTGCCATAAATTTGAAACCCTTGAAAAGTTTAAGGAATTAAAAATGAAGTACAAAACCAACTAGGTGAAAGTATAAAGGAACTTCGATCAAATTGAGGAGGAGAATACTTAAGCTTAGAGTTTGATTTGCTTTTGAAGAAATGTGGGATTGCCTTACAACCTACACGTCCTGGTACTCCACAATGGAATGGAGTTGCTAAAAGGAAAATTCAAACATTGTTGGACATGGTTCAATCAATAATAAGTCATGTTGATCATCCTACTTTCTTTTGGGGACATGCAATTGAAACAGCTGCTTTCACACTAAATCGTGTTGTATCTAAATCGATTCAAATGACACCATATGAAATGTGGATTGGAAAGTATCCTAGTATGCCTTTCATGAAGATTTGAGGTTGTGAATCTTATGTTAAACGTCAGACGTCTACTAAGGTTGAACCTAAATCTCAAAAGTGCATCTTTTTAGGATATCCTAAGAAAACTAAAGGATATTATTTCATCAATCCTACTGAGAACAAAGTGTTTGCTGCCTAGACAGAAGTCTTCCTTGAAAGAGAGTTTGTGTTTTGAAAAGGAAGTGGTAGAACAACTGAACCCATAGAAATTCGAGAAAAAAACGTATCATTGAACCAGAGATTGAAAAACAACAGGTTCCACCAGTTGTTACAGAATAATAAACTATTTTGGAAACACAACTACCGCGAATATCTTTAAGAGAATGACATGTACCTGGGAGATATGAATTTCTCATTACAACATAGGTGATATTCTACTTATGGATCAAGATGAGACTGGGACTTCTCAAGAAGCGGTGGCGAGCCCAAATTTTGAGAAATGGCTTGAGTCCATGAGGTTTGAGATGGATTCCATGTCAGAAAACCAAGTATTCATCTTCGTTGACCCACGAAAAAGGGTTAAACCCAAAGGGTGCAAGTGGGTTTCCGAAAAGAATCTCAACATGGATGGTAATGTACAAACATAAAAGGGTGATTAGTCACTAAAGGTTTTTGATAAGTTCATGGAGTAGACTATGACGAAACCTTTTATCCTGTTGCTATGTTTTAATCCATCCAAATCTTATTTGCAATAGTTGCATTTCATGATTATGAAATTTGGCAGATGGACGCCAAAACAACTTTCCTTCATGAGAAATTGGAAGAGGATGTGTACATGACACAACTTGAAGGTTTTGTCGATTCAAAATATGCTAGTAAAATATGCAAGCTACAAAGATCCATTTATGGATTGAAGCAAGCTTCTCAAAGTTGGAATCTTTGTTTTAATGATGTAATCAAAGAGCTTGGTTTTATGAAAAATAAAGATGAGCCTTGTGTTTACAAGAAAATTAGTGGGAGCACTATTGTATTCTTGGTATTGTATGTAGGTGGCATACTTATCATAGGAAATGACATACCTACCCTATAGTCTATTAAGACTTGGTTTGGAAGTTGTTTTTCTATGGAGGACTTGGGCAAGGCTACATATATATTAGGAGTCAAAATCTATAGAGATATATCAAGATGACTCCTAGGTCTAAGCCAAAGTACATACATAGATAATGTACTAAAAAGGTTTAGCATGGAAGAATCTAAGAGAGGATTCCTACCTATGAGACATGGTATTTCACTCCCGAGGGAAATGTGTCCTTCAACTTCATAAGAGAGAGAACGTATGAGTAAGATTCCATATGCTTCAACTAATAGATCTATCATGTATGACATAATATGTACCCACCCAGTTGTATCATATGCTTTAAGCATGACGAGTCGGTACCAAGTTGATCCTGGTGAAAGTGATTGGCTCGCAGTTAAAAATATCCTTAAGTACTTGAGAAGGACTAAGGATGCATTCATTATATATGGAGGTGAGAAAGAGCTTAGTGTAGAAGGTTACACTGATGCTAGCTTCCAAACCGACAAGGATGATTCCCGATCACAATCGGGTTTTGAGTTTTGTCTTAATGGCGGCGATGTGAGTTGGAAAAGTTCAAAGTAAGATATAGTCATTGATTCTACAACTGAGGCTGAGTACATTGCAGCTAGTGAGGTTGCAAAAGAGCCTGTTTGGATCAAGAAGTTCATATTTAAACTAAGGGTTGTGCCTGGCATATCTGATGCTATAGAAATTTGTTGTGACAACAACGAAGCTATTGCATAGGAAAAGGAACCTAGATCTCACCAGCGATCTAAACATATACTTAGAAACTTTCATCTCATTTCAGAAATCATTGATCAAAGAGATTTAGAAATATACAGAGTACTAATAGATGAAAACATCGTTGATCCACTGGCGAAGCCTTTGACACAGCAGAAGCATGATCATGACACTAAGTTACTTGGTTTTAGATATATGATTGGTTTTAATGCTAGTGGGAGATTGTTAGAGTATACCCAAAGACCAATAATGAGATTATTGTAATCACATACTCATTTTACCTTGTTTGTTAATATAAGACATTGTCATTATTATTTCAATTTCCTTTTCTTCATGTACAAATAATTTGGTTTAATAAAATCCTGAACATAATATGATTATACTTAAAAGGGCCTTAGTTAAGTATTATTATGGGCTTGAACAATGATAGTGTATTGAAACTAATGTGTAGTTGATTCATGACAAAGTGATGTTATTGACATAGTGATGTCAAATCGATATATAAGTATGTGTTAAAGAACAACATACTGGACTGACCCGCTATGAGTATGGTTCTTGGATTATTATGTGTTAGAGTTCATCATTGTCCTAACATAATGAGTTGTGTATTTTGACATAGTCAAACGTCTACCATAACAAGTTATACTATAAAAGATTGATGTTGGGTATGTCGCAATCTATATAGAGGGATATGATTGATCAAGATAAGATTTATCCCTCCTGCATAATGGGAGCAATATCTTAGGTCTCTTGATGGAGTAATATCTTACGTAGAGGTCAAGACGTTATTGTTGCGGCTTGGTGATCTATTGTAATTCGGTGTAGCAGATTAAACTAATTTTCGCACTTTAGGAGCTTGAAAACAAGCATTATCATTAGATTTTAATTATGTTTTAGTAAGTTTAACTAAAGTCAATAAAATGTGCAAATTGAGTCTTTTATTGACCTTATGGGCCGAATGAGGCCTAAGGGTTAGCTAATGAGATTTGTAAGTGTGCAGGAGACCATTAAAAGGCATGCTAAACCGATACTGACCACTATGTCGTAACACAGAGGGTTCGATGTCGCAAGATAGGGAGTAGAATGGAGAAATTTCGAGACTGCTTTCAAAGTCGCGACACAGCCTAAGGGTGTCACGACATACCCCTGAAAACATCCCAAAAAAAGTATCCTAATCTCTATGTCGTGATACAGGTCCTGATGTGTCACGACATTGACTTTGGATGGTAATTAATACTAGCTAGGGGGCTTTTTGATCCTCACAATCAAACTTAAATCTTCAAAACATTAGCTAACCTAGGGTTAAGAATAACGACCACCTTAAATTTTTAAATAGGCTCATTTGCCACATATTAGGGATATCAATTACTTAGCTTAGAATCTCTTTTTTAATTCCAATTTAGCTTTTCTCTTTTCTCAGGTTTTAAATTTATTTTCAGTTTGTTCTTTGTTTTATTTTGGGGGATCTAATTTGAGGATACAATCAACTCTTGTGGATTCGCTTTATTGATAATACAAATTAGGCTTTTTCTTAAACTTTATACTTTTGATTCACTTATTGTGTTTACACTTTATATCGACTCGATACTGTTTATAAATACCATGAGGAACTAATCCCCCTATGGGGGATTAGTGAGTGGAGCTATGATCTATTAACTGTTTTGCAGTGTTACTCAATGGATCAACTGTTTGGGAAAGGAAGAACCTAAAACCTAACCTTGACAACCCTAGAGTGTCATCAATGTGAGAATTAACCCAGAATTGCTATGGCCTATACGTGAACACCTTCACCCCAAGTCGGTCTAGACTATGAGGTGAGAAGATAAATAGTCCTTGCTGACTCGTTATTCTAGTGGACGTATCAGAATATCCTGCTAAGATATCGATTAGTTGATATACGAGGAACCCAAAGCGATAGTTAATAAGGATTATTGAAACGAACTAATCACCCATAGTTAAACATCCTATTTAATTAGTCATTAGTCAACCTTGATCAATGATGATATGATCCAATCACCCAATCTATCCATGGCAAAAAAGCCACTTAAGCAATACCATTCATTATTTGTATAAAATAATCCAAAAAATTATAAAAAATACAAAAATTGAAATTAAAATTAGAAAATATATAAAATTAAATAATGAAAATGTTTGTTAATTTATTATTAATTCAAAAAATTTATGAAAATCTTTACTCAATTCCATCCTTCTCTGACCCTTACTCCACCTTCCTCCCTGAAACCCCAACTTTACCTTATTCACCTCCAAACTCATATTCATCCCCCTTTCTCCTCCCATTACACCCTCAAAGCCCGTCTCCAAAGCCCCTTAAATTTTCCCTTTAGCTTCCATTTCTCCTCCCCGGCAAACCCCTGCAAATCCCTCGAAATTCCTACTCTATCCCCACTCAACAGTTCAACTCGATCCGTCAAAACCCTTTTCTCCTTGGCCCTCTTCGCCACCATCGTCTTCACTCTAGATTTCGAATGCGTGAACCCCGGTAACCAGTAGCACAGGTTCATTTCCTCTCAGTTGCATGATTTTGTAGGCCTTCCCTCTCTTATTTTCTTCTACAGCTTGGTCTACTGGAAGCAAACCTTAAAAATCCCAGATCTACCCTTTTATACTAAGAGTGAGTTTGGATGGGAAGTGCTTTTACCTGCGGTTAGTGTAAAAATAGCGGTAGTGGTGAGATTAGATACTGTTGTGATACTGTAGCGTGAGACAAAAAGTAAGCTAAACGCACCGCACCGCACCCAATCGCCCATCCAAACCCAGCATAAGTCAATGGCCTTCAATTAACCCAAATCTGAAATTTCAAACAAATAAATTATGTTTAAAAAATAAACTATTTTTAATTGAGAATTTCCTAACTTATCACATATATTAAAATATATATATTTAAATTCGCATGTAATTGTTATAAATATCACTTCTGCTGGAAGCCTAAATTTATACGATATACTGTGTGATTGTTATTATTATCACTGGAACTAATAATGGAACTTGAAAAGGAGAGAGATTCAGTCGAAAAAAAATTTAACGTAAAACATAAGTTTGAATAAAAAATAAAATTATTTTTCTAAACCAGTCCAATCTTGGGTGAAATTTTTTGTTCAGATTTGGTCTGAATTTGTTTAAAAAATTTCATTATTTTGCTGCTATTTTAATATTGTTTTGTTGTTATTTTATTATTATATTATTATTGTTTTGTTTTTATTGTTTAGATATTATATAACTTTTATTTTATTATTAATTTTACTACTATTTTATAGGTATTTGTAATGTATTTTTAATTTGTTGGAAAACATTTATTTTAATATTTTAAGTATATTTGATGTATTATATTTTTTAAATTTATTTTATATAAAAAATATTATAAAAAGTTAATCTGAACAAGCAAGACCAATAAAGTTTAAATTTTTTTTATCTAAGCTAAGTTTAGATAAAATTTTAAGCTCATTTTTCAAACCAATTTAGAATTTAAAAACAGACTTAAAATTTTGCATTGATCTAACCCGAATCTGACCCATAACTTATCACGTATACTCCTAAAAATTGGAAATATATAAATTATTATACTTATACACATATAACTGATATTTTTGCGGTGCATTATATTCTATTAATTTTGAAAACAAAATGATTATATATAAAGAATTGTTGCCACGTTTTGACAAAATGATATGCTACATGTCAAAATATTAAATCATTATGTTAGCTTGAAGGTTATAACCTTGTAATATATATTATTTAAGTCTCTGAGTAAGTTGATGTTATAAGTTAATTGGGCACTAATTCGGTTAGAAAATTACGAAAATATTTTTTAATTAAAATAAAGTATATTATTTGAAGGTATTTTAGTATTTTATTTTAACAAAAACTAATAAAATATATATATAGTGAGATTTGAAATCACACTAATTAAAATAGTAAAACCTTAAATTTACCACTCAACAAAAACTTAATTTTGATATTTTTCATACGTTTTTATTTTATTATGCACGATTTATTACATTTATCAGTTGTATATCTATATTATTATTTAAACTCATAAGCGAGTTTGTGTCACGAGTCAACTAAGCATCCACTCGGTTAGAGAGAATTACGAAAATGTCCTTTCATAAAAATCAAATTACATTATTTGAGAATACTTTAGTCTTTTCATTTTAACCAAAACCAATAAAATTAAAATATTCATATGATTAGATTGGTAAAACCTTAAATTTACCATATAACTAAAGCTTAATTTTAATGTGTTTTATACATTTGTATTTTAATATGCACAATTTATTATCTCCATTAGTTGTATATATATACTATTAATTAAGTCTCTAACTAAGCCAGTGTCATGAGTTAACCGACTACCAACTCGGTTAGGGAAATTACTTTGAATTGCTTTCGTATTTAAAAAAATTATATTATTGGAGGACAGATTAGTCTTTTAAAAAAAACTAAAAATATTTATGCACATAATGAGACTTAAACCCATACCAATTGCATTAGTAAAATTTCAAATTTACCACTAACCAAAACTTTGTTTAGAATTCTTATACATTTTAATTTTATTATGAACATTTTATTAGCTCCTTTAATTGTATATGTATATTATTATTTAAGCCCCCGATCGAGTTGATGTCATGAGTCAACTGAACACTAACTTGGTTAGGAAAATTATAAAAATAATTTTTATCGTTAAAATAAATTATATTATTCGAAGGTACTTTAGCCTTTTATTTAAAAAAAATGCTTATAATTGGATTTGAACTCACACTAATGCCTAAAACCTTAAATTTACCATTTAACTAAAACTGTAACACCCCAAACCTGGTCTAGACGTTATGGTCGAATCTGGTAATGTTACGAAGAAGGGTTTTGAGAATAGTGTTATTTCAACAAAGCATTGTAAAGTTGTTCGATAAATCATCCAAGTTTTATGACTATTACTAAAAGCGTTATTTAATTAATCCATTTGCCAAAACGTTGTTTACAGCAGAAGTTTTAGAAACCGTTTATATTTTAAAAATTCAGTTCGTATTTTTAGAAAAACCATTGTTTTTGTAAAACCATGATTTTAGTCAAACGTCGCAATAAAGGTTAAAACACGTCCAAAACTAGAATAAAAATCAAACAGACCAGAGAGTCCAAAAATTACAAAACTCTCAGAAAAATAATACTTAAAATAAATATATAAATAACAAATATTAAAAATAGTTCACGAGCTCATGGTCACCGAGAGACTCTGTCGCACTAATCCACCTAAGTCTGTGGACTACCTGAATAGAACAGACAAACAGATGTGAGTTTTCGTAAACTCAGTGTCTAACCCAACAGAAATAGACATGCAATACATACAGAAATCTCAAATACAGTAAGATACAAAATCAGACTTCAGTCCATTTCAGATACGAATAACAGAATCAGATAAGAAGAACAGATATATAGAATCCTACCCCCAACCTCTACACACCAAATTCGACCATCCCATCACATCATGTGGGGTTAAAAACACCCACCCATCACTACACACTATGTAGTGTCGATAGACACATCACAGATAATATGCAGTCGAACTGCCAGAATATAGGCGAAAGGTCACCGTACAGACCACTTCCTCCACATATACGATTCCCACCTCAAACATATATACAAAAGATAGATACAGAAATATCATGCTTAACATGCTCATATACAGATAACATATATATTTAACAGAATAATCAAACATGCATAACGGTGCCCTACTCAGAGCAGACTATTAGAATATCAGATCACATAATTTAGGGTTTTGTTAGCCCTTACCGACCCTACAGTAGGCCCATAGTCGATTGGAACGACCCATACGACCCTAGGGAAAATTTTAGAATTATCGGCTCACATACCCGTGTGGGCCCACATGCCCGTGTGGCCTACACCTCCAAATTGGCCCTGCCCGTGTGACCCACACGGCCTAGCCCAAACCCACACGCCCGTGTGCACTCATACGCCCGTGTGGCCCACACACCCAATATGGTCTAGCCCGTGTGGCCCACACGGCCACACACACTATTGCACGATTGTGTCTTGTGCAATGGCCGCACCTTTGTCAGACACACGGCCGTGTCTCGCACACGGCCAACCACATAGCCAGGCATACGCCCATGCGGCGTCGACAAATCACTTTTTTGAATTTCACCGAAACTCGTTTTTGAGGAACACACCTAGTTTGTTTTTTGTGCTACAGTACTCCCGAGACCTCCGAAACCTAAAAAACAACATTCCAACACCCAATTTCAGTAGCCACTTACGAAACTCAAACGAAATTATTCCACAAACGAAGCCTTACAATAACAAACAACACATTCGTATACTTACCGTCAACAAAGTGGAAACCCCTAATGCTCAAGTCACTGCAGGAGCACCCATTGATTCCACAAAACCCCCCATGAAAACACTTGCCAAGAAACATTTAGATTATACTGTCACAAGACTTACCGAAACGAATGCAGTCGAAAGTTGCACAAAAAGAGACGAATTGGAAAAGTAACACCAAAGAAAACAAGAGTAGCACCCTTTAGATTTGAACCCGAAGAGATGAGGAAGAAAACAAAATTGAACAGAGGAGAAGAGGGAGCAGAAACGTCAAAAAAAAAGAGAAGAGAGATTTTTGGGAAAAAATAAAAAAAATTGTTTTATTTACTAAAATTCTACTAATATCCTAACCCCCCACTAACCCACTATCCCCATAATTTTAGCTCTACCGAAACTTTATCAAACATCCGAGCAAAAATTAACACCGTCGCTCACACAGGGATTCAAACCCAAAAATTCCAACAATATAACTCATTACCACTCAAACCAGCAAGCTCATTCTGATATAAGTTTACTAAAAATAAAATAAAACCCAACCCACCAAGGATAAGGCTAGGATTAGAAAAATAAAAAAAATTTCAAACGTGAGACTTGAACCCAAAACCTCTCAGACACACCCAAAGCACTTAACTACTAAAGTAGATACACATTTATATTAGACTTTACAAAAACATAAATAAATTAAGTGGGGAGTTACAAAAACATTATTTTAAATGTATTTTAATTTTATTATGTACACTTTATTACAATTTTTTATTTCAAAATCGTACACATTTCATGTGTTATTAGTAATTTTAGTTTCAAACCATACATTTCATTTTTTATTTTATTTACTTTTAAGCACATATTTGTTTTTAAATAATATATTTCCACAACATACACATGTGATAGGATTTCTAATATTAATTATATATGTTAAATAATTATAAAAACATCCTTGACTCAATCCTTCATTGAGTTGGTGTCATGAGTCAACAGAGCACCAACTAGGTTAAAAAATTCTGAAAATATCCTTCCATAATTAAAGTAATTTATATTGTTTGAAGATATTTTAGTATTTTTATTTTAACAAAACCAATAACAATATGCATATGGTGGGATTGGACCCACACTAATTGGATTAGTAATACCTTGAATTTACTACTCAACTAAAGCTTTATCCGATATTATTTATACGATTTATTAATTAGTTTTCAACTATAAGTTTCACTATTTATTGTTTATTATTTACAAGCACATCTCTTTGTTATAAATACTTGGTTTCCACGTGCATATATGTATATATATGATATGATATATATTTATTATTTTTACTTTAGGGTAAACTACGATTAGCTAAACTATTAGTAAGTTTACATTTTGTTCATTCAATTTTAAAAAGTTGCAAAATGGTCATTGAACTATTTGAAACGTTTCATTTAAATCACTGTACTATTTTCAAGTTTTTATTTAAGTCATTAGACTGTTAAGTTTTTTTATATAATTCAGTTAGTGAGCTCGAAGCAATGATTCGACAATTAGTACGGTAGATCAATACCCATCAATGAGTAGAATAATATAATTTAGATCCAAATCGATCTAACAGCCAGTGTAGGAGATCGAAAAAAAAATTGTTTGGACTTTGATTCACATATTCGTGATGTTAAAAATAAATAGAGAAGGCCAAGAATAATTTTAACAGCTCGATAACTTAGATGAAAACTTTCAAATAATTCATTGATCATGTTATAACTTTTTAAAGTTGAGTGACTGATAATTTAGTGAATATATTTCTTATTTTTCTACAAATTTTCAAAATCCCAAATCTGCCAATGCTTACAGTTTCAATCTCCTACAAAACTAGCCCACGCCTTTTGTCCTTAAAAATCTCCTTTTTCATTAAGGCAGGTTCGTTTCTTTGTGTTTTAGTAGTTTCTTATAGTCCAACATGAAATTTTATGTGGTAATAGTTTTCTGCTTATGCATATCACGATTTATCTTCATTTTTGTTTCTCAGTTTTTTGGTGGAATCAGGGGTTTATGTTTGGCAATTTTGTGTTATTCATTGGTGGACTTAGTGAAGTTAAGTTTATTGGGTTATTTGACTTTACATGAATTTCGTTTTCCAATCTGTGAAATTTTTATGTCAACAGCTATATTTCTTAGAAATTTGAGGTTTTAGTCTTTGTCAAGGGTTTAAATTCTTATACATTTGAATCCTAAAGCTGTGTTTTTATTATGGCTGTTAGTGGGCTGTCTTTTTTCGCATTATAATATGTTAAAACAAATGTTGCTTAACTGGAATAAAAATTATTGATACAATCCTGTAAAATTGTGAATGTAATAGTGTCAACCTTTATGGGGAGTAACATATGCTCATGAAAGCTTGATATGAGATTACTATGATCTTTATGTATTTTGTCTTTGCTGGTGCATTTCTGATATTATCAAACTAATCATGGTATTTTTATGCACAAGGAGTGAGTAAAATAAGAGGGAAAGGAGTGAGAGGTCTTTCTCAGCCCAATTCTTGTACCAGGAAGAAAACGCTGAAAAGCTGCACCATGAAAGGGAAATTTGAGAATGTTGTTCTCATTGATGTTGATGGTGATAGACATGAAATTGTTATTGGCATTGATGCTCCTGAATGTCTAGAGAAGGGGATTTACAAGGTTCAGAAAACCTATACTGGGAAGACTTCTTGCGGAAAATGTTTTGGTTTAATCTCGAGTCCTTGGATAGCTCATCTGAAAATGGTTGTTCTGATTATGAACTAATGAAAGATTCTGTTTGAAAACTCCATAAATGGTGGGAAAAAGCGTATGAAAGAAAGAAATATAACGTTAGAAATGGTCAATCTGGTTTAGAGGATCATACTAATGCCTTAGGATCAGTTAATGATATTCCAACAGAACTTGAAGAAGAAAATAGGGCCCAACAAAGTGCTCAAATCCCCGCATCCTCAGTTTCTGGTGATTCAAATATTCAGAAACAGAACTCTTCTACTATTGACACTAGTGATAATTACTCGGGTGGTACTTATCGTAATTGTGGGACAGAAAGTCCTTTTGTAGAGTCTGATAAGAAACTTAACAATGAAAGCTTTTCACCTCCAAGCTAAGGGCCAACTGCTGAAGTACGATTTTCACATGTTTAGGCTGATGCTATATTTGGAAGAGGAACATCTATGAAAGGTTATCCTTTAAGGAATAGGGATCAAGAGTTTTCTTGGGCTTCCTCAAACTGTGACCCATACCTAAGTTACTTGCAACATGGCAGAATGGGTTCAAATGGAAACGAGAAGCTACAATCCAAAGAACCATCAATGCCAATTTGTTGGATTTTGATTAACAGCAAAGTCAAAAATAACCAAAACGATTGTGATAGTGTTTTGAAAGATTAAAACAGAAGCAAAACTGATAAAAAGTGAATGAACAAAGTGTTTTCTTCATTACTTGAATAAGAACTTTGTTACATACATAAATAGTTAAAAATACATTGAAAGAAAACAAAGTCTGCATGTGCAAGTACCTAAAGGCTTTGTTGGAGCCGAGAGCAACAAACAGCAAGTTCAACAAGAAACTTGTCAAGCAAGAATCGTGACTTGCAGAAGAAACAAAGCAGAAAAACAAAACAGACTTTGAAGCAAAGCTAAAATAGAGAGCATATGGATGAAAACTTGTTGAATTCATTCAAAAAATTAAAAATGGCATAAAGCTAATACATAAAACAAGCTTACAACTTGACAAAACAGTAGGTTAACCTAAACACTACCTACTACCACTAACAAACTTAGTAACTTGAGCTAATTAACTTGTACAAATCAACAAAGCTGATTAATCAGCTCAATCACCATCAGTTTTACATCAAACATAAACCTAACATAGTTGAAATACAACTAAGTTACATTACATTAACTTAAAAATACAAAATAAGTAAAAAACAGCTTACTGGCTTGATGAACTAGCAGCTTCTGCATGTAGTGCCCTCGACAATCTTGGTTGCTGCATGCTGACCATTACTTCAACACTCCTCCTTGGTTAGCATGTTGCAAACTCTCATCTTAGCTCTCAAATGTTGAAACTTTGAAACACTGAGTGCCTTTGTCAAAGATATCAGCAATTTGCTCTTCAGAACTGCAATGAACCAGTTTAATAACCTAAGCTTGTTCCATTTCTCGAACTGCATGGAGCTTGATATTGAAGTGCTTGGTCTTTCCATGAAAAATAGGATTATTTGCAATAGCAACTGCAGATTGGTTATCACACATTATCTTAGTTGCTTCATTTTGCTCATGGTTAATGTCTTTCAAAATTTTTCTAAGCCATATGGCTTGATTGACTGCTGCAGCAGCAGCCACATATTCTGCCTCTGCAGTCGACTGATCCACTACTCCCTACTTCTTTGAACTCTAGCAAATCATAACGGAGCCTATGTTGAATGCATAACCCGTAGTGCTCTTCATATCATCTAAAGAACCTGCCCAATCACTGTCAAAGTAGCCAACCAGTTTCAAGTTCTCAGCCTTGGTAAACTGCATTCCATAGGACAAGGTTCCTTTGATGTATCTTAGAACCCTTTTTACAGCTCTAAAGTGACTTTCATTTGAACAATGCATAAACCTCGAGAGTAGGCTCACAGCATACATTATGTCAGCTCTAGTAGCAGTCAAATACAACAAACATCCAACTAGACTTCGATAGGTTGTTTCACAAACCTTTTCATGCTTATCTTGGCTCGGTAGCTTTTCTCCAACAGCAACTGGTGTGCTGGTTGCTTTGCAATTCTCCATTGAGAATTTGTTGAGAACCTTCATAGCAAAGGTCTTTTGACTTAGCCAAATTCCAGTTTCAGCTTGAGTTACTTCCATGCCTAAGAAGTAAGACATCAATCCCAAGTCTGACATCTCAAAGTGCTGCTGCATTTTGGCTTTAAAGTTGCTTAGCATCTCTCGATCTCCTCCTGTCACCAGTAAGTCATCGACATATATTGAGACGATGAGCTGAGTTTCAACACTAGTTGATTTAACATACAAATTTGGCTCGCTGAGACTTCTTTCAAATCCTTGACTTGTCAGATAGCCATCTATTCTGCTATACCAAGCCCTTGGAGCCTATTTCAAGCCATACAAGACTTTTTTGAGCTTGTACACCATTTCTTCCTTTCCAGACACCTTGAAACCTTGAGGTTGCTCCACATAAATCTCCTCTTCAATGTATCCATTTAGAAATGCTGATTTTACATCAAGTTGATGTATTATCCACTGCCTTTGTGCTGCTAAGGCAACTAGCAGTCTGATGGTATCAAGCCTGGCCACTGGTGCAAAGGTCTCTAGATAGTCTGATCCATACCTCTGACTAAAGCCTTTCACAACCAATCTAGCCTTTAACTTGTTTAGGCTACCATCAGCATTGTTTTTGACTCGATAGACCCACTTTACACCAATAATCTTCCTGTTTGTTGGTTTTTTAACCAGACTCCAGGTCTAATTCTTTTCAATCATTTTGATTTCTTCAATCATTGCCTATTTCCAGCCCTCCTGGCTTTCTGCCTCTTCAAAACAATTTGGTTCAGCAATGGCCACTTGTGCTCTTTCATAGACATCAGTCAATGATCGAGTGTCTCTAACTGGAACATCATATATATCCATTTCAGATGTGTTTTAATCAATTTCAGGTTGGTCCAATGCCAGGTCTTCAGTTACTGCCTCTGGTTCAGCCTTCTCCCAATTCCAGCATCCTTTTTCATTGAACACAACATCTCTGCTTACCAGTATCTTGTTTGTAGCAGGTTCTAGGATTCTGTAGCCCTTTTTAACCATACTATAGCCGATTAGGATCCCTGCTTGAGCCCTTTTATCTAGCTTGTTTCTCTTCTCAGCTGGAACTTGAGTGTAGCACAGACAACCAAATGTTCTGAGATGAGCCAGAGATGGCTTGAACCCAAACCAGGCTTCAAATGGAGTCTTTTGAGCTAGAGCCTTGGTTGGGAGCCTGTTTTGGAGGTAAACTGATGTATTAACTGCTTCAGCCCATAGAGTTTTGGGTAAATTCTTCTCAAACAGAAGGCATCTTGCCATATTCATCAAGCTTCTGTTTTTCCTTTCACTGACCCCATTCTGTTCGGGTGTATACACATTAGTCAACTGGTGTTTGATGCCTGCTTCTTTACAGTAGGCTTGGAACTGAGATGAGGTATACTCAGTTCCATTATCTGACCTCAGTGCTTTAAGTTTACAACAAGACTCAGTTTCTACAGCAGCTTTATACTTTAAGAACACAGATGCAACTTCTGATTTCTGTTTTAGGAAATAAATCCAGCAGTATCTTGTATAATCATCAACAAAGAGAATAAAGTACCCGTTTCCTTTGATAGAGTCAGTCTTCATTGGTCCACACACATCAGTGTGCACAAGTTGCAGCTTCTCTGATGCTCTCCTTGTTGTGCTTGTAGGAAATGGCAATCTTGCCAATTTTCCTTGTTGAAATATTTCACAAAGCTCATCATTCTTTACTAAATCGATGAAGTTCGAGCTATGGATTTGTAGTTTGCATGTCCAAGCCTCTAGTGCCAAAGTCTAGAGTCAACAGTGGAGGCTATGCAGGCTGAGTGCAAGTCATTTGGCCAGTCTACTTCAAAACATTTGTCAGTCATGGTGACTGTTATGAGGTTTGGTCCACTTGGATCAAAAATTTGGCATTCTTTCTCCTTGAACACAACTGAGTAACCTTACTCAAGTAGTTGAGTTATACTGAGAAGGTTCCTATCAATTTCAGGTACCAAGAGTACATTTGAAATGATTTTGGCACCTGTTGGAGTATAGATCAGCACATCTCCTCTTCCTTCAACATTTATGAACTGACCATTTCCAATTTTCACCTTGGTTTTGCAGGTTCTGTCTAAGGTTTTGAAAATAGTTTCATCTGGTGACATGTGGTTTGTGCAACCACTGTCTAGAAGTCAGCGCTTTGAACCCTTCTTCTGATTTGCTGCACATGACATAGCAAAAACCTGTTCTTCTTGATCACTGCTCTCTTCAACCACTCTAGCTTTTTCCTTTTGTTGCTAAAATTGAATCTACCTTGGTTTGCTTCTGTTCTTGCAAACCTTCTCAACATGGCCCTTTTTCTTGCAGTGTTGGCATACTGCATCTGGTCTAAACCAGCATCTATCTTCTGGATGACCAGCTTTTTTACAATGTCTGCAGAGTTGGTCACTGCTCCTAGCAGCATCGGGCTTAGGCCTATTTTTCCAGAACTTCTTGCCTTTGTGAGCTTTGATGCTCGAGGCTTATTTTACTTTGGCTTGAAAAGCCCCTTCTTGGTACTCCTCTTATCTGTTGGCTCTTCTTTGCTCTTGTGCATACAAGGCATTGATTAGCTCAGTTAAGGAGATAGTTGTCAAGTCCCTTAAGTCTTTGAGGGATGAAATTTTAGCTTCATACCTCTTTGGTAGAGTGGTCATGACCTTCTCAACTATTCTAGCTTCACTGAATTGCTCTCCAAGGAGCCTTATACTGTTTACAACAGCCATAATTTGATCTGAATACTGCTTGACTATTTCTTCCTCTTTCATTTTGAGATTTTCAAAATCCCTCCTCAAGTTGAGCAGCTGTTGTTGCCTTGTTCTCTCAGTCCCCTGAAATTCTTCTTTCAATTTGTCCCAAGCCTCCTTTGGTGTTTCACAGGCCATGATCCTCATGAAGATCACATCTGTCACACAATTCTGTATGCATGACATGGCCTTGTGCCTTTTTGTTCTTTCATCAGTGTTTTGCCTTATTTGAGTAACTGTTGGATTAGCTCGAAGAGGTGCTGGCTCAACATCTGAGTTAACAACTTCCCATAGGTCGAATGCCTACAGGTAAGTCCTCATCTTAACTGCCCAAATGTTGAAGCCCTCTCCATTGAAGACAGGTGGTAAAGCTGGTGAAAAACCTGATGATGCCATGGTTTTGTTACTGAACTACAACAGGTCCTCTAAGAATATGGCTCTAGATACCAATTGTTGGAGCCGAGAGCAACAAACAGCAAGTTCGACAAGAAACTTGTCGAGCAAGAATCGTGACTTGCAGAAGAAACAAAGCAGAAAAACAAAAAGATTTTGAAGCAAAGCTAAAATAGAGAGCATATGGATGAAAACTTGTTGAATTCATTCAAAAAACTGAAAATGGCATAAAGCCAATACATAAAACAAGCTTACAACTTGACAAAACAGTAGGTTAACCTAAACACTACCTACTACAACTAACAAACTTAGTAACTTAAGCTAATTAACTTGTACAAATCAACAAAGCTGATTAATCAGCTCAATCACCACCAGTTTTACATCAAAAATAAGCCTAACATAGTTGAAATACAACTAAGTCACATTACATTAACTTAAAAATACAAAATAAGTAGAAAACAGCTTGCTGGCTTGATAAACTAGCAGCTTCTGCATGTAGTGCCCTCGACAGTCTTGGTTGCTGCATGCTGACCATTGCTTCAACAGGCTTGCATCAACATAATGACAACCTAAATGACTACTAAATCAGCTAAGCACACAATTAACCTTAGCTGATTAAAGCAAAAAATGATTACAACATCAACTAGCAAAAAGTCAACTGAGTAAAACACTCTACTGTCAAATTACACCATGGACATTAGCATGCTTCAGCTGTGTTCCTGGTTCTCTGCATACAACGTCTACCTTGCATGGTTTCTTGCATGTTGCTGCTGTTGTTGCCACCTTTCAACACAATTCCTAAATTATCAGAAGAAAAATAGGTTGGTGATGGTGTGATCCGTTATGATGTTGAAGCGGGAACTGTTGTTGACAAATACTCTTCTGTTAAGACTCAATTAGGAGGGATGCTGGTGGTCAGCAGTAAGGATTATTGTAACAAAGAGAAGGCAATAACTGGGAAGAGTTCTCACTATGATGTTACTCAAATTAAGCAAATCTCGTACTGGCCCAGGGATATCAAGTATTAATTCTGTCGCCAACTATAAAAAGGAGGATGAATGGGATACATTACATGTTCAAGGTGTTGATGCTACAGCGTACGGTGAAAATTTTCTAATTATTGACTGAGAGTCTTAATGAGACTGGTAAACACAAATGAGCTGCAAAAGAAGCACGGGCATCTAGGCACCAAGAGTTAAAAAATCAGGTTTGGCACCAAAACTCTTCTCTTTGATTGGAAGTTATTTCAGTACATTGCTAGGAGGGAACAGGTAATCTATAATTCCTTAAGCTGTTTCTCGAGTGAATTAATATGCGTTCTATCACAAGTTTGAATGCTCTGATTTAAAATTCTGGCTAGATTTTTAGTTGTCATGTCAGAAAGTGTGCGCTGATACATTGGTGCTTCTTCATCACTCTTTTTAACTTCAAGACAGGTCTTTTTTGGAGTCTGTTGGTCATCTTCTAACGTACAATGTTAAATTGGAAATTTTACACGTAAACAACATATCAGTTGTTTTGTTGTGTTATAAGCTATAAATACTTTGCTAAACGAAGTAACGAACTTCATTAATAGTCTTATGTTTACCTGTTTTACATTAGCTTAATAAGCTGGACTACAAAATTTGTTCTTCAAGTGGTTTAAGTTTTAATACATTGATTTTGAAAATTGTACCTGTTGACACCATTTTTTGGAGAAAACAGGGTCGACTTGGATTTTGAAAATAAAACGAATGTGGGAGTCGCCACCAATCTTTTTTGAAGAGGTGTGATCGGGTCACCTCGAAAAGTGATTGTTTCTAATAAATAATTTGATTTTATTAAAACAACGATTTTGGTCCATGAAATAAAAAAACGGGTTCAGGAGTCGGTTACGTATGAGAAAGGATTACCACCCTCGTAACGCCCAAAATTGGTACCTAATTGATTAATTAGTGTCTTAGCGTCGAAGATTGGAAACATTAAAGTGATTTAAAAATACGATCCTTTATTGAAATGCTAAAAAATCGAGAACTAGACATATTTTGTGTTGATCGAGAAAGAGAATTACGTCCTGTAAGTTAGGACGCAATGTCTAGAATTCCTGATACAAAAATGAATACCCAAAAATTTATTTATTTAAAAGATAATCAATTATCTCGGTTTTGAAAAGAAATCATGTCCCGTGGGTTAAAACACGATTTTTTATTAATTCCCAAGATCATTTAAAAGCTTAGGTTTGGAAAGTCTCGTGTTTGGATTTATCGAGAAAGTCGAAACCCCGTAAGTTAGGATATGACTTTTCGAATCCCAAAATACGAAATTTTACTTATTTTAAAGCCATCATTTTCATTGAATAAAATTAATTTAACATAAAATAGTAGGAATAAACACAATATTCATATGTGTAACAAAATGATAATGAACATGACAACAAGCATAACTAATATGAGCAACAATTCATAATAAACAAACCAAATACACATGAAATAATAAATAAATAAATAAGGGAATTAAAGCACTTCTTAAAAGTAATGACAAATATATAAATGAATGAATGAATAAATGACAAATAAAACAACGATGACAATACAATTATTAAAGATAAAATATTTATGTATGTATATCAATACATTTAAATTATAAATGATAAAATGTGTGAATATATACATATATAAAAACAAATAGGCATAATATATAAATTACAGAGATTTAAAAAGGGTATGTACATATAAATAAAAATATGTATATATATTTAAATTATGTATAAATATAAAATATATATAAGTATGCGTATATATATATAAATAAATTATAAAATATGTATATGTTTATATATAGATATATATTTTATAAAAATGCATGTGTATATATAAAATTATGAAATGTATGAAAATATACAGTATGTATATAAATGTATTTTGAAGCTACAAAATAGGTAAAACATATGAAATATAAAATACTCATATGAACGTATATTAAAAATATATGTATATATATATTTCAAATTATAAAGAAAAAATGCAAAAGATATATGTATGGGTGGTAACATACGTATGTATATATATATACATATATAAAACATAAAAGACAAACATGTTTGTATGTACATGCATATATAATGAAGCTTGGGATCAAAAGTACATATAAATACATGGTGATAATAATAAATAAGAAATACAATAAATAATCATGCATTAATAAATGAACAATAATATTAAATAGATAAATAATAATAATAATAGTAAAAATATATAAATAAAAAGGTAATAGTAATAACAGTATTAAACATAATAATAATAGTAAAAATAATGATAACATTATTAAAATTAATTAATAGCAACAATATACAAAAAGGGGACTAATTTGAACTTAAGACAGAACTTCGGGGAAGAAATCCGTAAATAATTAAGGGGAGGGACTACTCTAAACACGTGCATGACAAGGGGGATCAAAATGGGAATTTTCCCTTCCCCAAAGAGCTGCAGTTTGAGCAAGGATTAACTTGAAAATGTAAAACAAATCATGGGGCAAAATTAAAAAAACTAAGAATACCTGATTTTAAAATCATTAAAAAGCGGAAGGGCTGAAAGCGAATTAGCCCTTCCCCTAAAAACACGTAGATCTTGGAGTGGGTCGGATCAATTTTGGGTCTAAGACAAAACGACGTCGTTTTGGCCACTGATCAAGGGCTCAAAATGGTGTCGTATTTACCCCGTATAAAAAACCAAAAAAACAGAGGAAACAAATCAATTTAGCCACCCCTTTTAAAAAAGAAATAGAGAGTTTGAAAACTCTCTCTCGTTCTCTCCAAGTCCGGCAAACAATGCCGTTTCTTGAGCCGCCGTGATCGACGGTCGGTCATCACATGAGGGCGTTCCCGATCAGCATTTTGAAACGCATTCGAAGACCAAAATTTTAGAACGGGGAAACAAGGAGAAAAAAATGTCTTAGTCCTTCCCTAAACCCGAATCCGTTGGCGGCGAAGGGTCGATTCAGGTAAGCTTTTCCTTTTCTCCTTTTCTATTTTTACTTTCTTAAAACAAAATAAATAAAAAAGTATATCTCAAAAAAAATAAGAACAGAATCATAAGAAACGAAAAATCACCTCTTTTTGTATTCTATTTTTTAATCTCTTTTCATACAAAATCCCCCTTTTACAATATTTTTCAGGCCATTTATAGCCGATTTTACACTATATTTTTATATAACTTTGCTATTGTTGTGCACTGTTCTCTTTTGCAGGTGACCGGCAACAAAGACGCGTCAAACCTTGGGCGATGTGTCCATTCACGTGGAGGACAAAAGAGCGGCGCCAGAAGGGTTTTTAGGGGCTAGGGTTTTCTAAAAATTTTAAGTGTTTTTGGCTTATCGGGCCCTGGGGTAATGGATTAGGTTTGTTTAATTTTGTAATGGGCCTCGGTGAAATTGGGCTTCTACAGCTGCCCCTCTTTGCTCGTTGTCGTGTAACGAGAACAGAGCAAAGACTAAGAAATAACAATTTTGCTCGGTCTCGCCAAATCTTGACTTCTTCGATGCTTCTCTTTTTCTAGTAGCTTCATTCCAGTCCACTGTGTCTTGTTACTTCGACACGCTCCATCGCGCTTCAGAAAGATATGACTTGTATCTTCAATCTTCTTCGTAGCAACTTCAGGGGAACGATGTTTGTGGTTCTAGTCTGCTCCACTACAATGTTAGGGAGATAAGACTTGTTGCCTCAACCTGCTCCACTGCGACCTCAGGGAGGTAATGTTTGATATGATAAGGTTTAATCCGACCCTCTACAATTTCAAAGGTATAGGATTCGTCGTTTTAATCCTCTCCACTGCAACTTTAGGGAGATAAGATTAGTCGCTTTAGCCTACTTCACTGTAACTTCAGGAAGATAAGACTTGTATCTTCAACCTGCTCCACTGCGACCTCAGTGAGATAAGGTTTGATACGATTAGATTTAATCCGACCCTCTGTAACTTCAAAGGTATAAGATTCATCGTTTTAATCCGCTCCACTGCAACTTTAGGGAGATAGGATTAGTTTTTATTTTATTTTTTATTTTATCTGCTTCACTGCCAGTACAGGAAGACAAGATCTACAATCTTCACCCTACTCCACTGCTGCTCAGGGAGATAAGGCTGGTGTTTTTAATCTACTTCACTGCCAGTACAGGAAGACAAGATCTACAATCTTCGACCTACTCCACTGCTACTCAGGGAGGTAAGGCTAGTGGCTTAAATCTACTTCCCTTCTACCTTGGGAAGATAAGATTCGCTGTCTTCGATCTGCTCCACTACTGCTTAGGGAGACAGGATCTTTAATCTTCAACCTACTCCACTGTTGCTCAAGGGGATAGGACATGTGGCTTAAATCTGCTTCCTACTACCTTAGGAAGATAAGATTCACCGTCTTCGATCTGTTCCACTACTGCTTAGAGAGATAAGATCTGCAATCTTCAACCTACTCCACTGCTGCTCAGGGAGATAAGGCTGGTGCCTTAAATCTGCTTCCTACTACCTTAGGGAGATAAGATTCGCCGTCTTTGATCTGCTCCACTACTGGTTAGGGAGATAAGATCTGCAATCTTCAATCTACTCCACTGCTACTCAGGGAGATAAGGCTGGTGCCTTAAATCTGCTTCCTACTACCTTAGGAAGATAAGATTCGCCGTCCTCGATCTGCTCCACTACTTCTTAGGGAGATAAGATCTGCAATCTTCAACCTACTCCACTGCTGCTCAGGGAGATAAGGCTGGTGGCTTAAATCTGCTTCCTACTACCTTAGGAAGATAAGATTCGCCGTCTTCGATCTGCTCCACTACTGCTTAGGGAGATAAGATATACAATCTTCAACCTACTCCACTGCTGCTCAGGGAGATAAGGCTTGATATGATGACTTCAATCCATCCCACTACAACTTCAGGGGTATGGGTAACTTCATTGATCTTTTCTCTGGGGAACATGACCTGTAGAATCCATTTCATGGACCTATTATGCCTAGTGATTAGGATGTTATGATCACAACGAATCAAATGCTCCTAACTAGGTGCGTATGAATGATATTTGAATTGAATGATATTTGCATGAATGCAGAATGTCATTTTTCGAGAATGATCCCCTTTTAATGCTTAGGTTGTCATTACTCGTTATTCAATAAGGTTTTATAGCCAACACGTCAGAATGATATCTTGCACGACTGGTAACACTTATCTCTTACTTAGCCGAATTGCCCCCCACTGTAATCTTCAAAGTTCAATCCATTGTAATCTTTAAGGTTAAGTCCACGATAATTTTGGGATATAAAATTTGAAATATCTTCCTCCCACTTATAATTTAGGAGTATAAGATCTGGCTCTTTCTCAATCCTCTCCTACCGCAATTCAAGGATACAGGATGTGAATCTTTTTGGCCTTACACCATTCTCAATGTGTCGTACCAAATGTTTATGTACAATTGTAGGACTTTCTCTTCCGAGAAACCTCTTCTTATCACTCGGTGATCATTGCTTGTTTGTTTATTGAAGCTTTGTCACCAGCACGACATTTTGTCATTTTGTTCAATCCATGTTTGGTCAACAAAATCCGAAAGGATAGTCCTGATTTGGACTTTTCTCTTTAGACATTTTGACCTTTAAACTTGGTGTGTTCTAAACAATAGTCCTGTTTCATATTCCTATATTATTTAAAAGTTTTTAGAGAAATATGCAAAACTCCTTTTTCTTGAATATTCAGTCCATTAATCGTTATTTCAATGAAAAATGCTTAAAAAAGATTATCACAATGTACAAGATGAAATTTTATTGAGAACAAAGCTCGAAATGAATAAATTAATCAAGATAGCAAATTTTGCTAAGATAAGATGAAAAAGATTATCCCAATGGATAAGATGAAATTTTATTGAGAGCACAGCTCGAAATGAATAAATCAAGATAGCAAATTTTGCTAAGATACAAAAATGAATAAGATGAAAACAGGTGCCCCAGATATCGTAGCATGAGCTTCTCCGCGCGAACTTCTTGAGGACCCTTTTGAACTTGATATGTTTTTAGAAGTCCTAGAAGACTTTGTTTATGCCCCAAGATGTAGCATCTCTCCTTCTTATTAATTCAGAGAGGACAAGGCCACTGCATGCCCTACCTTTGATCAAAATTTGAACTGCCCAATCCTGGGTTTTCAATTCAAAACCCATTTGGTCTCAAGATGCCCTTTGTGGGTTTTCACCTTGGCCTCTCCTTTTTCTTTTTCTTTTTCTTTTATTTTTCTTCTTTTCTTTTTTTTTCTTTTCTTTTTCTTTTTCTTCTTTTTTTTGTTTGTTTGTTTGTTTTTTTTTTAACATTCTTTGATTGAATTCGCACTCGTAGGATTAGGTAAGTCCTTGCTATCCTTTTTGGTCCAAATCAACACTTCTCCAGATAAAACCTTCCACATAAGGTTCTTTTCAGTTTGATATCCTCTTTCTTCTAAAGTCCTTTTTGTATGGAGAGGATTTTTTTCAATGTTAGGCCCCTTTCCTGGAACTCTCTAGGGCGAACCTTCTTTGGCGAGCTCACGTCTTTTTTTTTGGTGCATTCGACCAAGACAAATAACTTTGAACATTTCTCTTCAATCGAGATCTGATCCAACACTCGGAGAGAAGGAATCTTGACCTCAATGAGTAAAACTACAATAAGCCAATGTGTTACCCCGGTAGCAGTTTTTGCTCTATTTTTTGTTTTGTTTTTGCTCCCACTGCACCGTGTATTTTGGGGCAAAATGTGTTAACCTTGAACAGACTGCAAACTTCTGACATCGTGCTGTTGTTCAATTTTAGCGCATTGTCAGATATGCTCCTTTTTGACATTTCATACCGACATATGATTTTTCAATAATTCGCAGGCTGTTGACTTTGCGACATTGGCATATGAAGTAACTTCTGCCTACTTAGTGAGGTAATTGATGACCATAAAGATAACCGTCAAAACCTTAGGTGAGATCGGCCCTATGACATCTATGCCCCACATAGAGAAAGGCCATGGCTTCCATTGATTTTGTGTAAGGTAGAACCTTGTTTTCCCGTCTTTAACAAATCAGGAGATAAGCTACAGTCTGAATTATCTCCAAAGTCCTGAGGTTTAATCTAGACACATATCCTGCTCAAAAGGAGGTTCTGAGTCAATAGGAGTGTCACTCATATCATTGATATCTGGAGACCTGTTATAGGATGAAAGAATCTAAGAATATTTATCTGTATAGTATGATTATGAATGAAATGAAAACAATAAAAGAATATTTGCTCGAAGTGAAAAAAAAAGATGCATTTTATTGAAATAATGATGTTGGACATAAGCCTATCTCAGAAAATGATTCTTATTGCCCCTAGGCTTAGAGCAATAAGCGTGTTTTGGACATTACTCTGAATTAGCTCTAAAAAATACAGGGATCTCTTCCGCAGTCCCACTATTCAAAACACTTCCAAGTGTGCTCTCCTCACCAACCTCTTTTTTGGATACGATGTTAATACTTTGGTGGCTGGTGGTTATGACCCTCGGTTGGCCCATAGTGACCGATTTGGGATATCCTTCATTATACATGCTCAGGTTGCTTACTTCATTTTCTTTGTTCTTTGGGGTTGATCCTTTGACGCTTTCTCCCGTATCTATTTTCCCACTTCTTATGGCATTTTCAATCATCACGCCAGACATTACCATATCTGAGAAGCTCATGGTAGCGCTTCCCAACATGTGGTTAATGAATGGGGCTTTCAGAGTGTTGACGAAAAGTACCGTGGTTTCTTTTTCCAAAAGAGGTGGTTGGACTTGTGTCGCTACCTCTCTCCATTTTTGGGCATATTGCCTGAAGCTCTCACTTTGCTTCTTTACCAAGTTTTGCAGTGTGATTCTATCAGGTGACATGTCTGCCACGTGACCATATTGCTTCATGAAAGCCTGTGCCAAGTCTTTTCATGAGTGGATATTGGCACGGCTCAACTAGTTGTAACATTTGGTAACCGACCCGATAAGACTATCTTGGAAGCAATGAATTAACAGTTGATCATTATTAATGTATCCTGTCATTCTTCGACAGAACATCGTGATGTGAGCTTCAGGACAACTAGTCCCATTATATTTTTCGAATTCTGGAGCCTTGAATTTCGGCAGGAGTACTAGATATGGGACCAAACTCAAATCCTTGGTGTCAACTCCACAAAAGTAGTCGATGTTCTCCATGGATCTAAATTTCTCCTCTAGCCATCTACATCGGTCCTCAAGTTGCTTCGGTAGATCCACTCTTACTTTTTCCCCTTCTTCCATCTCGTCAAGATCAGAAACAATGGGGTTGATTGGATTATCTCCCAGATTAGAACCCGAGCCTGTTTGAAAGTTCATTGGTGCCGAGGCACCAACTTGGTATTGAGGTCTGATAGTGACAGGTATTCTTTGCGGGCACATCTCAGGTTACGCCGGGGTGCTCGTCGGGGTGAAACCTAGAGGATAAACAGGGTCCTCATGATCAACCCCAGAATTGACTACAAGGCTTTTCTCCTTATCATGCCCCCCAGCCATTAACTGCGTCAATTTGCTCAATAAATTTCTTTGGGACTATTCCATGTCTTGTTGAATTTTATCCAGTCGTTCCTGCATCTGATCTTGCATCTCCTTTTGCAATTGTTCCAATCTTTCTAACCTTTGATCCATTACTTTCGTTTTGCGGCGGGTACCATAGTGATATTTGGTTGGTGGATTCTTGTTGGTTTCAAGATTAGCTGAAATAATCTCGTTTAATTAGGGTTTTTTCATGAAATTTAATGCTAATGATGCAATAAAATGTAATGTAGATGAATGGAATGAATGCAAAAAGAGACGTTGATTCTTGGTTCAATTCTATTAGATCAACTTTACTAGGAAACAAATCTCTTTACATAAAATGGATATATATACGGCTTTTCCCTCATATGCGGAGACATTCGATCATATTCTTCATTCGAGTGTGAAGATAAATTTCACGAATTCTTCAAAAGGGATGTTTCTTCTATTTCCTTTTTGCTTGATCCAGGCCGCGACTCGTTGCTCACTCCTCTTCGTGATGTTCATTAGCTTCTTTGAGACGTGACAACTCTCGAATAATCTTTGTCAGTTTGAATCCTCAGGTATCGAAGTATAGTCGTATATTCCTCCTTGAACTTTCAGCCTTCTCTCATTGTGTTTGATCAGCCCATATTCAGACAGTCGCATTATATTCCACTTTATCAAGAAATTCGTTTTCCATGACAAGCTCTTCTATTTAGCAATCAAATTTGAATCAACACCTCTTTTCTTTAATGAAAATGCAAAGCAATCATAAATAGAACAAAACAAAACGGGTTAGTATAAAACAAAAGTAAGCAAGAAAGAAAAGAACACCTATTTGGGTGACCACTAATGGTTCAGAGTGGTTCTACCTAGTGTAGGCTCTTAGGTTTCACTACATACGGTTCAGCTCTAAAGTAAAGGGTACCTGAACCAGCAGATTCCTCGATCCTCACCCATTATAGGCTCATATAGACCGAGTTCAGTTCAGGGGAATACATTTCCCTATGGCCATGAGGAGATGAAAATCTCACGAAGACATAGGTACAGATGTATCCCGGAAGTAATTCACTATCCCATGCGGAGGTGAAAACCTCACGAAGGCTTAGTTTCTCACTCCCACTTAGGAGGGTGTGACCAATGGTCATGCAATGCAATGTGCAGGAAGATACCAAAACTTAAACTAACATAGCAATTATAAACCACAATGAAGAATATCATAATGAAGACAGATGAAATGAAACAAAAGGATCATATATTTAAATCAGGTTTTCGGTCTCTTGACTCTCGTATTTTCCCCAGTGGAGTCGCCAAGCTGTTGACACCAATTTTTGGAGAAAACGGGGTCGACTTGGATTTTGAAAATAAAACAAATGTGGGAGTCGCCACCAATCTTTTTTGAAGAGGTGTGATCGAGTCACCTCGAAAAGTGATTGTTTCTAATAAATAATTTGATTTTATTAAAACAACAATTTTGGTCCATGAAATAAAAAAAATGGGTTCGGGAGTCGGTTACGTGCGAGAAAGGATTAGCACCCTCGTAACGTCCAAAATTGGTACCTAATTAATTAATTAGTGTCATATCGTCGAAGATTGGAAACTTTAAAGTGATTTAAAAATACGATCCTTTATTGAAATGCTAAAAAAAAAGAGAAATAGACATATTTTATGTTGATCGAGAAAGAGAATTACGTCCCGTAAGTTAGGACGCAATGTCTAGAATTCCCGATACGAAAATGAATACCCAAAAATTTATTTATTTAAAAGATAATCAATTATCTCAGTTTTGAAAAGAAATCATGTCTCGTAAGTTAAAATATGATTTTTTATTAATTCCCGAGATCATTTAAAAGCTTAGGTTTGGAAAGTCTCGTGTTTGGATTTATCGAGAAAGTCAAAACCCCGTAAGTTAGGATACGACTTTTCGAATCCCAAAATACGAAATTTTACTTATTTTAAAGCCATGATTTTCATTGAATAAAATTAATTTAACATAAAACGGTAGGACTAAACACAATATTAATATGTGTAACAAAATGATAATGAACATGACAACGAGCATAACTAATATGAGCAACAATGCATAATAAACAAACCAAATATACATGAAATAATAAATAAATAAATAAGGGAATTAAAGAACTTCTTAAAAGTAATGACAAATATATAAATAAATGAATGAATAAATGACAAATAAAACAACGATGACAATACTAATTATCAAAGATAAAATATTTATGTATGTATATCAATACATTTAAATTATAAATGATAAAATGTGTGAATATATACATATATAAAAATATATAAGTATGCGTATATATATAAAATTAAATTATAAAAATATGTATATGTTTATATATAGATATATATTTTATAAAAATGCATGTGTATGTATAAAATTATGAAATGTATGAAAATATACTAGTATGTATATAAATGTATTTTGAAGCTACAAAATAGGTAAAACATATGAAATATAAAATACTCATATGAACGTATATTAAAAATATATGTATATATGTATTTCAAATTATAAAGAAAAAATGCAAAAGATATATGTATGGGTGGTAACATACGTATGCGTATATATATATACACATATATAAAACATAAAAGACAAACATGTTTGTATGTACATGTATATATAATGAAGCTTGGGATCAAAAGTACATATAAATACATGGTGATAATAATAAATAAGAAATACAATAAATAATCATGCATTAATAAATGAACAATAATATTAAATAGATAAATAATAATAGTAAAAATATATAAATAAAAAGGTAATAGTAATAACAGTATTAAACATAATAATAATAGTACAAATAATGATAACATTATTAAAATTAATTAATAGCAATAATATACAAAAAGGGGACTAATTTGAACTTAAGACAGAACTTCGGGGAAGAAATCCGTAAATAATTAAGAGGAGGGACTACTCTAAACACGTGCATGACAAGGGGGATCAAAATGGGAATTTTCCCTTCCCCAAAGCGCTGTAGTTCGAGCAAGGATTAACTTGAAAATGTAAAACAAATCATGGGGCAAAATTAAAAAAACTATGAATACCTAATTTTAAAATCATTAAAAAACGGAAGGGCTGAAAGCGAATTAGCCCTTCCGCTAAAAACACGCGGATCCTGGAGTGGGTGGGATCAATCTCGGGTCTAAGACAAAACGGCGTCGTTTTGGCCACTGATCAAGGGCTCAAAACGGCGTCGTATTTACCCCATATAAAAAACCAAAAAAACAGAGGAAACAAATCAGTTTAGCCACCCCTTTTGAAAAAGAAACAGAGAGTTTGAAAACTCTCTCTCGTTCTCTCAAAGTCTGGCCAACAATGCCATTGCTTGAGCCGCCGTAACAGACGTTCGGTCGTCACACGAGGGCATTCCCGATCAGGGTTTTGAAACGCATTCGAAGACCAAAATTTTAGAACGGGGAAACAAGGAGGAAAAAAGGTCTTAGCCCTTCCCTAAATCTGAAACCATCGGCAGCAAAGGGCCGATTCAGGTAAGCTTTTCCTTTTCTCCTTTTTTATTTTTACTTTCTTAAAACAAAATAAATAAAAAAAGTAGATCTCAAAAAAAAATAAGAACAGAATCGTAAGAAACGAAAAACCAACTCTTTTTGTATTCTATTTTTTAATCTCTTTTCATACAAAATCCCCCTTTTTTCAATATTTTTCAGGCCATTTATAGCCGATTTTACACTATATTTTTATATAACTTTGTTACTGTTGTGCACTGTTCTCTTTTGCAAGTGACCGGCGGCAAAGACGCGTCAAACCTCGGGAGATGTGTCCATTCACGTGGAGGACAAAGGAGCAGCGCCAGAAGGGTTGCTAGGGGCTAGGATTTTCTAAAAATTTTAAGTGTTTTGGGCTTATCGGGCCCTGGGGTAATGGATTAGGTTTGTTTAATTTTATGGGCCCGGGTGAATTTGGGCTTCTATAGTACCTTTTAAATAGAAAGATTTTTAATGTTGCATGAAATGCAATCTTTTTGGTTGTTCTTGTTGCAATATAAGGAATAATTGCTTGCTTAAGATAGATTTAACTAAGTTCTTTTCTAGACAGAAGTGTCTCAAAGATTGTGGAAAAAGGAAAAATGTTGCAAAATGACCATCCATGCGAACTGCGAGTTGCAAACTGCGAACTGTGACCTACGAGTTGACCAGAACCACAAGCTCACCAAATATGCAAACTCTACAAAACTATGAGCACACCAAAAAAGTGCAAGCTCACTAGACCTGCGAGCTCTTCTGCAAGCTGCCAGCTTGCCAACTTGCACTGAAATTGTAATAAATTTTAATTAGATATTTTGGCAGGTGATTAGACAAAACCAACCAATAAAAAAGAAAGTTATATGAATCTAGTCATTTAATTAAGCCAAGTTGTAATATTTTATTATTATTTTCAGCTTATTTAAGCTTAATCCTTCATGTAAATTTTGTATCACTTTTTAACGAAACAAATTCATCTTAAACTTATTCTTCTCTATTTTTGATCAATTTTTGCTTCTATTTCAACCTTTCCTTCAACAAATTACCAACAATTGGTATCAAGAGTCATTTTAACTTTGAGGGTTTGTTTTCATGAAAACGTAGCAAACTTTACACCACCACCAACCTCTATTTTTTTAGGAGAAAACTACCACATTTGGGTAGTAAAAATGAAAACTTATCTTTAAGCCTTTGATTTTTGGGAGGTTGTAAATGCTTAAATAGAACCACCAGTGTTGAGGCCGACTCTCAGACTCGCTCAAATGAAACATCGCAATGAGGAATGTGCCAAAAACACAACACGATGTCCTGTCTACAAAATGATGTTTCAGGCGTGATCTTTACAAGAATTATGGCTTGTGAAACTTCCAAAAAAGCTTGGGATAAGCTCAAGGGGGAGTTCCAGGGATCACAGAAGACAAGGAAACAACAGATGATCAATCTCAGACTAGATTTTGAAAACCTCAAGATGAAGGAAGTTGAGACTATGAAGCAATATTCAGATTGAATCATGGTAGTGGTGAACCAGATAAGACTGTTAAGTGACCAGTTGTGGATAGTCGAGTAGTTGAAAAGGTCATTTTCACACTTCCTGAGAGATACGAATCAAAAATATCCTCACTGGAAGATTCAAGGTATCTATCAACCATCTCACTCTTAGAGCTAATCAATGTTCTATATGCTCTAGAACAAAGAAGGGCAAGCAAAGAAGGACATGTTGAAGGAGCTTTTCAAGCCAAAAATAAAATGTGAGCTTCTCAAGTCAGAAAGAAAAAAACTGGTCAGATAAGAAAGAGAAGTCAAAGAAAGAAGGTGGAAAGAAAAAATATCAACCATGCTTACACTGTAAAAAGTTAGGGCATTTTGAGAAGTTTTGCTAGTTCAGGCCTAACGCTCAATTCAAAAATTGCAAGCAGTTTGCCTATATAGAGAAAGTATGCAAAAACAAAGGGCATACTCAACAACAAAATGTTGAATCTTAGACAGTAGAAGTAGAAGAACTCATGTTCATAGTTTCCTATGAAGCCCAGCTCGCAACACCATGACAGGAGATGTGAGCATCTTTAAGAATGTGGACAAAAGGTTATATTCCAAGGTGAAAGTTGGAAACGACCAGTATATTGAAGTAGTTGGAAAGGGAGATGTTTTGATCAAAACTGCATCAGGTACTAAACTTGTCACAGATGTTCTTTTAGTTCTTGACATAGATTAAAATCTGTTAAGTGTAGGATAGCTACTTGAGAAAAACTATTCTGTTGTTCTCAAGGAATACAAATGTTTAATTCTTGATCCAAGTGGATGCGAGCTCATATCAACAAAGATGATAGACAGAAGTTTTGCTGTGAACTGGAACTTAGCAACTTCAACAGCATATACTAGCTCGCTGGATGAAACAAAATTGTGGCACAGAAGAATGGGACATGTTGACTACAAATCCTTACCTTAAATGTCCAAGAATAACTTGGTTGAAAACTTATCAAATATAGTGGAACATGAAGATTATGTGAGGTATGCTAGCTTGGAAAATAGGGGAGGTCTCTATTTTCCGCAAACACAGTATGGTGAGCCACTGAAAAATTGCACTTAGTACATACTAACACTTGTGGACCCATGAAAACAAGTTTGCTAAATAGAAGTAGATACTTTGTGTTATTTATAGATGACAGTACAAGGTTTTATTGGGTGTACTTTATGAAGAACAAGTCTAATGTAGCTAAAATCTTCTTCAAGTTTAAAGCCATGGTTGAAAACCAAAGTGACTACAAGCTCAAAATGGTAAGATCAGACAATAGGGTAGAATACACCTCATAAAAGTTTGAAAAATTATGCAAAGAAACTGGTTCCTATCATCAACTAAGCAATATGCACACTCCACAACATAATGGTGTAAGTGAAAGAAAAAATAGAACTATGATGAACATGGCTTGCTACTTACTGTTTGAAAGTAAATTGCCAAATGATTTCTGGGCAGAGGCAGTAAACACTATTGTTTATCTACTAAATAGACTACCTACAAAAGTGGTTGAAGGGAAAACACCATTCGAAGCCTGGTATGATTTTAAACCTTCTGTTTCACATTTAAAAGTATTTGGTTGCACATGTTTTGTTCATGTTCTAGAATAGAAAAGAAGCAAGCTAGAAAGTAGATCGCAGCCAAGGATATTTGTTGGATATTCCAATGTTAAGAAATGATACAAAATCTATAATCCTTTCACCAAGAAAATGATCATAAGAAGAGATGTGAAGTTTGATAAAACAAAAATCTAGAATTGGACTACAGTAGAGGAAGAGATGTGTGGACAAGGGAGTCCAAGACCTAATCTGCAAACCATTAGGAACCAAACTGAAAATGATGAAGTTTATTAACAACCAGTACAAGGAACCAGGTCCATCATTGAAATCTATCAACAGTGTAATTTGGCAAAGCTAGAACCAGTCACTTTTGAAGAAGCTACTCAAGAAGCTGAATAGGGAACAACTATAAAAGATTATATCACCATGATCAACAAAAATGAAACTTGGAAGCTTGTGGATAAACCAATTCACAAGAAAGTGATTGGAGTTAAGTGGTTGTTCAGAATCAAGATGAATCCTGATGGATTAGTCAACAAATATAATGTGAGGTTGGTTGTGAAGGGGTTTAGCGAGTACTATGGAGTGGACTTCACTGAAACCTTTGCCCCTATTGCAAGGTTAGACACTATAAGGCTACTATTGAATTTTGCTGCTCAAAAAGGTTGGAGAATACATCAGATGGATGTGAAGTCAGCCTTCCTAAATGGTTTTCTGAAGGAAGAGATTTATGTCGAACAACCACAAGGGTTCACAATACCTGGTTGCGAGGCCAAGGTGTACAAACTGCATAGAGTCTTGTATGGTTTTAAGCAAGCACCAAAAGCGTGGTATGAAAAAATTAACAGGCATCTTACAAAGATGGGTTTTGAAAGAACCATCAGTGAACCCACATTATATGTAAATAAAATTGGTAATGAAACACTCCTCATTATTTTATTATATATTGATGATTTACTTGTGATTGGCAGCAACAACAAATTGGTGATTGTATTCAAGGACCAGATGCAAGATAAGTTTGAAATGTCAGACTTAGGTCAAATGACATACTTCCTCAGTCTAGAGGTGAACCAAGCTCAAAATGCAATCTTCATAAACTAGAAGGGGTTCGCGATAAAAATCCTGCGGAGATATGGTATGGAGAATTGCAAACCTGCGAGCACTCTCATCGCTCAAGGTGAGAAGCTCACCAACAAGAAGATGTTGAAAAGGTTGATAAAACAAGCTATAGTAGCTTATTGTGATGTATGCTTTACTTGACAGCATTCAGATCTAACATCATGTTTACTGTAAGTCTGTTATCAAAGTTCATGCATTGTTGTAATATGAAAAACTACAAAGCAGCAAAAAGAGTTTTACGTTACATAAGTAGAACTTTAGATCATGGAGTAAAGTTTATGAGGACAGAAAAGGTCAAGCTACTTGGATATTCAGATAATGATTGGGTTGAATCTTCTAAAGATATGCAGAGTACTTCAGGCTATTTCTTCACTCTAGGATCGAGTGTGTTTTGTTGGAGCTTGAAGAAGTAAGAAACAGTAGCACAGTCAACTGTAGAAGCTGAGTATGTTGCAACTGCAGTAGTTGTAAATCAAGCTATTTGGTTGAGAAAACTGCTGAATGATTTAAATTTGAAGCAAGAAGAAGCAATAGAGATCAAGTGTGATAACCAATGTACTGTTGCAATTGTAAAAAATCTGGTGTTCCATGGTATAACAAAACACTTCAAAATCAAGTATCATTTTGTGAGAGAAGTGGAGCAAGCCAAGGAAGTCACATTAGTTCACTACAATTCACAAGATCAGTTGGCTGACATTTTAACAAAACCTCTTGGGAAAATGAGGTTTGAAAAGCTATGTTATGATATTGGAGTTCAAAGTATAGAGGTCAAGGAGGAGTGTTGCGAAATGACCATCCATGTGAATTGCGAGCTATAAACTACGAACTGCGAGCTCACCAAAACCACGAGGTCACCAAATATACAAGCTCTACAAAACTATGAGCTCACTAGAAAAGTGCGAGCTCACCAGCACTGCGAACTCACCAAACTTGAGAGCTCACTTGCGAGCTCTTCACTCAGCAAGTTGTCAACTTGCCAACTTGCACTAAACTTGTGATAAATTTTGATTAGACATTTTGACAGGTGATTAGACAGAAACTAGCCAATAAAAAAGAAGTTATATGAATCTAGTCACTAATTAAGCCAAGTTGTAATATTTTATTATTATTTTCAGCTTATTTAAGCTTAATCCTTCATGTAAATTTTGTATCACTTTTTTAACGAAACAAGCTCATCTAAACTTATTCTTCTCCATTTTTGATCATTTTTTGCTTCTGTTTCAACCTTTCCCTCATCACATTTCCAACAAAAAAAAGGCTGAAATGTGTCTATTAAATATGGAGAGACAGCAAAAGCAACACCCTGGAAGAAATGAAGGGAGGCTCAAAAGAAGGTACATAAATATATATCTTGTTCTCCCTTTGCAACTTGCTGAAACTTCATTTGTTTTTCCTTATATTTGACTAATCATGTCTTCACTTTTTAAATGATTTATGCTTCACAATGAGGAAGATATGAACTTCAAAGAGCAACTACGGATTGAAGTAAGAAAGTAGCTTACTTAATTGGACAAAGTAAGAAAGTAGCTTACTTAATTGGACAACTCATGCATCGATATGGCCACATTACTTTGTAGCTCGGGTAATGAGGTGAGTGAAACTGGAATTTGTTTATATCCTATCGACATTAGTATGTTTTCTTTTCAGTGATCCAAAGAAGGATTTTGATTGATTTATATATATCTTGTTATCAATCTAACAAATTGCATCGATTATCAAATCAGGTGGTCTGCCTCATTTTGTTTCAGCAGTTAAATTAATAATCACATTATTGTTTCATTAACTTCTGGATATAGTTCTTATGCTGTGAGATCGTGAGGGGATCAATTTTATTCCATCTTAAAATATCAAATTCTTCTAACAAAGATTAATGGTCATCTCAGGTGCAAGCAGCTTATAAATGAGCATTGCTAAGATTTCATCCTGATAGAGCATCAAAAACTGATATCAGGCAGCAGGATGAGGCAGAGGAAAACTTTAAGCCTATTTCTCGCATGAAGGGGGAATTTTTAGTGATTTCATGACACTGAATGCTATCAAAGGTTCCAATTTTGTTACTACAATGCTGTTTGCTGTTGTTTTATTGGCAACCAGGGTTTCACTTTTTTCTTTCTTTTTTAAACACTGCATGTTAGAAATCTTTTGCCAGGACATATTAGTGATAGTGCATTGTTCCATTGAGTTTTTAATGAACATAACTATAAAATAGAAACTACATATCATTTTCATTTATTTTTTAAGCACTATTCTATTCACATGTCTAGGCTTTAATTCACAGAGAATGAAGCATTACCTGAATTCCATGTTGTGGTTGAAGCAAAAGAAGGGTAAATGGTGAGTGGCTGTAGGTAGGAGAAAGAAAAATGGTGAAGCGTTGTAGAATCATCGAAAGAGCCATCTTCATTTCCATCAACGCAAAGCTCATTCCCACACAAGATCGAGGTCCCAACCCGAACGGAATAAATGCAGCTGAATTATGTTTCGTAGCATTGGCAATCCCTTCTGCAAACCTCTCGGGTTTGAAAACATTTACATCATCTCCCCATAAGTGAGGGTCATGGTGAAGTACAAGATTTGGGACAAGCAACTCCAAATCAGCTGGTAGAATCAGCTTTCCCAATTGAACGCCAGTTGCTACCTTCCTTACCATGGAACTTACTGGAGGATATAATCTTAGTGTTTCATTAATGATCATAGTCATCTGTATGCAAACAAGGAAAAATAAACATGTCAGAACACGACATTCATTCAACTAAACGTGGTAGAAGATTATATTTGCTTACAATCTTGAGTTTGCCAATGCCTTCAGGATTCGGATTTTGATTACCGAAGATCTTGATCACTTCTTGCCTCGCTTTCTCTTGCCATTCTGGATGGATTGCAAGAAGCAAGACAGTCCATGCAAGTGAAGAATTAGTTGTTTCTTGTCCAGCAAAGTAAAATGTCTTGCATTCATCAACCAGATCTTGCTGTGAAATCCTGTTTTTCTTGTCTGTATCATGGTAAGCATTTAAAAGTAATCCAAGAAAATCAGTGCCGAAGCTGTTGGCATCTCCATTAGCTACTTTCTCTTCTCTTTTCTTCACTATCTTCATCACACAATTGTGTATCTCTTTCTCAAGTTTGTCTGCTTCAATTTGATCAGCACTTTTCCAGAACTTGCTGCAAAAATAAAATAAAATAACATAAAAAATGAGCTAAATATACATACTAATTTCCTAGTTAATTTGAGATTAACTTAAAAGAGGAAATTATTACCTGATGACAAGAAATCTAGCCTTAAACATGTTTCTGTTTGTTATGACAGACAACTTCATCAACATGTCAAAAATCTTTTCCCCATCCAAATAACTGCTACCAAAAGCAGTTCTGGATATCACTTCTGATGTCAGCAATCTAAATTCTCCAAACACCTCAATTTCTTTGCCTTCTAATAGTTTCCACCTCTCCAGCATCGTCTCAACACTAGCAATCACTGCAGGGGTCATGCTCTGCCAAAACCATCATTCACACAATAAAGTTAAATAAAGTATCTTCAATAAACAATTTATAAGAAGAGATAATTCCAGAAATTGTTTTAGAAGTATACTTTCAAGGTCTCCCCATGAAAAGCATGATTTGCCAATTTCCTTTTCTTTGCCCATTTCTCACCTTCTGATGTCACAAGCCCATCCCCTAGTATCTTAAGAACGAAATCGTCTTCTTTCTTCCTTTCTCTGCTAGTCCTCTTTGGGAAAGCTCTTTCACTATTTTTAAGTAACTCTTTGATAAGCTCCGGTTCTGTAATAACAAGCATAGCTCTAGAACCTGTCCAACTTAGATAGTTTTTCCCTAACCCCACAGTAGTAAAAGAAGGTTAACTTATTTCCCCAAATAAAAAGAAAACGACATACGGAAAAAAAAAAAAAAGGTGTTTAAAGCTCACCATATAACTTGATCCTTGACCAAATTTGAGGTTGAACCCTGGGCAGTATATCATGTGATAAAGTAGGCATGGGGTTTCTCAAGGCTTCCTGTTTCATTTTGATGGTCTCTTTGTTGTTTCCATGGATGAATCTGTAAGGGGGTCCATTGATTCCTTGCCTACTCAGTAAACTTTGGATCCGAAGTGGCTTCCACCAATATTTGTGTAGGACTTTGATTAGAGCTATAACCAGAGAGAGGCAAACAACGCCTACAACAAGGACAGATACGTTTGCCATGGAATTCATCGTTTGCAGATAATGCTAACCAGGAACTGTGTTTTTTTTTTCTTTTTATTATTATGTTAAGTTCATCAATGTCATATGGGAGATGTCAGATTTTGACTTATATAACGGAAAAGGAAAAAGATGATAAGATGTCGGCCAATTCTAATTTTGGCATCGTCTGCAATCATAATCTTCATTACGCAAGTGTGTGTATATATATATATAAAATAAATTGAACCAGTTGATTAGTAGCTAAAAGTTGAAAATTTTAACCGATTACAATTAAGTTATATCATCAGTTTTAGTCCTTATAAAACTAAATAATTAATTTATAATCAATTACATTTAAATTAACTAACTAGCCAAAATAATTATATAATAATTATCTGTTATAAAATAAAGAGAGATGGAGAGAATAAAGAACAAATAACAAAAAAAATATGAAAGGGATGATTACAATACTTCATCGTAGTGCGTATTTATAGGTATAAAAGTATAAAAGAAGTAGAGATCTAATCCTAATAACTATTAAAATTTAAAATACATCAAAACTTTATCTTAATCACGATGGACATCCACTTAATAAGATATTCATAACACTCCCCGTTGGATGTCTATTGTTAGATAATGTGCCTTGTTAAAACTTTATTAGGAAAAACTCGGTGGGATAAAAAACCTAATGAAGGAAAAAGAGTGCACAATCTTCTATTACAAGCTGCCTCGTTAAAAACCTTTACCAGGAAAACCCAATGGGACAAAAAATTGGTTAAAGGAAAAGAGTAAACTTGTTTATAGAATCCCCCTTATGGCAACAATACATTACATCTTTGAGTCGACGCATTCCAATCTTCTGTAGTAGTCTTTCAAATGTTGAAGTTTGTAATGCCTTAGTAAAAAGATCTGCTAAATTCTCACTAGAACGAATTTGTTGAACATTTATATCACCTATTTTCTCAAGATCATGGGTGAAGAATAATTTTGGTGAAATATGTTTCATTTTGTCACCTTTGATATAACCTCTATTCAATTGAGCTATACATGCTGCATTATCTTCGTATAAGATAGTTGACATTGTAACTCCCTTAACCCGTATTCGTCGTTACAATAGGGTTACGAAGCATTACCGAAGTTTACATTTCAAAATTATTAAAAATTTTAAACATTTAATATCACAACATCAATCATAGCAAAGTCAATCAATAACATACATATTGTCCCTTATACAAGCCCTCGAGGCCCTAAAAACACATTAGAAACAAGTTGGGACTAAATCGGAAACATATAGAATTTTTCGAAAAAAGATAAAAAAATTTTCAAACTGCAGGGGCTAAGACATACGCCTGTTAATTTCTTACACTACCTTCCGGCACCATACCTTCCTGCATTTGGCCTTTATAACTCGCTAATCACTTTGGAAATAGTGTCACCAAATAAAAGTATGTCTCCCGCACAATGGAGATTATAGGCAAATAGTGTGTTCCTTTTAGAACAGAATTTATACATTTCACCAAGTTTGAGGTCATATGACCATATCGTAGACTGTCATCGTATGCTTGTGTCCACTGATCGAAAGTTATGTTACAGAGGTAGACCTTGATTGTTAATTGACCGCGAAAGCACCAACGTCTCATGAAGACGGTCCTTATTGATCTCGTAATCTGTCAATATAAGTGGATAGCGATAATTACATACCACTCTTCCATTCAGAACAAATTGAATATTACAAATGAAATAATATTAGTGGCGATTAAATACCTTTGTTGGTCACTTGTCGTTCTTTCAGTGGTAAATCGATATTTCCTATAGTACTTGGACGCAACGTGCCTTAGACAATATTGATGGTGTGCTATCGCTCAATTACGACTAGTATTCTAGTGCCCTGATCCGATATAATGCAGATTTCAGGTTGGGGCAGACATGCCTCCCCAACCTAGAAAGAAAGAAATCCCAATCGTCACCTAACTCCCCCGGTGTTATTGCAAACGCAATTGGAAGGATTCTCCCACCACCATCCTGTGCCATAGCTAGGAATAGTCGATGGGTATATCTACTATACATAAAAGTACCGTCAATTTGTACCAATGGATTGCAGTACAAAAATGCGTCGCAGCATTGCTTAAAGCTCCAAAACAAATGCTTGAACACTTGGCATCCACGAAGCAAGCATTCGTTGTAGTATGCACTGCCCGTTTCAAGGTCTGTTACGCAACCTGAGACGTACCTCTCTAGCACCTGACACCACTGCCACACCTCATTATATGAAGCGTCCCACCCACTGTGCATCTTATCCAACGCTTTCTGCTTGGCTATCCAGCCTTGCGGTATAAAAGTGTGTACTTGAATTGGCTATGAATATTGGCAATTAAGACCGACACAAAAGTCTTAGGATCCACCTTCACCATCGGTAGTATTAAGCCCGCTATCATATCTGAATCCGTCTTGGATGATCTTGTGAAACACCTGTCAACTCATGAGTACGTTAAATAATGCAACATTAAATAATAACAATAATATTCAAAAACCCTAAACACCCAGTGATATTGTACCGGCAAAACAACATATGTGGACCTGTGAACTTCTTTATCTCCCACAACCCTGTCCTTTTCTTAATCGAAGTCATGATTTTCCATGAACATGTATCGTCTCGCACTGCACACTTAGCCTTGAACTTTCTAGATTTGGATTTAACCACGTGGTAGTTAACCCTATTCATGATGCTATATTGTTTCAATGCACCTAGAAAACGATCCTTACTGGAAAACTCCTTACCAACTTCCAATTCACCCGAATCCAATGACAAACTTGTATGGTCATGCCTTCTGTGTGGTAGATTTAGAAACTCCAAAAAATCATCTACCGATAGATCAATATTTTGCATGTGGGCTGGAGGTGAGAGTATGCCGTGAATCGTGGATCTTCTTCTTCATATAAACCCCTTTCACTGTCTTCAGGTTTGATTGGAACAGGCTCTGGTTCAAAAAATAATGCAACTTTTGTATCATCGGGGTTGGGCTCTCGACGTGGATCCATATCAGACTCATCATCTGACCCACCATCAATTGTAACGTACAAGGTCCCCTCGCCAGTAGATGTCGTAGGGAGTACATTATCGCTTATCATGCACATTTCATAACGTCCCCAATCAACTGTGGATTGCCAACCACTAGAAGTTGATGCCATTCCCCAGTAAGTATTTCTAGCATTGAACATCGACCCACCAAGGCGTATGTCCCATCCACTAACGGAGTGTCGTGCAGGGGTGTGTATTCCATACTGCCACCAAACACAGGTGCTTCCGTGTTCTAACTCCCACTAACAGAGTGTCGGGCAAGGGTCATGTATTCCTCTCGAACAGCAGTAGATGTTGAAGTCACAAGTGCTTCATTTGGATTGTACATATAACTCAAGGTGATCCACTAGCGAGATGAGTCTGCACCATCGCCTCCAAGATACGACCACCTTTGATATTAGATGAGTCATATGTCACAGGATCAATCGAAGCACAAAATCGATACTTAATAGTCGAAACTCTCATTGGCATTGATCCGAAGATTTTGCACCTAATTCTTTTACGAAGTTCTGTCAAATCTAGGTTCTGGTTAAAAACCAGTCGCGCTGTGTGCTCCGATTAAAAAACAACGCCGTTCTCAGTGTCATGGACCTCACCATCGTAGTAAATAATAGCACTAATACGTTCACTCATTTTCAACTAAATGATTTGTCAAAAGAAATTCAAAACAAAAAACATTATGCAAAAATATAATGATTCATATAAATATTAATACAATAAACCAACTTATACCTTTTCAACTTCTTCAATTTATATTTTTCTGAACTTCTTCAATTTCTATTCTTCTAAACTTCTCTAATTTCTCTTGTTGTAACTTATGCAACATGAGAATAAAATTTGGCTCATTTATAGCCTAAGGTCAAGCAGGATGTATTGTAGAAAAAGAGCGTCCAAGTGGGAGCTTTTTTCAGTACTTTTGTTGACAGTGCATCCTGTTTGAAGCTTTTTCTACCCTATTTTTTTAGAACAATCTTCTCAAAATTATTTTTAAAGAAACTACTATGGAAAGAGAGCATCGAGGTGGGAGCTTTTTTCAGTACTTTTGCTGACAGTGCATCCTGCTTGAAGCGTTTTTGACCCTATTTTTTCAGAATCATCTGCTCAAAATTATTTTTTCAGAAACTACTCTAGAAAAAGAGCGTCTAGCTGGAAGTTTTTTTCAATACTTTGGCTGAATGAATAAAAAAAATCCATCTCGTCAAAGTAATTTTTTCAGAACTCATCCCTAAACCTATTACAAAAACCCTAAAACCCTAAACACAAATTTGTTTTCTCCAAAACCATAAACCCTAAAAAAATAAAACCCTAATTTGTTTTAACAAAAACCTTAAACATGTAAATAACCCTAAACCCTAGAAAAAACACAGGCTAAAGTGCGTCCCTAAGGGATCGCTTTTTCCATGTCAACATTAGTGCATTTTATGCTAACATGGCAAAAGCGCTCCCCTAAGGATGCACTTTTCTAAAATTTCTCCTTAAAATGTGCCTACGTGGAAGCGTTTTTGGTTTTTTGGCCCATTCTGGTAAATAAAGTTTAAAGTGGTCCATTTCCATAAATAAAGTTGGAAATGAGCCTTTTTTTAGTAAAATAGTCTATGAATATTGATTTAATGTATAATTGTGTATTTGAATTTTAATTTGGTGTAATTATACACGTGAAACTTTAATTGTGGTTCAAATGTATACTTAAAACTTTAATTTTGATTTAATCATACATATTTAAAGAAATAAATATATCAATTTTTTTATATTGGATAAATATATTTATTTATGTATGCAATATATATAAACATAAAATGATGTTATATCAATAATTGTGTTAATAATTTACAAGAATTGGATCAAATCAAATTTTCATGTATGAAATTGCACAAAATCAAAATTCATGTATACAATTACACAAGAAACCATAGTTCATGTATAATTTTGATATTTATCCCTAATAATAAATATAAATATAAGGGCATAACAAAGCTTCTCTTCTTCAATCTCTCTCAGTGACTAACATTTCCATTGATTGTAAGAAAAGAAAAAAGTTTAGTTCATCCATGAATAATCCAAAAACACTTGTTTTTTTAGTATTATTCTTTCTCAAACTCAAAAGCTTGTAAGTACCCTTCCTCTTCTTTGCTTCATGTTTTTTAAACTGCCCATACCAGGAAACAAAACCAACAAAGTCAAATGAAACCACTTGTCTTCCACAATGGCATATGAAGAACAAAGTTGGTGTTCTTGAATATAATACTTGGAGTTCAAAGAATTGAAATTTCTTCAGAAATTGAGTTTACTTGGGATTAGATGAGATTGACTGGCGGCATAACGTGACAGCCAGGACTGAAGGCTAGAGTAGAGAAGGCGACGATAGTGGTGAACGTCAGTGATAGAAGAAGCACCAGCTTGACTGGAACAACGATAGTGTCTTGGTGAAAGAATGAGTGGGATGACGCAACAATAATAAGCACCGAAGATAGAGGAAGCAAGAGACAGAGTGGCTACTGAAGTGGAGATGGTTGTCAACAGGTAGTGGCGCTAGACATGTGGAGGTGGTACTGGGCACTTAGGGTTTTCTTTTTTTTAGAAAAAAGGAACTGATTTGAAAAATGGGGGACCTGGGGAACTGATCAACTGAATAAGGGATACGATAAAGGCCTAAAGGGTTTACACTCTTGTGGTCATATCACGTGTGGTGTAAAACAACTAAACCAACATCTAAAAAAAATATTATTACACCCTAATAATATAAATTATTTATTTAAAATTTAGTAAATTTATTTGGGCCAGGCTCGAGTTGAAAATCTTTTACCAGAGGCCCAACTCATTTAAAAAACAGGCCTCATTTTTTTCCTAAACTAATTTTTCGGGCCTATATTTTTGTCCAAACCATCTCACTTTTCGGGTGGGTCTTTCGGTCGGGTCGGGTTGCCCAGCCCATTATCAGGTTTATTTATACAATAGGTAAATTATCACTCTAATATATGTATTAATTTTTTTATTAGTTTGGTCCTTGTACATTTATTCTATAATCATCGTTCCCTATTTATAATTTTCATTAAATAGAGTACTTCATCCAATCAAAAGTTGCTACATGTAAAAACTCAAAATTCTTTAAAAACTAAAAAAAACATAAAAAAATGCAAAAAAGTGATGTGTGATATTTAGTGAATGAGAAAACTGACAGAGATGAGAGAAGAAAGAAGCAGAGAGTTGAGAGGAAAATAAGAGAAATTCATAATATTCCATATCCATCCCTTTATACCCTTTCCACTAGAAATAGAACTGCATAATGGCCAAGGGGTTGGTTGCCACGAGCTGTTATTAATAGCTGTAACCTTCCCTCAAACTGCACTGTTTCAATTAACTAATAATGTGGCCCAAAACGCAGCGTTTCTGGCTACTCTATAACATCATCAAACAACATCGTTTCACTTAAGTCCTACTAACCGAAACGGTATGCAGCACCAACGAGCAATAAAAGAAAAATAAAACAGAAAATAATAGAAAATAACAAAAATATTTTCATGCCATAAAAGTACTGCGTTCCTCGAAAGATCCTTGTTCTCAAGGATCAAAATGGGGTCATTTTTTATACAAGTCATGGAGCACCTCCTTAGTTGAGTCCTTAGGGAAGGTATTGGCCCACTGAACTAAAACCTCAGCTGGAGTACTCTCAATGGCTCTTTGGACAAAGCTCCATCATTGTCAACTAGTGGCAGACTGATTTGGCTTAGAGCCTTCCCCACATGATTTTTTAACTGAGATACATGTAAGGTCGAGTGGATTTTGGAGTTAGGTGGCAGCTTTAACAGATAGGACATTTTCCCAATTCGTGCTTCTACTATGTAGAAGACAAAATACCTTGGTGAGAGCTTCTGGTTCATGACTCGTCTCATAAAGTGTTGTCCATAGGGCTGCAATTTCAGATACACCAAGTCCCCTTCCTGAAATTTTTGGTCACTTTTTTTCCAATTTTCTATCTGTTTCATTCTACCTTATGCTCTTTTAAGGTGGAACTTAAGCAATTGTATGGCTACCTCTCGGTGTTGTAAAATTTTGTCCACGGTTTCTATAAGTGAAGATCTGGTTAAGTAAGGTAAATGGTTAGGATTTTCCTAACCATATAATGCCTCATAACGGGTGCACTAGATGGCAGTGTGATGGGTGGTGTTGTACCACTACTTTACCAATGGTAGCCATAACACACAGTCACTTGGCCTTTTGCCTGTCATGCACCGAGGTATCCCTCAAGGCACCTATTTAGAACCTCTTTCTACCCATCAATCTCTAGATGGTAGGGTGTTGACAAGTGCAAGTTCGTGCCTAAACTTTTAAACAATTCTTGCCAAAATTTGCTTGTAAAAATCTGATATCTATTAGACACTACTGAATCAAGAAGGCCATAAAGCATATAGACCTGGTTAAGGTACTCTTAAGCAATAACCAATGAAGTGAAGGTGTAACACCCCCTAACCCGCCTACATCATCGGATTAGAGTTACGGGCATTACAGTATAATTCAGAACTTTTACATTTTCAAACAATAACAATTATCACTATTTATCCCCTCTTGAAAGCTAGTAGTTGGATACATAACAAGATCATTTCAATTATAAACATCTAAGAATTAAACCACTTTATGATATCTACCTTTAATGATATTACTAGAATGACCTACTTCAATCAGATTAAGGTTACAAAACAGTTTAGAACATCAATTACATGTAAACTAATATATATAATTTAATTTTAGAACTCCAAGAGGATCTATTTGCAAACTTCAATCATATAATAGAATTAAATCTTAAAAAAATAAGTTTTAAAGCTAAAAATGAAAGTCCCGTGGTTGTTATCGATACCTAATCGATACCTTTTAGAAAATCAATACCAAATTTCAATTTTTTTTACTTTGGAAAGCAATGGTATCAATAATTAGTTGGTGGTATCGATATTTTATGAAAAGTATCAATGCTCAACTAAAAATCGATACCATTTTGGCATTCTATTTTATTTAGATACTGTTCATTTGGTCAAGTATTGATACCAAATGCCAAAGTATCGATACTTATCTCAAAACTGGTAAAAATCTTATCTTAGCATATTTAATTCATGCCAAAAAGTCACTTTACCACAAAAGACAATAATTTATCCATCTAATCACCTAAATAACTAACCAATGTACCCTCATTGACACCACATCTCAAAAACTACACAAATCACATTCATCCATGATAATTTTACTAAACTTATCTAAGCATTCATTCAACCATTAATTTCTACTAAACTATACAATATATCTTCATATTATCCATCACACCAAAACTAAACCATCATGAGCTACTTCAAATATTATCAAAAGACCAATTATAATGTTAGTATAAACACTAAACTAGTATTAAGATTATAAACAAACAAGATCCTAAATCATGTTCACACATTTGCATAACAACACCCTAATTACATGCAATGTTTAACCAAAAGTCATGACTTCAAAATCTACCGTAAAATGGTTAAGGAAGATATGTGTGTGCTCCGACGATCTAAACAACATGATCCAAAAGTTCAAAGTCTACATAAGAAGATAATAACCAAAGTAAGTATAAGTACTTAGTAAGCTTCCACAAAAATCAATACTCTACTTACTATGTTCATTAAATAGCTACGAGCATATAATCAATTGAACTTTAACCTTTTCTCAACATGATTAAGAATTTCAAAGTCAGTAACATTTAAACATACAGATACTCAGAATTCGTAACTTGTTATCCTTCGTTGAAACAATTCCATATTAGATCAGTTTTATTATTCCGATGGATATTTGTAAAAGTATTCAACATGTAAGTCCAGAAACATATAAAGCTCATAAGAGCCAATTAGGTATAGATGGGTTGCTTTAGGTTACCATTTTGGGTTAAACCAATGATAGCATAGATAAACTAGCTTGGCCAGAGCTAAGTAAGCATGTTAAATGACAACAGATAGCTAAATCAGGCTAACTCTGAGTCTCATGTTAACGTGAGTTCGCAACACATATAGGAGCTCAATCTAGAACATATATTCAAATACAAATTTCATGTATGAAGCTTTTACTCGATCCATTGAAATCTTTTCAAAAATTCATTTCTACATTCTTACAAATCAAATTATTCATCATAGTGAAAACTGAATATATATATAAGTATAGTTAATAATATTAATATCAAATTATAACCTAGACATCAGTAGAAACTTACTAAACTGTGATATTTACCAAAACCAAAGACGATTACTGGACAACCTTCCATTTCCCACGATTAACAATCGTTGCACTCGTCTCTTGATCTAAACGTAATAAATTAATTCAATTAACTGATTCCAACACCAAATAATACTTTAATTCATATCACACACCCTTTAAATATTTTGTACACATTAATCCTCAATAATTTACTTTTAAATAGTTTAATCCTTCAAAAATATTAAATTAAGCATAATTAAAGTTAAATCAAGTTAACCAAAATTTTCTTATAATTCCATATTAGCCCACAAAATTCACCATTTCCTCAAAAATTCATGTACTTATATAATTTAGCAATTAAATCCCTAAACATCAAAATCACAAGAATTCACTTTACAAAATAGTTCTAATTAACAACCAAGTTAAATAATCTAACATCAAACTCCACAAACATATCAAGTTCATCAATGGTATGATCACAAATGTTTAACTATTTCACAAATTAAACCTCGGGTTAGCTAAATTAAGCTAAGATGATGCCGAAAGCATAAAAATTACAAAAAACAAACTTAAAAATCATACCATGCAAAAGAGGAAAGATTGGCCAAAAGCTTGCTACCTTAAGCTATGGGGTTTCGGTTCTTGCTTCAATTCCAAAGAAATAGATGACACTAAATTCATCTTTTGTTTATTCTAATATTACTTATTAATTAATTTACTAAATTACCCTTCATTCGTTATCCATTTTCTTCATGTAATTGACCCCAAGACCATTCACTAAAATAAATGATGATCTAATCATCAAATAAGGCCATCAAATCAAGTTTTAAAACCGTTTAATAATTTTAACTAATAACCACTAACTTTTGCATTGTTACTGATTTAGTCCTTTTTACTTAATTACCTAACTAAACATTAAAATTTCTTATTCAAACTCTATTACGACACTATATAATTCTTATAGATATTAAATAGTCAATAATATACTAACTTACTAGCTAGAGTTGTGGTCCCAACACCACTAAAAAATGAGATGTTACAGAAGAGGTGAATTAAGGCCAAGAAATGTACATACTTGGTCAAATGGTCTACAACCACAAAAATGGTGTTCTTGCCCCTTGAAGCTGGCAATCCCTCTATAAAGTCCATAATAACTAATGACTAGGCTTGAGCAGGGATTGGTAAAGGTTGTAGAAGGCAAAGATATGGCGAATTATCAACGTTGCACTATTGACATGTCATACATTCATGCACCTACTGTCGAACATCCTTGGAAAGTCCCTTCCAATAGAAAAAAAAACTAGCCATTTTGTGTCTGGTGGTTTGTACCCTCGAGTAGCCACCAATAGCTCCACATGAAAATACTGAAACAAGTCTCTCTTAGAGTGTCACTATCTCTCACAATAGTCTTTCCTTTTCTTCTTAAAACTCTATCATCCCAAGAGTATTTAGGATGCAAATGGGGCTGTTGTTGAACTTTGGCACACAATTTTTGCATTTCAGGATCATTTACAAAAGAATCTAGTACCATTGTCTGAAGATAAGACTAATTGAAACTGCCAAGACATTGAAAGAACTGATCCTCTTCCTCCTATGGCCTCCTAGATAAGGCATCTACAACTAGGTCATGAATGCCTTTTCTGTAAGTCACAACATAATCATACCCAAGCTTTTTTAAACTCATTTCTGTTGATAGGGAGTAACGGTTTGCTTATCAAATAGGAACATCAGACTTTGATAGGCGGGTCTAATCTGAAATCTTCTACCAACCAAATAGGAGTGACATTTTTTTACTACCAGAAGGACAGCAATCATTTTCTTTTCGTAAACGGATAGTGCTTGATGCTTCACTCCTAAAGCCTTGCTAAAGAAGGCAATTGGCTTTTCATGTTGTTGCATTACAACTTCAATGCCATGACCACTAGCATTAGTGTCTAGGCAAAATTTTAAATTGAAATTAGTAGTGTAAGAACAGGTGTTGTACATATGGCTTACTTGAGCTATAAAAAAGCATCATTGGTTGTTTTGGTCCACTCCAATCTGACTTTCTTCTTTAACAATGTTGTAAGTGGCTTAGCCATTTTCCCATAATGTTGAATGAACCGTTTATAATAGCCAGACAGACCCAAAAAAACTCTTAATTCCTTTGCTGAATTTGGTGTTGGCCAGTTCAACACACTATCCACCTTAGTAACATCTATAGATACTAAGCCTTTGGAAATGATGTGTCCCAGGTACAATATCTTAGTCGTACCAATAGTACATTTGCTTTTTTTTTGGCAAATAATTGATGCTCTCAAAGTAACTAAAAGACCTCCTTTAAATGTACCAAATGAGCTGACCAGTCCATTGGATACACTAGGATGTCATAAAAATAAAATAAGCACCGATTTTTTGATAAGTGTTTTGAAGATATTCATCAAACACTAAAAACACGAGGGTGCGTTCGTGAGGCCAAAGGGCATGACCAGAAACTCTTAATGGCCCTCATGTGTCCTAAATGTAGTTTTGTGTATGTCTCCCTCCTTCATTCTGATCTAGTGATAGCCAGATCTCAGGTCCATCTTGAAGAAAAAGGTTGCCTCACCAAGCTCATTGAGTAGTTCTTCGATCACAGGTATAGGAAACTTATCCTTGATTGTAAGCTGATTTAATTATATGTAGTTTACACATAAATGCCAACTCCCATCCTCCTTTTTCACCATAACAATTGATAAATGTTAAAAGTAACATATTTTAATTCCATTCTTAATATGCTTTTGGGTGATTATTCGTTGTTAATTTTGAATTTTATGCTCCTAATCTTTTACATTCATGTTTTGATACTTAATAGAAAATTTAGGAGAAAAATGAGTGAAAAATGAGTAAAAATCAAAAAATCAGAGCCAACTATAGGAGCCACACAGGCTGACTCATTCCACACGACCGTGTGACCCACACCATATGGCTAGTTGTGTCGATTGCACGGATTTTCACTTTGAACAAAAAAATCGTCATTTTTTTAGGTTTTGAGGGTATTCTAAGACATATATGACACAAAAAAGATGTGAGGGAGCCGTCATAGAATATTCAAGAAAACAACTCGAAAAACACCATTCAGGCCGATTATGGAGCAGATTTTCGTTAAGATTGAAGACTCCCAATTGATCTCTTAGGAGATATCATGAGTTATTTTATTTCTTTTAGTTATACTGTATCTTGGATGTTTTTATTTTTAAGCATAAACTAATTTTATAAAAACCTAGGGGATATGAACCCTATGATGGATTCACAAGTTTGATTTTTATTTTATGCAATAAATACTTAGTTTCTTGTTCTCAATTATGTGTGCTTAATTTTTGGTTTGATATTTCTAGATTATTTGTCCATATTTGATGTGCTCAAATCAGAGGAGGAATAGACGTTGTTTAAGAGTAGATCTTGCATAATTGAGTGGAGTTACATGCAATCCTAGAAATAGGGCGACATAAATCTACCGGAATTGTAACATTCCGATTTTGGGCCTAGTCAGAACAGTGGTTTTGTGACCACCAATTCGATGAAAAAAATTTATTTTTCTTATATTTTTATGGTCTATGATTTCACAAAATGATTTTGTGAAAATTTTGTTCAAAAATTTCGACGTTTGGGCACTCAATTTAGTAAAAAGGACTAAATTGTAAAAGTGCAAAAGTTGAGTTTTTCATGTTAGAGGTGTCAAACTATTACGAAACTTTAAATTGGAGGTCCTTATATAATAATTAGACCATTGGTTAAGTTGGTAGACAAAAATGGACATGAGATAAGTGAAATACGAAAATTTTAAGTTAGGGACAATATGGTAATGTAGTAATAAAAATAATTAAAAAGGGAAAAAGATGGCAAAATGTGCTCATCTTCTCCATGATAAACAAAAATAGCAAGGGGGAAGCCGTGGTTTGGGTTTTCAAGCTTCCAAGCTCCATAGTAAGTGATTCCAAGCCCCGTTTTTAATGTTCTTTACGTTTTTGTAGTCCCGGTAACTTGATTTAGCTTATTCTAGAAATAATTTAACCTAGGGTTTATATTTCAAAAAATACCCATCAGTGACATGTGTTTATTTCGATGTTTTATGGTAGAATATGAAGCTTGAAATTATGTTAAACAACTTTTGCTAAGCGATTTTAAGTAAAAACGAGTAAAACGACCTAATCGGTAAAAATACCTAATGTTCATAAGTACATGCTAGAGTGGTAATTTGATGTTGTCATAGAAGGGAAAAATGTTCGGCATTTCATAAAACATAAAAATAAGAGATGAAGTTTAATTTCCGAGCTTTGGGGCAAAAGTGTAATTATGCAAAAGTTTAGGGGCAAAATCATAATTTTTCAAAAGTTTGAGTCAAGGATTGTTTTGATGAATGTGAGTATTAAATAACCTAAATTTGCTATTATAGATCAAGAAGAATGAAATTCAGAGTTAGACCGAGGAAAGAAACAAGTAGAGGACTAAGTTGCTAGATTTGGTCAAATTTTGTACCGAGGTAAGTTTACGGTAAATAAATACAATATTTCAATAATTATTATTAATATTGTTATTTTCCAGCATTTATTTTATAAATTTATTTAATGTTGACTCAAGTATGAGATGACAGAGAATCGGTGTTAAAAAGCCCTGTTGAAACATGAGGAATGTATCAGATACAAAGTCATGACATTTGGGTAAAGAGATCTCATGTAAGACCATGTCTGGGACATGGCGTTGGTACCGATATGAGAGGTCCTATGTAAGACCATGTCTGAGACATGGCGTTGGCATGAGAGGTCCCATGTAAGACCATGTTTGGGACATGGCGTTGGCACCGAGATGAGAGCTCCCCCGTAAGACCATGTCTTGGACATGGCATGGGCACCGATATGAGAACTCCCATGTAAGACCATATCTAGGATCTGGCATTGGCAATACTGGAAACATCCCATGTAAGACTATGTCTGGGACATAGCTTTGGCATGTTATATTCAGACAAGAGACCCGAGTATCCTTAGGATTCCAAGTGATTCAACGGGCTAGGAAATGAATTAAGTTACATGAAAGTTCAAGCAAAAGCATGATAACTAGATTCAGATGAGTTATAAAGGATTGAAAATATCTCAGTTATCAGTTGAGAAAAAAAATTTTAGTAAGTGAAGAGTAAGTTATAATCGTGAGTTATTTAAGCAAGCAAGTAAGTAAACAAGTAAGTGAGTAAGTAAAGAAGAAAGTAAAGATCCTAGTGCTTGATGAAAATTTATGAGTATGATGTTTTATGATAAATGTTGTTATTTATTTACTTGTAAACTTACTAAAATTTATGCTTACTTCGTTTATTTCTTATTCTTTCACATAGTATTATCAAGCATAGTCGGGATCTTGAAGACATCGGAGAGTGTTCACACTATCAACCACCACAACTCGGTATTTTAAGACGATAAATGTTTCGAGCAATGGCATGTATAGGGACTTAGTCATTTCGATTGTATATTTTTAAATTATGACCAAAAGATGATATGTAAATATTTGATGATGAATAGTTATTAAAATGGCTAAGTATGAAGGTGTTTGTTGTTATAAAAGTCTAGGTGATAAATTATGCCTAGATATCATGAAAAAGTAAAAATTGGTAGTGAATCAGTTTTGAGACAACAGTAGTGACATGATTTTGAAAAATCACCTAGGATAGTAGAAAACGAATTAGAGGGTGGATGAGATATAGAATTAAAGCTTTTCGAGTCAATTTTTATAGAAAAATAACAGTGTAGACAAAGGAATTATGTATTCTGAGATATTTGCATTTTAGTTAGACAAGGTCAAAGTGGTTTTTGGAATCCCCTGTTCTGACTTTGGAAAATAATTAAAAATTGTAAAAAAATAGTTATGAGTTGTATTTTATATTTATAGATTTCTTATTGAGTTTATTTTCTATAGAAACAAGTGAGAACACCATATGAAGTCTGTACAATGAGATAATTAAATTTTAGTGACAAGAGGTCAGGACAGTCGGCCAGTGAAATAGGGGAGACTTTAACTAATAAACTGTACTAATTGGCTAAACCAAAAATTCTGAAATTTTATGGTAAAAATATATATTAGTCTAGTTTCAAGAAAAAATTATGGATCTAAATTTTGAGTTTCTTAGCTCGATTTATAATTAATTTAGTAACTGTTGCACAGGTGGACAAATTTGTTGTGAATAGTGAAATTTTATGCCCCAAACTTTTAAGTTAAGTCAAGTAACGCCTCATGCTCGAATCTAGAAATGGTCTTGGGTAAGAGGTGTTACATTTATTGGTATCAGAGCAGGTTTAGTCGGTTCTCGGAACATTCAGTGTGAATAAGAGTCTAGCTATACATGCCATACTTATATTTTGATAGTGTGACGACTCCTAACGATTTTAAAATGTTTTCTTTTATAGTTATGGATCCCGAACGAGCTGGTGTAGATGATGTAGAGAGTAATACGCCTGCTCCCATAGAAGGGACGGTGCCACATGATAGAAGTGAAAGGCCCGTATTAGTTAGTTAGGAGGAGGGGCTCGAGAAGCCTTCTTCCAAGCTATGAATGATTGGTTTGCCGAGTTCGTTCATACGAATCTGGCTGTTAGACCTCCAAACCCTCATGATTTTCAGATTCCCCATGTAGCTCCTCCAGTTACAGTTACATGTACAGTTATAAGAGAAAGGCCACCAGTTGATAAGATCAGAAAACAAAGGGCAGAAGAGTTTTAGGCTACTAAAGATGATGATGCAGAGAGAGCAGAATTTTGGCTTGAGAATACTATCAGAGTATTTGATGAGTTATCCTGTACACCTGAGAAATGTTGAAGTGTGTTGTCTCACTCCTTAGAGATTCGGCCTATCATTGGTGGAAGACTCTTGTGTCAGTTGTACTGAGTGAGAGAGTTACTTGGGATTTCTTCCAGGAGGAGTTTCGTAAAAAGTATATCAGTCAGAGGTTTATTGATCAGAAAAGAAAAGAATTCCTTGAGTTAAAGCAGGGTAAGATGACTGTTACTAAGTATGAACATGAATTTGTCAAACTCTACAAGTATGCTCGAGAGTGTGTATCTACAGAAGCTATTATCTATAAAAGATTTGAGGATGGGCTCAATGATGATATCTGACTGTCATTGGTGTTCTAAAGATAAAAGAGTTTGTTGTTCTAGTTGAGAGAGCTTGTAAGGCAGAGGAGTTGTTAAAAAAAAGAAAAAGGCAAAGCTGAAATTGAAGTTTAGGACTCGAAGAAAATGCAGATGAGTCAGATAGTTCTCTTGTCATGATTTCTGTTATGTCTGCTCAGAAATGTTTGAGAAAAGGGTATGAAGCTTATCTTGCTTTTGTATTGAATACTAAAGATCCAAATTTGAAAATTGAATTAGTGCCAGTAGTTTGAGAGTTTTTCGATGTGTTTCCGGAAGAATTGCCAGGTTTGTTTCCTATTAGAGAAGTTGAGTTTGGTATGGAGTTGATTCCAGGTACCACTCCCATTTTTATTGCTCCTTATAGAATGGCTCCGATGGAATTGAAAGAATTGAAAGCTCAGTTGCAAGAATTAACTGATAAAGGTTTTGTAAGGCCTAGTTGTTCTCCGTGGGGTGCACCAGTGCTTTTTGTGAAAAAGAAAGACTGTACGATGAGGTTGTGTATAGATTATCGGCAGCTAAACAAAGTGACAATAAAAAAATAAATATCCACTGCCTAGAATTGATTATCTGTTTGACCAATTGAAGGGAGCCACTGTGTTCTCTAAGATAGATTTGAAATCCGGTTACTATCAGTTGCGGTTTAAAGAACCAAATGTTCCGAAGACTGCTTTCCGGACTAGGTATGGTCACTATGAGTTTCTTGTTATGTCATTTGGTTTGACTAATGCTCCTGCCATATTCATGGATTTAATGAACCGAACCTTTCGACCGTACTTGGACAAGTTTGTAGTTGTGTTTATTGATGATATTCTGATTTATTCTCCTGATGAGACTGAACATGCCGAACATTTGAGAACAATTTTACAGATTTTGAGGGATAATCAGTTGTATGCCAAGTTTAGCAAAAGTGAGTTCTAGCTTCAAGAAGTCGGATTCCTTGGGCACACTGTCTCAGGTGATGGTATTACAGTTGATCCGAGTAAAATTTCAGCAATTCTTGAGTGGAAACAACCCAGGAATGTATTAGAGGTTAGAAGTTTTCTTGGATTAGTTGGTTATTACAGACGGTTTGTGAAGGGAATTTCCATGATAGTTACCACATTGACAAGATTGTTGCAAAAAGATGTCAAGTTTGAATGGACTGAGAAGTGTCAGCAGAGTTTTGACAAGTTAAAGGTATTGTTGAATGAAGCTCCTGTTTTAGTAGAACTAGAACCGGGTAAAGAATTTGTGATTTACAGTGATGCATCCTTGAATGGATTGGGTTGTGTACTTATGCAGGAAGGTAAAGTAATAGCATATGCTTCCAGACAGTTAAAGCTACATGAGAAAAGCTACATGAGCTAGCTGCCATTGTATTTGCGTTGAAGATTTGGAGACATCACTTGTATAATGAGAAGTGTCGAATATTCACTGACCATAAAAGTTTGAAATACTTGATGAATCAGAAATATTTGAACTTGAGGCAAAGAAGATGGCTAGATTTGATTAAAGATTATGAGCTAGTGATCAATTATCACCCGGGTAAGGCAAATATTGTTGTTGATGCCTTGAGTAGAAAGTCTTTATTTATATTGAGAGCTTTGAATACTAGTTTGACTTTATCTGATGATGGTTCCATTTTAGCTGAGTTGATGACTAAACCGATGTTTCTCGAAGAAATCTATGAAGCTCAGAAAAATGACAGTGAGTTGTAAGCTAAAAGAGCTCAATGCGAGTCAGGAATAGAGTCTGATTTTCAGATCGGTTTTGATGGTTGTTTGATGTTCAGAGACAAAGTATGTGTACCAAAGAATGATGAGCTTATTCAGAAGATCTTACAGGAAGCACATATCAGTTCTTTGTCTATTCATCCATGTAGTACAAAGATGTATAACGATTTAAAGAAAGTGTACTGGTGGGCAGGAATGAAAAGAGATATTTCAGAATTTGTTTCTAGATGTTTGATCTACCAACAGGTAAAGGCTGAACATCAGATACCTTCAGGTTTATTGCAGCCTGTGTTAGTTCCTGAGTGGAAATGGGACCGAGTTACCATGAATTTTGTAACAGGGTTACCGTTGACACCGAAAAAGAAAAATGCAGTATGGGTTGTAATTGATAAGCTAACGAAGTCAGCTCATTTTATTCCGGCTCGTATGGATTATTCACTTGAAAAGTTGCTTGACTTGTATGTTTCAGAGATAGTTAGACTACATGGAGTACCGTTATCGATTATCTAAGACAGAGATCCGAGATTTACATCGCGATTTTGGAGGAAATTGCAGGAAGCTTTGGGTACAAAGTTAAATTTTAGTACAACTTTTCATCCTCAAACCGATGGTCAGTTAGAGAGAGCTATTTAGTTACTTGAAGATATGCTCAGATGTTGTGTTTTAGAATTTCAAGGTAGTTGGGAGAAATATTTGCCGTTGGTAGAGTTTGTCTATCATAATAATTATCAGTCGAGTTTGAAGATGGCACCTTATGAAGCTTTGTATGGACGTAAATTTTGTATGCCTTTATATTGGACAGAACTTAAGGAAAATCAGATTTACGGGGTTGATTTAGTCAAAGAAACGGAAAAGAAAGTAAAAGTTATCAGAGATTGTTTAAAAGCAGCTTCAGATAGACAAAAGTCTTATGCAAATTTAAAAAGAAAAGAGATCGAGTATCAAGTTGGTGACAAAGTGTTTTTGAAAGTATCCTCGTGGAAGAAAATTTTCAGATTTGGCAAGAAAGGCAAACTAAGTCCACGTTTCATTGGACCGTTCGAGGTGACTGAAAGAATTGGGCCCCTAGCATATCGGTTAACTTTGCAAACTGAGTTAGAGAAGATTCATAATGTATTCCATGTGTCTATGTTACGTCGTTACCGTTCTGATCCGTCACATGTGATCTTACCGACAGAGGTTGAGATTCAGCCAGACATAACTTATGTTGAAGAACCGGTAAAAATTCTAGATAGAGAGATTAAGCAACTAAGGAACAAGAGTATTGCACTTGTGAAAGTATTATAGAATAGGCATAGAGTTGATGAGGCTAAATGGAAGCCTGAAGAGGCTATGAGAAAATAGTACCCAAATCTCTTCACAGGTAAGATTTTCGGGGATGAAAATCCCTATCATGGGGGAGAAATGTAACATCCCGATTTTGGGCCTAGTCAGAACAGTGGCTTTGGGACCACAAATATGATGAGGAAAAATTTATTTTTCTTATATTTTTATGGTCTATGATTTCACGGAATGATTTTGTGAAATTTTCTTTCAAAAATTTTGACGTTTGGGCACTCAATTTAGTCAAAAGGACTAAATTGTAAAAAGTGCAAAAGTTGGATTCTACATGTTAGAGGTGTCCAATTTTTATGAAACTTTAAATTGGAGGTCCTTATATGATAATTAGACCATTGGTTAAGTTGGTAGACAAAATTGGACATGAGATAAGTGAAATAGGAAATTTATAAGTTAGGGACAATTTGGTAATTTAGTAATAAAAATAATTAAAAGGGAAAAAGATGGCAAAATGTGCTCATCTTCTCCATGATAAACGAAAATAGCAAGGGGAAGCCATGGTTAGGTTTTTCAAGCTTCCAAGCTCCATGGTAAGTGATTCCAAGCCCCGTTTTTAATGTTCTTTACGTTTTTTGTAGTCTCGGTAACTAGATTTAGCTTATTCTAGCAATAATTTCACCTAGAGTTTATATTTGGAAAAATACCCATAGCTGAAATGTGTTTATTTTGATGTTTTACGGTATTATACGAAGCTTGAAATTATGTTAAACAACTTTTGCTAAGCGATTTTAAGTGAAAACAAGTAAAACGACAAAATCGGTAAAAATACCTAATGTTCATAAGTACATGCTAGAGTGGGAATTTGATGTTGTCATAGAAGGGAAAAATGTTCAGCATGTCATAAAACATAAGAATAAGAGATGAAGTTTAATTTCCGAGCTTTGGGGAAAAAGTGTAATTCTGCAAAAGTTTAGCGGTAAAATCGTAATTTTTCCAAAGTTTGAGTCAAGGATTGTTTTGATGAATGTGAGTATTAAATAAGCTAAATTTGTTGTTATAGATCAAGAAGAATGAAATTCGGAGTTAGACTGAGGAAAGAAAAAGATAGAGGACTAAGTTGCTAGATTTGGTCAAATTTTGTACCGAGGTAAGTTTACGGTAAATAAATACAATATTTCAATAATTATTATTAATATTGTTATTTTCCAGAAATTATGCATTTATTTTATGAATTTATTTAATGTTGACTCAAGTATGAGATGATAGAGAATCGGTGTTAAAAAGCCCCGTTGAAACATAAGGAATGTATCGGATACAAATGTCATGACATTTGGGTAAAGAGATCTCATGTAAGACCATGTCGGGGTCATGGCGTTGGCACCGAGATGAGAGGTCTCATGTAAGATCATGTCTGGGACATGGCATTGGCACCGAGATGAGAGGTCCCCCGTAAGACCATGTCTTGGACATGGCATGGGCACCGATATGAGAACTCCCATGTAAGACCATATCTGGGATATGGCATTGGCAATACTGGAAACATCCCATGTAAGACTATGTCTGGGACATAGCTTTGGCATGTTATATTCAGACAAGAGACCCGAGTATCCTTAGTGTTCCAAGTGATTCAACGGGCTAGGAAATGAATTAAGTTACATGAAAGTTCAAGCAAAACCATGATAACTAGATTCAGGTGAGTTATAAAGGATTTAAAATATCTCAGTTATCAGTTCAGAAAAAGAATTTCAGTAAGTGAAGAGTAAGTTATAATCGTGAGTTATTTAAGCAAGCAAGTAAGTAAACAAGTAAATGAGTAAGTAAAGAAGAAAGTAATGATCCTAGTGCTTGATGAAAATTTATGAGTATGATGGTTTATGATAAATGGTCTTATTTATTTACTTGTAAGTTTACTAAACTTTATGCTTACTTCTTTTATTTTTTTTTCTTTCACATACTATTATCAAGCATAGTCAGGATCTTGAAGACGTCGGAGAGCGTTCACACTATCAACCACCACAACTCGGTATTTTAAGACGATAAATGTTTCGAGCTATGGCATGTATAGGGACTTAGTCATTTCGACTGTATATTCTTAAATTATGACCAAAAGATGATATGTAAATATTTGATGATGAATAGTTATTAAAATGGCTAAGTATGAAGGTGTTTGTTGTTATAAAAGTCTAGGTGATAAATTATGCCTAGAAAACTTGAAAAAGTAAAAATTGGTAGTGAATCAGTTTTGAGGCAGCAGTGGTGACGTGATTTTGAAAAATCACCAAGGATAGTAGAAAATGAATTAGAGGGTGTATGAGATATATAATTAAAGCTTATTGAGTCTATTTTCATAGAAAAATAATATGTAGACAAAGGAATTATGTATTCTGAGATATTTGCATTTTAGTTAGACAAGGTCAAAGTGATTTTCGGAATCCCTAGTTCTGACTTTGTAAAATAATTAAAAATTGTAAAAAAATACTTATGAATTGTAATTTATATGTCTAGATTTTTTATTGAGTCTATTTTCTGTAGAAAGAAGTGAGAACACCATATGAAGTCTGTACAATGAGATAATTAAATTTTAGTGACAAGAGGTCAGGACAGTCGATCAATGAAACAGGGGATACTTTAACTAATAAACTCTACTAATTTGCTAAACCAAAAATTTCTGAAACATTTATGGTAAAAATATATATGAGTTTAGTTTTAGGGAAAATTTACAGATCTAAATTTCGAGTTTCGTAGCTCGAGTTATAATTAATTTAGTAACTGCTGCGCAGGTGGACAGATTTCTTGTGAATAGTGAAATTAATTTCAAAAGTAAAATTTTATGCCTCGAACTTTTAAGTTAAGTCAAGTAACGCCTCATGCTCGACTCCGGAAACGGTCTCGGGTAAGGGGTGTTATAGGAATAGAGTCAAATCTAATAGGGCAATCCATAGCACAAGTTAATGTGATAATAGGGGTTTTAATTAGAAAGACATTTCAATTAATCAACCTACAGTCAGTTGCTCTTACTCTCGAAAGAAATATTAGTATACTTTAGATATTTCAATGGATCAGTTACTAAGAAAAAGAAATTTCGTAATTTAGATTGATAGTGACTGATGAAATCGAGGTGAATTCTTTCCTACGTATTGTTTCACTTCTTGGTTATTATTTGATTATTTTCCCAATTTGTTTTTTTTCGTGTTCGTTAGCAATTAAATTAGGTAATTTTAGTTTTAATCAATCACTCAAATTTATTGGTTAAATAATAAAAAGACGGTAATTACTAGTATTTTTAGTTTTCATGGAAACAATATCTTTGTTCACTATAGCTATACTACTAATTGATAGGTGCACTTGTCATAGTCAAATTTTTAGTCAGTTTCGCAACGCATCAAATTTTTTACGCGGTTGCCAAGACTAGAATATTAGGAAAACTTTATTTCTATTAATTTATTTATTTTTATTTTATTTTTATATTTTTGTTTTAATTTATTTGTTACATTTTAATTTTTCTTTTATTTGATTCTTACAGGTTCTTTTGGTTTATGACTAGAGGCAACCTGTCAAAACTAATAATTTTTTACAATGAAATTAAAAAGACTGCTCATAAAAATCTCAGAAAAGTTAGAAAAAATTCCGAGATTTCAAAAATATAAAAATTATAAGAAAAAGACTAAATTCAACATACCAATTAAGCTTCAAAAGTATCAAAATCCTAGGCCGTTCGTCCCCCTTTCTTATTCTTTGTTTCGAATTATTAATGGTGTTTAAGAGAAAATACTCTCTTTCCTCCCACTCATGTTTTATAATTCTTAACTTAGTTTATGTTTTATTATATTATTAGTTTTAAGTTAAAATTTTATAACATTTTATACATATAATAGTTTACCAACCGGTCATTATAACTCTTAAGGGGTATAATTATTATATAAGCCTCGTTACTTAAATTCTAATCAAAGATTTCTTATTAATTGAATTTTTGACGAATTTAAGAATATAGTCCCTGAACCGTAATTAAACACTAATTCGAAAAAATTACCTGATTGAAATCCAATTCACTTCATATATCACTCCGTAAATATTTAATAAAAATATTTACGAGTTCGATTTATAGAAACAGAGTTCTGAAACCACATTTTCCAACACCACTAACTTTCGGATCATTACAAAATCCATCCCTTATATACATAGTATTCCAATTTCAGTCATGATATGTGATCTTCATTTTGGTATAAAGGGCACACCTAGAGCCTTGCATAACGTGGGTTAGAAGGGATAGAAGTAGGTTAGATCAACACGAAATTGAAAATTTGAAAACATTTAAAATTCATACTTTTAAGTGTTTAAAATGTATTATACTAATACTTCAATAGATTTTTACTAAAATTTTAGAATATCATTATATATTTTATTTAATTTTTCAAAAAAAAAACTGAAGGCTTTATTTCAAACAATCAATTGATTTAAATACTTTTAGTATTAAAAGATAGTTGTATAACTAAAGTTGGATATATTTTAGTACGTGAGTGATTTTGATAAGTCCAAGTTTGTTGATTAATTGTACGAAATCATTAAGTGCATTTACATTACATATATGTTAGATTGGCTAGAATAATAGAAATTTTGGTTTATCTGGATTTTAAGTTATTGAAGTAAACTTTAACTAGATTTCAAGTTTGCTAGTAGATGGAAATTGAAAGATAAGTGATTTTTCGTATCTCTAATTATTCCATCAACGTACGAGCATGAATACATATGTTTCAATATATTTGTAGATTTTGCCTAAAACAACTAGCTTAATTACTTGAACTTGTATTTAGGTTTTCAATGGGAATACATTGAATCTAGCTATGATTGTGCGAAATATTTGTGATATGGTTCGAAAATTTTATATATGAATTATGTATGAATGATTATTGGTTTTAAACTTGACTCAACTACATTCTAGACCCTACCATTGGAGATGAATACATGGTGTATATCCTTGCGTTGGAGTAAACATCTGTAAGGTTTATTTATGAATATAGACCTTGCCATTAGGGTTAAAGTAACTATAGCTAAATGTTTCTTTATTTTGGCAAAGTTCTAGACCCTACCATTGAGATTAATACAGTAGTATACATATAAGCATGTTTTACTAATATGAATCTTGCCACTAAGGTGAAAGTGGTTGTAATCCAATGAATATAAAATTTAATATTTTTCATATTTTTACGTGACCATGTAATGAATATATATATATGAGTTTGGGTACATTTTGGACTTTTCCATTGGGTATGAATACAATGGTAGTGCATACTTTTAAGTTATGAACATGAATATTGTTATTAGGGTTGTGCATACTTTAAGCTGGGAACATGAATAGTATTTAAGAAGTACTCGTAATTGGACCCAATCTGAGAGAGAACCAAAACCTCTCATGTAAGGAGGTGGGATGGCAAAACCCTAGTATCATTAACTAAGGTTGTCGCCCCCTAAACTAGGAAATTGTTTTTCTAGTGGAAATAAACTTCTACAACTTTACAAGGGTTCTACCTTTTCTTCCTATAAATAGATGGCACCGATAGAGCTATTTAGACAACTTTTGAGATATTGTTATTCTGTCGAAAATTAAAGAGAATTTATTCTCAACTTATAAATATATTTTTCAGAATAACAATTTTACATATTTCTAATATAGAAGAGAGAATTTTTGTTTTCACCCCAAAAGAAATTTTCTTTCTAGTTCCATGTTTTGATTCAATAGGTTCGACTTCACACTCGAAGCAGTTCATAGTACGAGAATAGCAGAGAAGATCGTTTAGTTGAAAACTGGAAACCATCAAGGATCCGCTTATCCAAAACACAGGTACGATTTCGGTATAAATTTTATTGCTATAAATATCACAAACCATGTTAGTTTGCAAAATTTTTATTTTTCACTATGCAAAAAAACCGATTTTCAAACCCTTTTTTTCCAACACTGACTTCTTGCTGCAACTGGCTCATTTCCTTCTGTATTCATGTGGTTACCCATTTGCTAGACATGGAGATCACATGTAACATCCCGATTTCGGGCCTAGTCGAAATAGTGGTTTCCGGACCACATATCTGATGAGAAAAAAATTATTTTATTATATTTTTATGGTCTACAATTTCACAGAATGATTCTTTGAAAATTTCGTTCGAAAATTTTGACGTTTGGGCACTCAGTTTAGTCAAAAGGACAAAATTGTAAAAAGTGCAAAAGTTGAGTTCTACATGTTAGAGGTGTCCAATTGTTATGAAATTTTAAATTGGAGGTCCTTAAATGGAATTAGACCATTGGTTAAATTGTGGGCAAAAATGGACATGAGATAACTGAAATAGGATATTTTTAAGTGAAGGGTATTTTAGTCATTTAGTAATAAAAAAGAATTAAAAGGGGGAAAAGATGGAAAAATATGCTCATCTTCTTCATTTGGCCGTAGCAAGGGGAAAGCCATAGTTAGGGTTTTCAAGCTTCCAAGCTCCATAGTAAGTGATCCCAAGCCCCGTTTTTAATGTTCTTTACGTTTTTGGAGTCCTAGTAACTTGATTTAGCTTATTCTAACAATAATTTAACCTAGGGTTCATATTTGGAAAAATACCCATAGGTGAAATGTGTTTATTTTGATATTTTATGGTAGAATATGAAGCTTGGAATTATGTTAAACAACTTTTGCTAAGCGATTTTAAGTGAAAACGAGTAAAACGACATAATTGGTAAAAATACCTAATGTTCATAAGTAAGTGTTAGAGTGAGAATTTGATGTTTCCATAGAAGGGAAAAATGTTTATAATGTCATAAAACATAATAATAAGGGATGAAGTTTAATTTCTGAACTTTGGGAAAAAAGTGTAAATATGCAAAATTTTAGGGGCAAAATTGTAATTTTTCCAAAGTTGAGTCAAGGACTGTTTTAATGAATGTGAGTATTAAATAAGCTAAATTTTCTATTATAGATCAAGAATAATGAAATTCGGACTTAGACCGGTGAAAGAAAAAGGTTGAGGACTAAAGTGCTAGATTTGATCGTATTTTGTACCGAGTAAGTTTACGGTAAATAAATGCAATATTTCAATAATTATTATTAATATTTTTATTTTCCAGAAATTATGTATTTACTTCATGAAATTATTTAATGTTGACTCAAGTATGAGATGACAGAGAATTAGTGATACAAGCCCCGTTGAAACATTAGGAATGTATTGGATACAAATGTCATGACATTTGGGTAAAGAGATCCCATGTAAGACCATGTCTGGGACATGACATTGGCATCATTGAGATTATGAGAGGTCCCATGTAAGACCAAGTCTGGGACATGGCGTTGGCACCAAGATGAGAGGTCCCCCGTAAGACCATGTCTGGGACATGGCATGGGCACCAATATGAGAACTCCCATGTAAGACCATATTTAGGATATGGCATTTGCAATACAAGAAACATCGTATGTAAGACTATGTCTGGGACATAGCTTTGGCATGTTATATTCAGACAAGAGACCCGAGTATCCTTAGTATTCCAAGTGATTCAACGGGTTAGTAAATAGACGATGTTACATGAAAGTTCAGGTAGAAATCTAATAGACAAGTTCAGGTGAGTTAATAAGATTAAGAGTATCTTAGTTATCAATTGAGAAAAGAAGTTTTAGAAATGAAGGAGTAAGTTGTAATCATGAGTTGTTTAAGCAAGCAAGTAAGTAAACAAGTAAGAGAGTAAAGAAGAAAGTAAAGATCTTAATGCTTAATGAAAATTTATGAATATAATTGTTTATGGTAAATGTTGTTATTTATTTATTTGTAAACTTACTAATCTTTATGCTTACTTTCTTTATTTTTCTTCTTTCTTTTATAGTATCGCTAAGTCAGATCGGGGATCATAAAGACATCGGAGTTCGTCTCACACTATCCACAGACATCTCGGTATTATGTAATTTCGAAACGTGTAAAGTTATGGCATGTATAGGGACTTAGTCATTTTGAGTGTGTTCATATGATATGGCTAATGGTTTGCTATTAAAATGGCTAATTAAGAACATGTTTGGTATTATGGATGTTTAAATGTGGGTTAATACAAAGAAATTATAAAAGAGTAAAAATTTGCAATGGTTTAGTTTTTGGACAGCAGCAGTGACATGAATTTGAAAAATCACCAAAATTAGTAAAAATATAATTAGAGAATTAATGAGATATATAATTAAATCTTATTGAGTCTATTTTCATATGAAAGAAATAGTGCAGGCAAAGAAATTTTATATTATGAGATATTAGAATTTTAGTGAGTCAGGGTCAGAATGGTTTCTGAAGTCCCCTTTTCTGACTTTATAAAATCATTAAAAATTGTATAAAATAATTAGGAGTTATAATTTATATGTCTTGATTCGTTAGTGAGTCTATTTTCAGTAGAAACAAGCGGAAGAACCATATGAAGTTTGTATAATGAGATATTTAATTTTTAGTAACGAGAGGTCAGGACTGTCGAATAGTGAAACACGGGAGACTTTAACTAATAAAATGTACTAATTTGGAAACCCAAGAATTCTGAAAATTTTATGGTAAGAAGATATATGAGTTTAGTTTTGGGGAAAATTTACGGATCTAAATTTCAAGTTTTGTAACTCAAGTTATAATTAATTTAATGACTATTGTGCAGGTGGACAATTTTATTGTGAATAGTGAAATAAATTATTTTGATTTGTTTAAGTAATCGGAAAATTTTTAATATTCCCGGTTTGGACCCGAATCATTTTCATTGCATGTTTTAGGGTCATTTTGATGGAACATGAGAGAATTGATTTTAAAAGCAAATTTTTATTCTCCAAATTAGTAAGTTAATCAGATAACGCTTCGTACTCGATTCTGGCAATGGTCTCGGGTAAGGGGTGTTACATCGCAAGCCTATGGTACCTTTAATGCGTGATATTTAGTGAACGAGAAACTTGATAAAGATGAGAGAAGAAAGAAACAAAGAGTTGAGAGGAAAAAGAGAGAAAAATTCATTATCATTCCATAATCGTCCTTTTACACCCTTTCCACTAGAAATAGGAGTGCATAACGACCAAGGGGTTGGTAGCCACAAGCTGTTATTGACAGCTGTAACCTTCCCTCAAACCGCACCGTTTCAATTAACTAACAATGATGCCCAAAGCGTAGCATTTTTTGTTACTCTATAACATGAGCAAACCATACTATTTCACTTAAGTCCTACTAACCAAAACGATGCGCAACACCAAAGGTCATTAAAAGCAAAATAAAACAAAAAATAACAGAAACAGTTTCATAACATAACAAAAAGTTTCTAAAATTACCAAAAAAATTCTTTAAAATTTCATAAAATTTTCTAAAAAAAATAAATTTCCATTTTTTTTAAAATTTGCATACTTATACTTTTTAAAATATTTTTTTATATTTTACAAAAAATATGTTATTTTTATGAATAATTTTTTTGTGAGAAAGTAGAATAAATAAACTAATTACACAAACTAGGCCAACCCCTCCAACGGGAAGGTCTCAAACAAACGTAAATCAAAAGTTCTATGTTGGACCAATTTGACCAAATGATCAGCTTCAGAATTTTCCTCTCGAGAAATGTGTCTAATGCTCCACTGTTTGAACCACGACAGTGTCTGATGAATGCTTCGAACCAAAGCAGAATTGGACCTTTCAAAAGACCTCTCCTGAATAGTTATAACCGTTTCAAGACAATCAAATTGAATTGATACATTATCATAACTCCATTCAATTAGAAGAGATAGTCATTCTAGAATACCCCACGCCTCATTGTAAAAAAAAGAACAGTTCTCTAAATATTTATTAAATCCAAAAATCCAAGCTCCACATTGATCTCGCACTATTCCTCTTACCGCCGCGAAACCAGCTTCCTTCAAGACGGAACCATTTATACTCAAAATGACCCAACAATCAGTTAAAAATGAAGACTGCATCTTACCTCGTGAGTCATTTGCCTTGCCCTTGTTAGATGAGACATATTGCCTTTCCCAACTATACGACACCTTGATAGTTTGGCATGACTACATGAAGTACCCTGAAAAATGAAAAGAATATGATTCTTCCACAAATGGCAAGCGATGATCCCAAACAAACATTGCCAGTCAACATCTACTAAAGTCCAACCATGCTGATTTTGCAAATTTAGGACAAGCCATTCAAGTAAATTTTCTACATAAAACCTAGAAAACCATTCAACCAGAATTAATTGGCCCCAAACATTTTTCACAGTAGTATAATCCCTAATCGCATGAACCACATAATTTGAGTGCAAGCCAAAGAAAGAGTCTAACCCTTTGGGGTCCTTGGAATTTCCAAGGGATGCTCTACATCGACTCTTTCGGATTCCACGATCCTTCTTGCAACTTCTCATAAGCATTTTTAAAGGAAAAACAACCTGTCGAGGTACCTCCCTAAATGATTCTATCAACCTCTACTATCGGGTGGGGCGGGGGAATCCCCACAATCTTCCGAATCAACTTATCTGGGAGCCATAGACGAAAGATATCTAGGTTCCATTCGCCATCCTCAGTTATCATAACACTTAAAAGGCACTCTATATCCAGAGATGAATGACCAGGAACTATGTTAACCAACAACCCACCCTCGGAATCTATGGGTCACGCCAACACCTAATACTAGTACAATCTCCTATTGACCAAAGCAAATTCTCCCGAATAAGTAGCCAAGCTTCAATGAGTGCTGTCCATATGAAAGAACACTTACCCCACGACAAAGATTCTGGAAAACCACTGGATACCCCATATAAGTTCCTAAGAACCTGAACCTAAAGGGACTTAGAATCAGTTACAATATTGTAGCCTAATTTAATCATATATGAAGTGTTATGGTCTTACAATTTAAAGAAACCCAATCCACCATGATCCCAAGGCTAACATATGTTGTCCTAGCCAACCAGAGACAACTTATTCTCACCATTCGAAAACCTCAAATGAACTACCTAACCATTCGTTCTATTTCCTCATAGAGCCCTTTAAGAATCACCATTGATTGCATGAAATAATTGGGAATCACCATTAAAATAGAGTGAGCTAAAATGGCCATTCCGGCAAGTGAATAAAATGCGTCCCACACCGAAATATCACAAGTACCCCCTTGCCCCGGACCATCACAAGGAAAACTATAACTGAAATCCTTTTTATCCGGCATTAACTTGGAACCGCGCGCATCTAAAGTGCCCTTTACTAATATCAATGTAATTGTATGTAAACCTAGAGCAATAGCATGATGAACCAAGAAGTCTCAAGGACCTATTGTTAAGAATAGTGAATTACTATTTTTATTAACATCATTTAACCATCCAGGCAACCATATGCTTCGACCCGCATTGAATGTTGGGCCATTCATTGAAGATAAAAGCACATCGAACCCGTATGAAGTTTTACCATAAGCAGATTGGATCCATTGGGCAAATATGGGTTCGATCAAGATTTTTTTCTCCAAAGTCCCAAAAGCAAGCATGACATCATTATGGACATAAAGTCAAAAAGTATGGAATCCTAGAAAGAGGCTGGCCTAGCTTAAATGGGATATGATAGCTTCTTTATGGTCTAACATTCTTGCCAATACATTATCCTCATTATGTTCCGAATTGTAATATCTAATAAAAAAATAGCTCCATAGGCAAAAGCTCCTGTCATAATAAAAAAATATAACTTACTAGCGTCCCAATTTTGAAGTTTACTACAAACCTTATAGACGACAAAGTGCAAAGTACTGTTAGCCACTCTGTTGTGAAAGAGAAGAACCTCCAAATATTTTCTAAGAGTCTGAACTTTTTAACATTTGAGAATATGACATAAACTCTCTACTAATTCATCATCCACGCCTTTTTAAAAACAAATATTCATTTTGTGAGCATTAATCCTTTGACCAGAATAGCCGTAAAAACTCTTCAATTCTCCTTTTAGAATCCTAGCTTGAATTTCCTCAGCTTGACCAAAGAGAATCAGGTCATCGGCCAAAAAATATGGGAGAAAGACTGACTTGAATGAGATAGTCAAATAGGGATCCATCACCTAAAGCTGATATCAGAACGGATAGAATGTCCAAGCCATTCCATACACAGAACAAATAGAAAAGGAGATAAAGGCAACCTTGACGTACGCCTCTAACCGAAAAAATTTTCTGGGATGGAGTCCCCTCCCATAAAATTTACATGGTGGAGTTAGTAATGGAAGACATAATAACATTACGAAGAAAATTCAGTATACTTGTGGCCCGAAGGGATACATCGATAAATTCCCACTGAACACGATCATATGCCTTCTCAAGGTCAATCTTAACCATGAACCATTTTCTATTTTTTTGGTTTGCTTTTTATGGAGTGAATCACCTCCTGAGCAATTATAATGTTTTTTGTAGTGTTTATCCCTACAATAAAACCAGTCTATTATTGCCTAATAATTCTCGAAAAAATCACTTTAAAATAGTTAGCAATGATTTTCATGACCAACTTATAAGCCAAAACTGTAAAAAATTCTTTGGATTCTGAACCTTTGGAATAAGGACAATCAAAGTGTTGTTCAGATCTAGGGCAATACATTCCCTTGCAAAAATCCTCTTAACTCAAGCGCAAACTGAAGCACCAACATGTTCTCATTAACTTTAAAAGAAAGGGGCATGCAAACCATCACTACCCAGAACCTTTAAAGGGCCCTTATCAAACAAGGCAGATCTGATTTCCACATCAGAAATCAGTTCATTCAAGAACTGTGTTTCCCAATCCTAAAAAACTGGAAACGAACTAGAAGGTAGACACCTTATCGGACCCGGTTCCTCACCATACAAATTTTTTAAAAACCTTATCGCCTCATGCTATAATTCCTCCTTATTGAAGATCCACTCACCAAAACCTTTTTCAATGCCATGATCCGATTATGTTTCCTTCTCTAGAGTGTGCACCTATGAAAGAAACTAGTATTACGATCACCTAAAAGAAGCCATTCACATCTCGCCTTCTGTTTCCAAATGAGTTCTTCATGAAGAAGAACATTGTTCAATTCCTCATGCACTTCCATTTCTAGCTGAACTAAGTAATTAAAATAAGAATAGTCTAGGTCCTTCTGAATATTGGTGAGCTTCTGAATTAACTTTTTTTTACGTAGTCCAATATGACCATATATCTCATTATTTCATCTTTTAAGTTAACCTATAAAATGAGAAATCGAGGCTGACTTACTTCCATTAAAACTCCACTTACTCATAACAAAGTTAGAGAAATCTGGGTGTTCAACCCACCCACCCAAAAAGTGAAAAGGTCGTCCCTTAGGCATGTGAAAGGAAGGCTTAAGAGAAAACAACAAAGGTCTATGATCATATTTTAGTCTTCGAAGGTGGGTCACTGCACAATTTAGAAAGGAAGCCACCCATGCATCATTACCAATAGCTCTGTCAAGGCATTCAAAAACTCCACCTCTATACCAAGTAAAAGGAGAGCCTCTGAAACCCAAATCATTTAATTCTGGAGATTCCAAAAACTCCCCAAAGGAAGAATACCTTTTCCCATTAACAGGACCCCCTCTCTTTTCACTAGGCGAAAGAAGAGTGTTAAAATCTCCTATTGCCACCCAAGGAGACTCGTTACTCGGGATTATATTTTTCAACACGTCCGACAGGTGTTTCCGGTTTCGACTATCAAGACTCCCATAGAAAAAAGTGGCAAAGATAGGCCAATGAAAGGAATTATTAGATACCTGAATAATGATAAATTGGGGATGGCTCCGAATTATTTCAATGCGAATCCACTCCTTCCATCCAACCCAAATACCCCTAAAGAATCCAATATCCTCCACTTGGTGAAAAACTTTGAACCCGAGACTGGAAATAATTGGATTTGCTTTACCACCACTTACTCTTGTTTCAAGAAGCCCCAAAATATCGGGCTCGAATTCCTAATTGTACTTATGAAAAATACAAGGAAACTTGCTACTAGCACTTCCCTAACAATTCTAAGAAGAGAAATTAAATTCATTAAAATAATTAAAGATAGAAAAACTGACCTCTATTGCCAGCAATCAAATATCTTCTTTGCGTTTCTCATCTTAATTCCTTGTCTCCTTATCCGACTTATTTTCGATTTTGGAGCTAATAAGCTAGATCATGGAGTTCATTGAATCTGACAAAGGGACCCTTGCATTACCAAAAATTTTAAACAGGTCCCCACGATCCCGAATAATTTTATTAATAGATTTGCCAGCACGGTTAGAAACGCCTTTACTCCCAGAGGCCCGCCCTTTGGAAACTGGGTGACCTTTACCACCTTTAGTCGAACCATAATTCTTTAAAGGCTTGAGAAATTTGGGACTATCATTTTCCTTGAAGACCATGGGAGAGAGTCTTTAGGGATTAAGGACAGAAGAGTTTACTTTAATCATCGATTCTGTTAAACCCTCAAATATTGGGTTTAAATGAGCATTAATGACCGAATGGCCCACGACTTCCCTTTCATCCAACACGAGGGTTAAAGCATCTTCGCCTACAGGAATCAATGAAGCTTCTGAATTCGCTCCATTTACATGATATTCTATTGATTTATTCACCGGTGTTGGGTCCACCAATGTTGTGTCTTGTACCTGTTGAGAAGAAGAAATAAAAAGCGAATTAGAAACTTATTCAATTGGGATAGAAGCTGTACCTGCAGATTTACTAATGGCCCAAAATTGTCGTCCATCATCAACCAGCCTAGGTCCGTTACCCCCGTCAATTTCGCAGCCCCATCTGAAAGCCCATAACAAATTTTGTTGGATTGGCCCAATCACTCAATTTATTAAAATCCTCCCTTGGAGTTTCCCTATCCCTTTTCTTTAGAAGTCCTCCTTTTTTGAATTTCACCCCCGATAAACCCATAGCCACTGCATCAATCACTGTCGTATCTTCCCCTAGAGACATTAGGGCACTAAATCGGGAACCCACCCCTTCCTTAGCCGAGATTTTTGCATTTAAGCTTCTATTAGTCCTCGGATTACGCCGAGATTTCCTCTCGATGAGCACCCATGGCCCAAATGGTTTCAGCAATTCCACCGGTTTCTCCTTCCTAGGTAAGTCTGTCTTGGTTGCGTCTTTGACCAGGTCACCATCTGTCGTAGCCTCATTGTAGGGGCAGAGGTCTCGCACGTGGCCGTAACGACCACACGAATAACAGATCGTCGGCAACGATTCATATTCAACATGTTGCTCCTGTCGTTAACCAAAATGTGCGGGACTAGAGGTTTATCCAAATTAATAAACACCGCCATTCGGGCAAAATGCCCCCTTGACCCACTGTCCGTTTTAAAATCGAGCTTAGCTACCTTACCAATTAAATTACCACCGACAATCCAGGTAAACGAACCCATGCCATAACAGTATTCGGGAAGGTTGAAGGGGATTTTAATCTAGAGTCCATGGCTAGACTGTGAGATATTGTCCAAAGATAATCCAAGGGCTTTGAGTGAGAACCATTTAATAATCTTCCATGCTCTGAAATTTGACAAGAAAATAGCCGTTCTCAACATCCATGAGATGGAAGGAATGAGTAGGTTTCCAAAGAATGAAGATCCGGTTATGGAGGGTGGAATACACTAAATTACGAACCCAACAATTTTACCACCACCGTGGTTGCCATGTCTCTTATCAGAATCTGTTGGATCCTCTCGGAAAAGTTAATCGCAGGGACTCCATTGGCAGTCGTCCTCATGATGTCACCCTCCAAGAATTCCAGCTCCTCTTCACAAACAGAAACAGAAGATCCCCTCCCCAACAGTTTGTATTTCCATGAAGCCACTGGTGGTTGGGGCGAATCCACTGCCATGTTACTATCGGTATCTGAAACTAGATCCTTAAAGCGAACTATTTTTATATTGCGGTCCTCATTCGAAGTGATACCGCCACCATCCTCAAACAAGTTTTCCAACATGGATGCGAGAGAAAAGAACAGAACACAATCAAATTTTTAATCTGGTTTAATTTTTAAAACATTGCTTAAATAAATAATTTGTTATGAATATTTTATTATTAAGTAGATGTTAAAAATCAAAATAAGTTTAATTTACTTTATCACTCTAATATTCATTAGAAATATAGTTTGGTTTCATTTATACTACTTAACTATAAATATAAATTTTGGATAACATTGTATACATCTTTACTCTCCTATTTTCTTATTTCTTTACCCTTATTATTTATTTTCATAATATATTATCACCACAATTCTCTTTTTATCTTTTTCTTTAATTTTCTCGTAACTCAAACAAAAATTTCGAAAAAATTCAAAAATCACTTCAAAACGTAAGACTTGAACCAATAATCCAGTGACTGGTTTCAAGTTCCTTACCCACTCAACTAATTTTATTTCCCATTTGGTGTGCGAAGAAATCTATATAGGACAGATTTATTTCCGAGCTTGTCTTCTAATATTCTATATTTATCTGACTTTCGCTAAAGGAATAAAACTTACGTCTTCTATATTTATCTCCAACCACCCAACTACAAAAGAATTATCGGCGTCAATAAAATTATAAAACCAATAGGCTCCAAAAAAGTAAAGAAAAGTAAAATCACCAAAAAAGGATTTGAGAACCTACGACCAGCAGTAACTTTATATAAAGGAATAGCTTGTTTGGAAGTGACAATCCCCACGTTCAAATTTATCCTCTATTTTTCATCTAAAATTTTAGACATCAAGATGAAAAGTTTTGTTGGAAGTTTTTTTACTTAATATTTCATATTTATTATATTTTTAATTAATTTTAATTTATGATTAATTATAATTAATTTGATTAACTTGTTTTGTTTCTATCAACATTGATTTTAGTTCTTGAATTTTGGATATATCAGGCTTTACATTGGTAAGGAGCCTTGACCTTTTTTTTCCTTAATTTAGGTATACGTATTATTTATTTGTTTTAAATGTGATCAAATTATTAAGTTATATTATTAAATATCGATGGGCTCTTAAGGTTTTATTAGTGAACCTTTGTATGAGTTTTGGTAGAAATATATTAACATCATGTTACTTTATATTTGAATACATAAGATTATTTTTGGATTATTAAAAAGTTATTGATTTTTAAATATATTGATTGTTGACTCAAAGATAAACTTTTGTGATATTGGTTCTCTTTAAATAAAAATATATTGGAACATTTAGAAGTCTACCCTACTAGATCATTGCATTCCTCAAGTGAATGCAAGTATTAAAATAATTTAAAGGATATATTATGGGTGCGATAAGTGGCATAATAATATCCATTGAAAATGAAAACATAATAATAAATAAGAAAATAATGAGAGATCTCAATATAACTATTCGAAGGGTATAAAGTGTTGGAAAAATTACATTTTTATGGAAATTTGAGGCATATTCTCAATAGGTAAAGGTGGAGAGTTGAATCATAAAATTATGGTTTCTTATTCTACTCCATGAGACCTTTACAACGGTACATCATATGCTCAAAATGGTTGAGTGATGAATGAGAAATTGATGTTCAAAGTAAGCTACTTGGAGATATTTGTTCAAAAAAAAAAGGCTTAGATCCCACATTGGTTAAATATCAAGTGTGAAATGTGTTTATATATGGGAACCCTCTTAAATAGTGATTGAATGACTAAGCTTGGTGTAATAGCCCGAATTTGGACTTAGTCAAAATAGTGGTTTCGGAACCACAAATGTAATATTTTGAAAATTCCTACAGTAAGATATTATCCTTGGTATAGTAAAATAAGGAAATAAAGTAACAAAAAGGGAAATTTTGAGTTATGCCAACATTTAGAAGTATATTATGACATATTAATACAAGGAAGGATTAAATCGCAAAAGTGAGAAAATTATTGTTGCCCAAGAGTAAATACTCAAAATTTGAGGGGTTAAAGTGTAAATATGAAAAAGTTGAAGGACCAAAGGTGTAAATATTTTAAGGGTGGAATGATCTACAAACTAAGGAAAATGGATGAATTAGGACCAAATTGAATAAGATAAGAATTATGAGGGACTAAATCATAATTTTACCAAATTAAGTGTGACTCAATGATGGAATTTTAAAAGATTATGAAGGGCAAAATGGTCAATTAGAAGAGAGAAATCTAGAAGGCAATGATGATGTTGGTGATATTTTAGATTAATTAATTAAATAAATATTAGTTTATTAATATTTTAATATGATTTTAAATGATATTTTATTAATTTATTATTATTCTATTTAGTATATATATGAAAGGAAAGATGAGGAATTATCATCTTCTTCCCCATGCAACCAACGTATGAAGAGGAAAGAAAGAAAGAAACTTTCTTTTCTTTACAATTTGGTCCTTTTATAAAAAAATTCACCATTTTCACTTAGAAATCAAAAGAATTTCTATATCCATCAAGAGAGGAGACTATGGGGAGCTAGAATATCAAGTTAGATTCAAGAAATAGAAGCTGGAGGAGAGAGAAAATCAAGTTAAAGATTGAAATCAATTGAGCAAGGTAAGAACATCAAGATTTCAATATATTTTTGAAGTTTGATATTATTGAAAAGGTATGAAATTGATGTTAATGTTGAGTTTTATTATATAAGTTTTATGTTCTTGGTATGTTAGTGAAGAGAAAATAAGAGAAAGTGATGAGAAATAGTGTAGAGAAAGAAAATAAGAGTGTTATAAACTTAGTAATCAATATTTTGCACTAAAACAGTTTGGACAGCAGCAGTAGGCTAACTTTGAAATATCACCAAAAATTGTGGGAATTGAATTAGAAGATGAATAAAATATGAAATTAAATCTTATTGAGTCTAGTTTCTCATAGAAGAAACGGTGTAAGGAATATAATTTTAAATCATCAGATATAATAAATTTTGTGAGACAATGTCAGAATGATTTTGGGTTCCCCTGTTCTGACTTTGGAAAATCATCAAAAATTGATGAAAAATAATTATGAGTTATAATGTATATTACTAGAATCCTTAATGAATCTAATTTCAAATGAAATAAACAGAAACATCATCCAAATTCTGTACAATTAGATAATTCATTTTTAGTGAAGAGTGGTCGGAACTGTCAGACAGCAAAATAGGGGAAAATTTAAAGAATAAACTCTACTATTTGGCTAAACCAAAAATTCTAAAAATTTTATGGCAAAAATATATGTAAGTCTAGTTTCAGGGAAAATTAACGGATCTTAATTTGGATTTTTGTATCTCAGGATATAAATGATTTAGTGACTATGACTCAAATGGACAACTTTGAATAAATTTACAAGAAAATAGTGAAATTATAGACAATGTTACTTATAAGCAAGTTATGTAAATTAAGGATGTGGAATGGAGAGGAGGAGGAGGAAAATAAATTTATGAATATTATGCTAGCATGGATTTGCATTTCAAATGGTTAATTTGCATGATTTGGGCTCGAGGACTAAATTGAATAAAAGTAAAACTTTAAGGGCAATTTTGGAAAAATGTAAAAAATGACCAAATTGCATGAAATGAATTGTTTTATTATTTGTATTACTAAATTGAATGAAATATTAATTGAGATCAAGATTGGGTGGAAATTCAAGAAAAAAAAAGAAAATTTTCAAAATGTCCCTGAATTTTGGTATTTCTGCAATTTATCCTGGTAAGTTCGTATGAACTATATTTTGTATAATTTTAATTAAATTGAATGCTATTTGGTAATGAATATTATATATATGTGTGTTTGGAATTGAATTATTATTGGATGTTTTGAAATGATTATCAGAAGCTCGATTGGGTTGGAAGCTTGTTGGAGATATATCACATTATCTATTGGTTCTATCGGAAATTTTGGATGATTTGATTCTAGTTATTGTATAAGTTAAATTGGTTAATGATTAGATCATAAATGTTTTGATTTTGATTGGTTATAAATATGAATGTTTGATGAAATGAAATGTCGAAAAATTAATTTGTAAACTCCGGTAATGCTCTATAACCCTATTCTGGGGAAGGATACGGGTTAGGGGTGTTACATTTAGTGGTATCAGAGCTACAGTTTAGTCGATTCTCGGACCGAACGTAGCATATGTGAAGCTTGGAAATACATGCCATCATATAACCTGTGATAGTGTGATATCTCTTGACCATGATGAGATTTGTTTTGCTTAAAGATAGAGAAGACATAAATGCACAAATTATTGGAAAGGTTTGTATGTGAATAATGCATTGTTTTAATTTTATTTAATATATTATTGAGATATGATTGAATATGGAATAAATATTCGGCAAGATCCTAAAAATATGGTTATGTTGGGAAATGTGGTAAAATGTTGAAAATATGGGTTCCGGTTGAACACTCGGAATAAGCCGGAGTACATTGAATATAAAGGGGGTTGCTAAGTGCTGATTCCCCCAAGGGGTTGCTAAGTGTTGATTCCCCAATTCATCGGTGGTTGCTAAGTGCTGATTCCACCGTATTTTAAATGTGAAGGGGGTTGCTAAGTGCTGATTCCCCTAAGGGGTTGCTAAGTGCTGATTCCCCAATTCATCGGTGGTTGCTAAGTGCTGATTCCACCGTATTTTAAATGTGAAGGGGGTTGCTAAGTGCTGATTCCCCCAAGGGGTTGCTAAGTGCTGATTCCCCGATTCATTGGTGGTTGCTAAGTGCTGATTCCACCGTATTTTAAATGTGAAGGGGGTTGCTAAGTGCAGATTCCCCCGAGGAGTTGCTAAGTGCTGATTCCCTAAATCATTGGTGGTTGCTGAGTGCTACTTCCACCATATCTTTGAATGTGAAAGGGGTTGCTAAGTGCTGATTCCCCGAATCACTGGTGGTTGCTAAGTGTTGAATCCACCGATAACGGATAACATTCCGAGTGTTCAACGAGGAAATTGGAAAGGTGAATATATATAGGGTGGACAAGATTATGTGAGAAATATTTGAGTTTGATACTTTGTCAACTCATGTGTAAGATGGGAGGAAATATCAAGACTACAAAAGAGCAAATTTAAATACAAAACTGTTTTGAACAACAATAGTGAGACAAATTTGAAAATTCACCATAAATGGTGGAAAATGAGTTAAATGATGAATAATATATGAAATTAAATCTGAATGAGTCTATTTTCATATGAAAGAAATAGAGCAAGCAAAAGAGTTGTATATTTGGGGATATTTAAATTTTATTGAGACAGGGTTGGATTGATTTCGAAATCCCCTGTTCCAACTTTGGAAAATCATCAAAAATTGTACAAAAATAATTATGGCTGGAGGCTTACATTATTGAATTCCTTAATGAGTATATTTTTAAGAGGAATAAACGAGAACATTTTTTGAATTTTTTTTCAGAGAGTTAAGTAAATTTTAGTAAGGAGAGGTCAGAACTGTAGGGCAGTGAAACGGGGTAATCTTTAGAGAATAAACTGTACAAATTGGCTCAACCAAAAATGCTGAAAATTTTATGGTGGAGAGGTATATGAGTCTAGTTTTGAGGAAAATTTACGTAATTCAATTTGGAGCCCTACAACTCTAGATAAAAATAAATTAGTGACCGTGACGCAGAAAATCAAATTGTTGGAAATTGAATTGGAAGATTAAATTGTGTAGAACGCAGGAATGAGTACTTTCGTTCAGTGATATGTGATGAATTGACGGAAAAGACCATGGTTTGACCATGGCAACATGTGAACATGTGATTATGTGATTCCGTATAAGACCATAGTTGGGCTATGGCATCAGTAAGTGATATGTGATTCCGTGTAAGACCATAGCTGGGCTATGGCATCGGTATGTGATTTGTGATTACGTGTAAGACCATAGCTGGGCTATGGCATCGGTATGTGATTTGTGATTACGTGTAAGACCATAGTTGGACTATGGCATCAAGAAAACGAAGTACTCAATTCCGTAAGACGTTCTCTAATTTGACAAATGTCGATAAGTAAAATAGAAGCCAAGTATTGGAATTGAATTAGATATTAATATTGAGCTCGAGTAAGTAAATTTGTTGTGTGAAATTGTGAGTGACATAAAACATTTGTAATAAATAGATGTGTTAATTTGCTTGGAATGAACTATGTGGTTATGATGGTATTACATTGATGATGAAAGCTAAGTCATATATATGTATTTATGAGAGTAAGTTAGAGGTTTTACGACCTCACCATCACCCCCTTATCAATATTGCTTTATGACGAAATTTTTACGAGAATCATGTTGAATAAGCTCATAAATGTGAACTAAAGAAGAAGTTAAATTTGATGAGACAAAATATTAAGGTGTGATACCTAAAGAATGTATGTATTAACTGGAAGTTCTTTTGAATTGATTTTTGTTAGTGAATGGAATAATGTGAGGTTCGTGATAACAAAATTTGTTAGAGAAATGATAATTAAGTGGTAAAGACGCCTGTGTGTGACAGTTACAATTAAAATGAACACGATAGTCTTTTCTGGATATTTTATACATATATTTTTTTTATCCTCAGAGATATGTGTATAATTTTTCAGTTTCTAATGGAGTTCTTATGTTATGAGAATGTTAGCTAATTATGATGTCAGACGAAAGCCCTATTGGATTGGCCGGTTTGTGATCGGTTATTTTTCTATTTTGTATGCATATTTAAAAAGTGAATTGTTTTGCTACGATGGAATTCCAGAGCTAAAATGTAGTGATTCTGATGATTTGCATGCTAAAAGAATTTTGAAAGATTGTGTGTGTGAGCTGTATTTTCAGCATGAAGAAAACAGAGTACTTTGATATGTTAATATTTGATAGTTAAAATCAACTCAATTGTTTTCTTGGAGTGAACTGATTTATCGAGATATGATTTGAGTTGTATGTATTTAAGCATGCGTATTCACGAGTATGAAGACGGATAGTCGAAATGAAAAATTTATATTTCAGAAAGTATGATATAGTGATATATTTATTGGAAAGAGATATACGAGATTAAATCGATTAGTGATTCTGAAATGTTAGTGAAAGTGTTTCATGAGAGCTGGAAGTAACTACTCTTGGAAAGATTTTCGGGGACGAAAATCCCTAAAGGGGGGAGAGTTGTAATAGCTCGAATTTGGGCCTAGTCGAAATAGTGGTTTCGGGACCACAAATGTAATATTTTGAAAATTCCTACAGTAAGATATTATCCTTGGTATAGTAAAATAAGGAAATAAAGTAACAAAAAGGGAAATTTTGAGTTATGCCAACATTGAGAAGTATATTATGACATATTAATGCAAGGGATGATTAAATCGCAAAAGTGAGAAAATTATTGTTGCCCAAGAGTAAATACTCAAAATTTGAGGGGTTAAAGTGTAAATATGAAAAAGTTGAAGGACCAAAGGTGTAAATATTTTAAGGGTGGAATGATCTACAAACTAAGGAAAATGGATGAATTAGGACCAAATTGAATAAGATAAGAATTATGAGTGACTAAATCATAATTTTACCAAATTAAGTGTGACTCAATGATGGAATTTTAAAAGATTATGAAGGGCAAAATGGTCAATTAGAAGAGAGAGAAATCTAGAAGGCAATGATGATGTTGGTGATATTTTAGATTAATTAATTAAATAAATATTAGTTTATTAATATTTTAATATGATTTTTAAATGATATTTTATTAATTTATTATTATTCTATTTAGTATATATATGAAAGGAAATATGATGAATTATCATCTTCTTCCCCATGCAACCAACGTATGAAGAGGAAAGAAAGAAAGAAACTTTCTTTTCTTTACAATTTGGTGCTTTTATCAAAAATTCACCATTTTCACTTGGAAATCAAAAGAATTTCTATATCCATCAAGAGAGGAGACTATGGGGAGCAAGAATATCAAGTTAGATTCAAGAAATAGAAGCTGGAGGAGAGAGAAAATCAAGTTAAAGATTGAAATCAATTGAGCAAGGTAAGAACATCAAGATTTCAATATATTTTTGAGTTTGATATTATTGAAAAGGTATGAAATTGATGTTAATGTTGAGTTTTATTTATATAAGGTTTTATGTTCTTGGTATGTTAGTGAAGAGAAAATAAGAGAAAGTGATGAGAAATAGTGTAGAGAAAGAAAATAAGAGTGTTATAAACTTAGTAATCAATATTTTGCACTAAAACAGTTTGGACAGCAGCAGTAGGTTAACTTTGAAAAATCACCAAAATTGTGAGAATTGAATTAGAAGATGAATAAAATATGAAATTAAATATTATTGAGTCTAGTTTCTCATAGAAGAAACGGTGTAAGCAATATAATTTTAAATCATCAGATATAATAAATTTTGTGAGACAATGTCAAAATGATTTCGGGTTCCCCTGTTCTGAATTTGGAAAATCATCAAAAATTGAAGAAAAATAATTATGAGTTATAATGTATATGACAAGAATCCTTAATGAACCTAATTTCGAATGAAATAAACAGAAACATCATCAAAATTCTATACAATTAGATAATTCATTTTCAGTGAAGAGTGGTCGGAACTGTCAAACAGCAAAATAGGGGAAACTTTAAAGAATAAACTGTACTATTTGGCTAAACCAAAGATTCTGAAAATTTTATAGCAAGAAGATATGTAAGTCTAGTTTCAGGGAAAGTTAACGGATCTTAATTTGGATTTTTTTATCTCAAGATATAAATGATTTAGTGACTATGACTCAAATGGACAACTTTGAATAAATTTACAAGAAAATAGTGAAATTATAGACAATGTTACTTATAAGCAAGTTATGTAAATTAAGGATGTGGAATGGAGAGGAGGAGGAGGAAAATAAATTTATGAATATTATGCTAGCATGGATTTGCATTTCAAATGGTTAATTTGCATGATTTGGGCTCGATGACTAAATTGAGTAAAAGTAAAACTTTAAGGGCAATTTTGGAAAAATGTCAAAAATGACCAAATTGCATGAAATGAATTGTTTTATTATTTGAATTACTAAGTTGAATGAAATATTAATTTAGATCAAGATTGGCTGGAAATTCGAGAAAAAAAAGAAAATTTTCAAAATGTCCCTGGATTTTGGTATTTCTGCAATTTAGCCTGGTAAGTTCGTATGAACTATATTTTGTATAATTTTAATTAAATTGAATGCTATTTGGTAATGAATATTATATATGTGCGTTTGGAATTGAATTATTATTGGATGTTTTGAAATGATTATCGGAAGCTCGATCGGGTTGGAAGCTTGTTGGAGATATATCACATTATCTATTGGTTCCATCGGAAATTTTGGATGATTTGATTCTGGTTATTGTATAAGTTAAATTGGTTAATGATTAGCTCATAAATGTTTTGATTTTGATTGGTTATAAATATAAATGTTTGATGAAATGAAATGTCGGAAAATTAATTTATAAACTCCGGTAATGCTCTATAACCCTATTCTGGGGAAGGATACGGGTTAGGGGTGTTACATTTAGAATTTTTCCTCGCGCGCAGGGGGTATAGGTCCAAACCTGACTGGGTTGGGGCCGTACGACGTGGGTGACATGAATTGTCTAGACTGGTAGGGCCCAAAGTGTGCCTGCGAATATTTTTAGCCCAACATGAAATTTAATTTTCCTCAACAAATATATATAATTTGATATAAAAGGATATATATCTTGAATTACTTTATTCTAATCAATTTGATTTGATTTAAATCAAATTGATTCAATTGCCCCTTTAATGCAGATTTATTTCCATAAACTCCTCCACTTTAAATGCTTATAAAAGGCTTCTTGAAACCATTTTTATTTTGAAAAACGGGGTCGACTTTTAAAACAAAAATGGAGTCGCCACAAATCTTTTTTCGAGGTGTGATCGGGTCACCTTGAGATTAATCATTTTAATAAAACATTTTAATTTATTAAAATAATGATTTTGGTCTAAAAAATTCAAGAAAACGGGCTCGGGAGTCGGTTACGCACGAGGAAGAATTAGCACCCTCGTAACGCCAAAAATTGGTACCTAATTGATTAATTAATGTCCTAATGTCAAAAATTTGAAAAGATTTTAAACTACGATCCTCTTTAAAAAACCTGAATAAATCGAATTTGATGTTTAGACCTCCTTGTCCCGAAGTAACAAGATGTCACATCCAGTAAGTTAGGATACGACATTTTAACCCTCGAAACTAAGCTTGTCTCATGCATTAAAGTTTAAAGAGGATATTCGATTATTTGGATAAAAAAATTGAAACCCATTAAGTTAGGGCACAATTTTCACAAAGCTCCAAACTATCGAATATTGCCTTATTTTTAAAACTTTTCTTTTTTAAAATTGGGGAAAATTGACGCAATATTAAAATGATGCGTAAAAACTTTGATAAAAAACGGCAATATGAAAATACAAATAAACAATTTATAAAACACATAATGGCAATTATTTACATACTAGCATCAATAATCAAAGACCAATGAATTTAAAACAAAAGTATAAAATAAAAAAATGTAAGGAAAAATAAAATGTAAACAAATTTAAAAATAATGAATTTGAAAATGAATAATAAAGGAAAAAGAAATTTGAAATCAACAACCTACAAATCAATAAATAAATTATATATAAAAAATAGGTAATATATGTATAAGTTTAGAATAAATAATATATAAAAATGGAAATAGGTAATATATAAAGTAATAATGTATAAATGAGTTTAAAAATAAATATTGTGTAATAAGGAATTTAGAACAAGTTATACACAAAAATCTTAAAAATAAATGGTATATAAAATAGATAGTATAAAAAAATTTGCAACGATAATATATGGAAAAAATTTAAAGCAAATAATCAAACAATTTAAAATGGATGATTTATAACATGAGTTTTAAAAATAGACAACATGTGTGACATAATATTAAAAACAAATAAAGTATATAATTAATGGAAGAAAATAAAGAATGATAAGAATGGTTAAATGAATGAACAATATGTAAATAAGAAAGTTGATAGATAAATAAACGCATAAAAGTAAAAGAATAATTAATGATTAAACAATCAAATGAATATATAAAAAATGTTAAAAAAAACGCTTAAGTCAGCCTAACTCTCACAATATGAAGATTCAACGAAATTCTTCCACCAAAATCCAACTCAAATGAAAGAAACTTAAAAAGAAATGAAGATGAACAAAGAACAAAATAAGAACAAGCCACAGAAAATAAGAACGCAAGAGAGGGAGAAATTTGAGTGAATGCTCTTAAGAATTATTATTGCTCCAAACTCAAGTGTTTTACAATGAAGGGAGAGGCCTCTATTTATAGTTGAGGCTCCCCAAATCTAACGGTATAGATCAATTACATCAACGGCTAAGATTAAAGGGTATCTATAAATTAAATCTCTAAGATTACAAAATCATATCTTCTAAGATTGCATATGATATCTAAGATTGCATATCCTTGAAGATTATGTTTCCATATGCATCAAGCTTATAGATTGACCTTCAGCATTTTCAAGTAATGGGCCATTTCGATCGGACCAAATGATATAATTTTGGACTGGACTTGGACTTTGTTTTATTATTTTGGGGTTATTATTTTTTTTGTGAGCCTATTACAGCTGCCCCTCTTTACTCATTGTCGTGTAATGATAATGGAGGAAAGACTATAAAAGGGTCAATTTTGCTCGGTCTTGTCGGGTTCTGACTTCTTTGAGTGCTCGTCTTCTTCAAGTAGTCTCATTTCAGCCAACTGCATCTTCAGGGGCTTAGGAATTAGTTCTTCTATCTGCTCCAATGTGATTTCAGGGAGAAGAGATTTCTAGCTTCGATCTTCTCCGTTGGAACTTCAAGGAGGGAGGAATTGGTAATTTCAACCTGCTCCACTACAACTTCAGGGAGATAAGGCTGGTGGCTTAATTCTGCTTCCCTACTACCTTCGGAAGATAAGACTCGTCGTCTTTGATTTGCTCCACTACTGTTTAGGGAGATAGGATATACAATCTTCAACCTACTCCACTATTACTCAGGGAGATAGGACTAGTGGCTTAAATCTGCTTCCTACTATCTCGGGAAGATAAGATTCGCCGTCTTCGATCTGCTTCACTACTGCTTAGGGAGACAGGATCTACAATCTTCAACCTACTCTACTGTAAACTCAAAGAGGCAAGGCTGGTGTTTTTTATCTACTTCACTTCTAGTACAGGAAGACAAGATCTACTATTTTCAGTCTACTCCGCTGCTAACTCAGAGAGGCAAGACTGGTGTCTTTGATCTGCTTCGCTGCTAATACAGGAAGACAAGATCTGCTATCTTTAGTCTGCTCCGCTGCAAACTCAGGGAGGCAAGGTTGGTGTCTTCGATCTACTTTGCTGCCAATACAAAAAGACAAGATCTGCTATCTTCAGTTTGCTCTGCTGCAAACTCAGGGAGGCAAGGCTAGTGTCTTTGATCTGCTTCGCTGCCAATACAGGAAGACAAGATTTGTTATCTTTAGTCTGCTCCACTGCAAACTCAGGGAGGCAAAGCTAGTGTTTTCAATCTACTTCGCTGCCAATATAGGAAGACAAGATCTGTTATCGTCAGTTTGCTTTGCTGCAAATTCAAGGAGATAAGGCTGGTGTCTTCGATCTACTTCGCTGCCAATACAGGAAGATAAGATCTGTTATCATCAGTCTGCTCTGCTGCAAATTCAGGGAGATAAGGTTGGTGGCTTCAACTTGCCCCATTGTAACTTCAGGAAGATAAGATCCGCCATAATTTGTAGCTTTAATCTACTCTACTGCAATGCTAGGGAAATAAGATTCGCTGTCTTCAGCTTTAATCTGTTCCACTGCAACACTAGGGAAATAAGATTCGCTGTCTTCAGTCTGCTCTGCTGCAACTTCAAAGAGATAAGGCTAGTGGCTTCAATCTGCTCCATTGCAACTTCAGGAAGATAAGATACGCCATAATTTGTAGCTTTAATCTGCTCCATTGCAACGCTAGGGAAATAAGATTCGCTATCTTCAGTCTGCTCCACTGCAACCTCAGGGAGATAGGATTATTAGCTTTAATCTGCTCCACTGCAACCTCAGGGAGATAGGATTATTAGCTTTAATCTGCTCCACTGCAACTTCAGGAAGATAAGATTTGCCATCTTTAGTCTGCCCCACTACAACTTCAGGGGGATAAGACTTGCTTTCTTCAGTCTGTTCCACTGCAACTTCAGGGAGATAAGACTTGTAACTTTAATCCGCTTCACTGCAACTTCAGGGAGATAGGATTATTGGCTTTGATCTGCTTCACTGCAACTTCAGGGAGATGAGATTCGCCATCTTCAGTCTGCCCCACTGCAACTTCAAGGGGATAAGACTTGCTTTCTTCAGTCTGTTCCACTGCAACTTCTAGGACATAAGACTTGTAACTTTAATCCGCTCCACTGCAACTTTTAGGGAGATAGGATTATTGGCTTCAATCTGCTCCACTGTAACTTCAGGGAGATAAGACTTGTAACTTTAATCCGCTCCACTGCAACTTCAAGGAGATAAGATTTGTCATCTTCAGTCTGCCCTACTGCAACTTTAGGGGAATAAGACTTGCTTTCTTCAGTCTGTTCCACTGTAACTTCAGGGAGATAAGACTTGTAACTTTAATCCGCTCCACTGCAACCTCATGGAGATAGGATTTGTGCTTTCACTGATCTGTTCTCTGGGGAACATGACCTGTAGAATCCATTTCATGGGCCTATTTATGCCTAGGGATTAGGATGTTTTGATCGGAATGAATCAAAATATCCTAACTAGATGTGTATGGATGGATGCAAAAAGTCATGAAAATGATCCCCTATTGTTTGAGTTATTATTGCTCGTTGTTCATTAAGGCTCTATCACTGACACGTCAGAACGCCATCTTATTCGGCGGGTATTTCTACAGAAACACTCATATTTTACTTAATCAGATGCCTCCACTGTAATCTTCAAGGTTCAATCCACTGTAATCTTCTAAGTTCGATCCAATGTAATCTTCAAGGTTCAATCCAATGTACTTTTGGGACATAAAATTTGAACCATTTTCCTCCTATTATAATTTAGGAGTATAAGATCTGGCTATTTCTCAATCCTCTCCTACTGTAATTTAAGGATACAAGATCTGAATCTCTTTGGTCTCCTACACCATTCCTAGGGTGTCATACCAAATGTTTATGCATAATTGTAGAATTTTCTTCCTTAAGAAAACCTTTTCTTGTTACTTAGTGATCATTGCTTGCTTGTTCATTAAATCTTTATCACCAACACGGTATCTTGTCATTTTGTTCAATCAATATTTTTGACAAAAAATTCCAAAGAGATAGTCTTAATTTAGACTTTTCCTCCTCAGATATTTCAACCTTTAAACTTGGTGAATTCTAAACAATAGTCTTGCTTCAGGTTCCTGTACTATTTAGAAACTTCTAGAGTAATATGCGAAACTCCTTTTATGAAAGTATTATTAGTCCATTAATCATTATTTCAATATAAAATGCTAGAAAAATATCATAACAATGGACAAGAAGGAAATTAATTAGGAGCATAGCTCAAAACAATTAAATTAATTAAAGATAGCCAAGGCAATAAAAAGAAATTGATTGGGGTGTATCTTGAAAAGAATAAGGTAATCAAAGATAGAAAATTCAAAAATGGGTAAGATGGAAAACTAGGTGCTCCAAATATCGCAGCTTGAGCTTCTCTGTACGAACTTATTGAGGACCATTTTGAGCTTAATATGTGTTTAGGGGATCTGGAGTACTTTGTCAATGCCCTAAGATGTAGCATATTTCCTTATTGTTAATTCAAACATAGCAAGACTACCACATGCCCCACTTTCGATCAAAATTTGAGCCGCCCTTTTTGGGTTTTCAACTCAAAACTCCTTTGGTCTCAAAGTACCCTTTGCGGGTTTTCGCCTTGGCCTCTCCTCTTTTTCTTTCTTCTATTTTTTTACTTTTTTATTATTTTTTATTTTTTTGTCTCAAGGCGCCCTTTGCAGGTTTTCACCTTGGCCTCTCCCCTTTCAAGTAAAATACTTTTGACTGAATCTGAATTTATCGGATTGGGCAAGACTTTGGAATCCATCTCGGTCAATATCAATGCTCCTCCAGAACAGGCCTTCTTTACAACATAACGTCCTTCCAATTTGGTATCCACTTTCCTTTAAAATCCTTTTGTATAAGAATGATCTTTTTCAACATCAGGTCCCTCTCGTGGAATTCTCTAGGATGAACCTCTTTGTCGTAAGCTCGCATCTTCTAACCGTGACGGATAACTTTTAACCCTTTTTTCTTTGATTAGGTTCAACATTCCATAAACTAATGGGTCAGGTGTTGCCCCGGAAAAGGTCCTGGTTGACGTTTGATGAGCATAGAGGGTAAATGGTAATTTATTTATGCCAATCTTTACAAGTCTTGGTCAACTTTCCCACGATCCTTATTTTATTTTTTCTTTTTTGGCTGCCTATGGCGTCTGATCTTTGAACAAACCACAAACTTTTAACATTGTCCTTTTTGGCATTCTTTATCGGCGCCTAATCTTTTTTTTTTGAAATTGAAATTTAATGACTTTGACCTTGTAATATTGGCATATGAAGCCATTTCCACCCTCTTAGTGAAGTAATCGAAGACCAAAAAGATGAATCGATATTGGCTAAAAGCTTTTGACGAGATTGGCCCCATCACATCCATGCCCCACATATGGAAAATTTGTGAAGAAGTGGAGGAGGCACATAGGTTTTATCTTTCTCAAATTGGTATTTACGGCATAACTGATGTAATCCCCTTTCATGGTAGACCAGCAGTACTGAAACCTCGTGATTAACTTAGCTATCGTAAAACCATTAGTATGTGTCCTTCTGACACACTTATGGACCTTTTAGCCTTAACAGCATCCACATGTCTTAGTAAGCCAGACATATCTTGATATAATCGTGCAAAAACATCTTTAAATTCTTGGAATAATTTAATGACGTTTCGCTTTGTTTCAATAGTAAGACAAGCTCCAATATCTTTCTCTTCTCCTAGGCTCACTGTCTACTTACTTTTGTAAAGTAGGATCTATTTTTTCATCTTGTTCTACCATCCTTAACAAGTCAAGAGATAGGTTACAATCTCAGTCATATTCAAAGTCTTGAGATCCCCCTAGACACTATCTTACTCAAAAGGAGATTCTGAGTCAGTAGCAACATAGCTCATGTCGTTGATATCTGAAGACATATTGTAGGTACAAAGGTAGATTCTAAATAAATCTAAGGACAATTATTTGTATGAATAAAGAATAAAATAATATTGAAAATAGAGTCCAAAGAACAAAAGAATTTAAAAATGAAAAGAATGAAAGAATGTTTGCTCAAAAAGATACATTTTATTGAAAAAAAGATTTTAGACACAAGCCTATTTCACAAAAGGATTCTTATTGCCTCTAGGCTTTAAAGCAACAAGTGTGTTTTGAATATTACTCTAGATTGTCTCTAAAAATACAGGGATCTCTTTCACAGTCCCATTTTTCAAAACACTCCCAAGTATGCAGGGGCTTGGAAATTGAATTCCCCGGTTCCCTCTTTGGATACATCATTAATGTTCAGATTCTCCGATATTCCCTCTGGGCTTTTGACTTCTTCAAGGAGTTGCAACTTTCTTGCCTCCCCCTTTAATTATCGCATTTACTGCCTCGTCAAAGTGATTAGGTTCTAATGAAACGTCAAACTTCACGATTCCCATTTTAATGAACCTTTCAACCAACTTTTTAAACATAGTGCAGTTTTTGATTGAGTGGCCCGTTATTCCCATGTGGTACTCGCATTAGGTATTATCATTATACCATTTTGGGAACGGAGGTTGCACGGGTTCTAAGTAGGACGGAGACACCACATGCACATAAAAAAGATTCTGATACAGCTCCTTATATGTCATCGGGATGGGTGTGAACTAGAGCCTTTCTATGAATTGATTTTAGCACGACTTAATTGGTTGTACCATTTTACTGCTGACCCGATCAGACTGTCTTAGAAGCAATGTATTAATAACTGGTCATTATTAACATATCATGTCATCCTTTGACAGAACATCGTGATGTGAGCTTCAAGATAACTAGTCCCGTTGTACTTTTCAAACTCTGGAGTTTTGAACTTTGGCGGGAGAACTAGATCTAGGACTAGGCTCAAGTCTTTAGCGTCAACCCCGTAATGGTTGTCAACATTTTCCATTACTTTAAATTTCTCTTCTAGCCATCTACATTAGTTCTTAAGTTGTTTCGACAGATCTACCCTTACCTTTTCCATTTCTGCCACCTCATCGAGATCAGGGACAATGAGGTTAGTTAGATTATTCCCCGAATTAGAAACTGAGCGTATCGGGTAGTTTATTGGTATAGAGGTACCTGTCTGATATTGTTGAGGCCTGATCGTAACAGATAGTCCTCGTGGATACACCTCAGGTTGTGTCTGAGAATTTATTGGGGTGAAACCTGGAGGTTTGTGATTATCATCTCTAGAATTGACCATAGGGCTTTTCTTTTTTTCTAGCCCCTAGTTAACAATTGGGTTAATTGACCTATCATATTCTTTTGGGACTCTAACATCTGGTCCCTCATATCTAACTGAATTTTGGTCAATTGCTCCTGCATTTACATTTGCAACTAGTCTTGCATTTCTCTTTGAATATGTTCTAACCTTTCCAATCTTTGGTCCATTACTTTTGTTCTTGCGCGAGTACCGTAACGATGCTTAGTCGATAGAATTTTTTCGGTTCCCAGGTTAACTAAAATAATTTTACCTAATTAGGGTCCTTTTGTGAAAATCTAATGCATATGATGCAATGTAATGCAGATGCATGGAATGAATGCAAAAAGAAAGAAAGGCATTGATTCTGAATTCAATTCCATTAGAACAACTTTTTTAGAAAACAAATTTCTTTACATAAAACAGATTACATATGCGGCTTTGCCCTCATATTCCAGGTGAATACATCGATATTTTTCTTCATATCCGGATGCTAGGATCAAATCTTGCGAATTTTCTAAAATTTGTCTCTACTATCTCCTTTTTGTTTGATCCGAGCCACGACCCATTGCTTACCTCGCGATGCTCTTTAGTTTCTTTGAGAGGTGACAGCTCTCGAATAATCTTTGTCGGTTTGAATTCTCAGGCAGTGAAGCATAGTCGTATATTCCTCCACAAACTTTCAGCCTTCTCTCGTTGTGTTTAATCAGACCATATTCGGGCAGTCGCATTATATTCCACTTTATCAAGAAATTCATTTTGCATGACAAGCTTTTCTATTTAGCAATCAAATTTGAATCAACACCTCTTTTCTATGATGAAAATGCAAAGTAAGCATAAACAAAACAAAACAAAATACGTCAGTACAGAAAAAATAAACAAGAATAGAGCACCTATCTGGGTGACCACTAGGGTTTGGCGCGGCTTTACCTAGGATAGGTTCTTAAGGCTCTCTATATACGGTTCGGTTCTAAGGCAAGGGTACCTGAACCAGCAGATTCCTCGATCCTCACCCATTATAGACTCATATGGACCGAGTTCAATTCAGGGGAATACATTTCCCTATGGCTGCATGGATATGAAAATCTCACGAAGACATAGGTACGGCTGTATCCCGGAAGCGATCCACTATCCTGCACGGAGGTAAAAACCTCACGAAGGAGTAGCTTCTCACTCTCACTTAAAAGGGTGTGACTAACGGTCATGCAATGCAATGTGTGGAGATATAAAAATTTAAAATACAAAACATGATGAAAACTATAACTCAAAAAAGATGAAATGTAATGATAGGGTCATATGATAGAAACCAAAATTTAAAATTTCAAAAAAAAAGACAAAAATTAATCAATTTACGGCTTGACTCTCTTATGGTCCCTAGTGGAGTCGCCAACCTGTCAAAACCGTTTTCATTTTGAAAAACGGGGTCGACTTTTAAAAGGAAAATGGAGTCGCCACCAATCTTTTTTCGAGGTGTGATCGGGTCACCTTGAGATTAATCATTTTAATAAAACATTTTGATTTATTAAAATAATGATTTTGGTCTACAAAATTCAAGAAAACGGGCTCGGGAGTCGATTATACACGAGGAAGGATTAACACCCTCGTAACGCCCAAAAAATTGGTACCTTATTGATTAATTAACATCTTAATGTCGAAAATTTGAAAGGATTTTAAAATACGATCCTGTTTAAAAAACCTAAATAAATCAAATTTGATGTTAAGACCTCCTTGTCCCGAAGTAATAAGATGACACATCCAGTAAATTAGGATACGACATTTGAACTCTCGAAACTAAGTTTGTCTCATGCATTAAAGTTTAAAAAGGATATTCGGTTATTTGGATAAAAAAATCGAAACCTAGTAAGTTAGGGCACGATTTTCTCAAAGCTCTAAAGTATCGAATATTGCCTTATTTTTAAAAGTCTTCTTTTTTAAAATTGGGGAAAATTGAAGCAATATTAAAATGATGCGTAAAAACTTTGATAGAAAAACGGCAATATGAAAATACAAATAAACAATTTATAAAACACATAATGGAAATTATTTAAATACTAGCATCAATAATCAAAGACCAATGAATTTAAAACAAAGAGTATAAAAAATATAAGGCAAAATAAAATGTAAACAAATTTAAAAATAATGAATTTGAAAATGAATAATAAGGAAAAAGAAATTTGAAATCAACAATATACAAATCAATAAATAAATTATGTATAAAAAAAGTAGGTAATATATGTATAAGTTTGGAATAAATAATATATAAAAATGAAAATAGGTAATATATAAAGTAATAATATGTAAATGAGTTTAAAAATAAATATTGTGTAATAAGGAATTTAGAACAAGTTATACACAAAACATCTTAAAATAAATGGTATATAAAATAGATAGTATAAAAAAATTTACAATTGGTAATATATGGAAAAAAATTAAAGCAAATAATCAAACAATTTAAAATGGATGATTTATAACACGAGTTTTAAAAATAAACAACATGTGTGACATAATATTAAAAACAAATAAAGTATATAATTAATGGAAGAAAATAAAAGAATGATAAGAATGGTTAAATGAATGAACAGTATGTAAATAAGAAAGTTGATGGATAAATAAACGAATAAAAGTAAAAGAATAATTAATGATTAAACAATTAAATGGATAGATAAAAAAGGTTAAAAAGTTGCTTAAGCCTGCCTAACTCTCACAATATGAAGATTCAACGAAATTCTTCCACCAAAATCCAACTCAAATGAAAGCAACTTAAAAAGAAACGAAGATGAACGAAGAACAAAATAAGAACAAGCCATAGAAAATAAGAATGCAAGAGAGGGAGAAATTTGAGTGAATGCTCTTAAGGATTATTATTGCTCCAAACTCAAGTGTTTTACAATGAAGGGAGAGGCCTCTATTTATAGTTGAGCCTCCCCAAATCCAACAGTACAGATGAATTACATCAACAGTTAAGATTAAAGGGTATTTACAAATTAAATCTCTAAGATTACAAAATCATATCTTCTAAGATTGCATATCCTTGAAGATTATGTTTCCATATGTGTCAAGCTTGTAGATGGACCTTCAACATTTTCAAGTAATGGGCCATTCCGATCGGTCCCAATGATATAATTTTGGACTGGACTTGGACTTTGTTTTATTATTTTAGGTTTATTATTTTTTTGTGAGCCCGGGCTAAATTGGCCTATTACAAGGCTAAGACTTCTTCAGAATTCTTTGTTCATTTTCACTCTTTCACATCGATTTTCTGTTGCTCTCAAAACTCTTCTTTTCTTCTCCAAATTTTCAAACATTCCGGTCATAGAAAAAGGCAACGTTCATTCGTCGATCGCTGCAAAGGTGCTAATGCTTTGATCTTTGTGTTGTTGTATCCTGGGGGACATTCGGTCAACGTTTCTCCAAGTACCGTAGGAGCGGCCAAATCTTTCTTAAGAAAACTATGTTTCAAAAGCCTCAAAATTTAGTAAAACCTCTATTCTTCCTTTTGATTTCAACTTTTGTTACAGTTTTTGATTGTTTTCATATTTAACAAATTAAATATAAATCATTCTATTTATATTTTATTTTATATGTGGTTATTTATATTTAATTATTTTGTTCACTAACGTGTTTTTCCAACATAAAGAACTTATGTTATCAATGTGATATGAAAGATCATTGGTCACATACTTGTTGTATGCCTAGATATTTTGTAACCATGAATTTTATCCTTACCGTAGAAAGTATTTATCTTATTTAGTATTGAAACAAACCAATGTTAATGCAATAATTTTGTAGTACAAAATTAGGAAGCTCTTAAAAGCTAATATATCAATATTTAAAGTACCAAAATTTGTGATAGTTAATGCATTGATTTTAAAATATATCCATCTGTAGTAGATCTCATATTGAGATTGTTAATGGAGAAAAGACTATGTTTAGTATGAATCACTTTTCTATAAAATATACATCTTTTAATAGAGAAAGATTCAATTATTGAATTATATTATGCATGATACTTGGATACCTATCTTTATTTTGAAAAGGATAGAGAAAGATTGGTTTTGATTGTGAAAGATCAACTTGAATTGTGGATTAATTTATGAGAAAGATATGACCATCGAATATGATAGCTTTATCTGAATTTTGTTATGATTGGATATACTTGAAGTTACAATATTTTAAATCTGCAAGTGAGTATAACTTTGCAATATTTAAAGTTCTCAATTATGTGAAAATAATATTACTAATAAGAACTTGTTAGAGAAAACTTTTCTTTTCATGCTTCAAATGTGCTCTTACAAGAGCAATACCATGAAAAGGTTTTAAAATATATTATGAATTAATTTCATGTTTACTTATGATTTATTTAAATAACGAGCTATTAAACAAAAAAAACATAAAGCCCATTGTATTAAATCTACTTCAATCCTTGAAGTGAATGTAGTAATATATAAAGACGTAACCTTTGACGTAAACATAGTAAGTGACTTTATAATAATTGTAAAAGGATGGTCATAATAATTTTCTCACCACCAAATGTGAAAAATGAAGATAATGTAAAACCGATGATAATATTGATGTTGAGTGCATTATGGTATGATCATGCACTTTAATTAATTTTGCACATATATCTATGCAAAGAAGATATTTGTTTGTTCAAATTTTGAAATTTGATAGAATCTATTTGTAAAAATTACATGTGGCTTGGACTTTGATTCTATTGTATTGAGGCTAATGTTTAATGTTTGGATGCTTCAAAGATGACTTTTATAACTACCTCCAAACTTATTAATTTGGTGTTTTCTTAGATACAATGCTAGTATATTTGTTTGTATGGTTAAATCATATGAGATGGTAAACCGAAGTTTACTAGTTCAAATATATTAATTAGTTGGCATGATTGGTTAGACCATCCTAATCATTAATAATGGGACAAGATACGAATTTACATATATATTTATTAAAGAACCTAAAGATTTTTCATTTATTAGATGTTCACTATTCTCAATGAAGATTTATTAAACCTCACTAGAAAAAGTTGAGATTGGGTCTCTTGCATTTTAGAAAGCAATATGACTCATTTATCCAATAGGTGGATATTTTGATATAATTTTGGTAAATGTATTTACAAGTTAATCACATGTGAGTTGTCAACTTCCAACCTGTAGTTTGCGAGATTATTTGTTTAAGAATAAAACTTTCAGATTATGCAATCGAGACAACTCTTACTAATGTTGGTGAGTTTATTGCTTAGGTTTTAAATGATTATTGTATGCTAGATTGTCAACGCGAATAACTATCACAAAGCCTATTGTTTATACGTATAAAATGATTTAGAAAAATTTACGAAGTAAATGCCTCCAGTTAGCAGCTAAACCATATCTTTTTAGAACAAAACTTTTTGTATATATGTATAATGATATAATATTTTACATGAATTGACACTTGTATGCATCTTGCCAATAAGTTATGATAAATGCTCCCCATTACAACAAGATTTTGTCAGAAGCCAAATACAACCCATTTCAAAAGTTTTGAATTATGATGTATGTATACATAATATAGGAAAGCCTCTGATCCTTCAAATTCGTGGCTACTTAAAAAGAATGTATGATGTATGTTTAAGTTACTCCAGCAAAATGCACAAAATCGGTATTCAAAGAATGTTGGAAATACATATTAATTACAACTCTCATTGTGTTATTAGATGTTTTGAATGAATTTGAGAGTCAATTATGACTTGATTTTGTGATTACTATTTTGATTTGACAAATTTCCCAACACCAGGAGAGAGAAATAATAGTTGGATGAAATAAATTACTTCGAATGAATTATCACCATCCTCATAGAAAGTAATTTGAATAATAAGTTCAAGAAGACAATTCACTTCATTGCAAGTTATCTGTCAGGTATATTTACTAACTTGATAAGAAAAATCAACTGTTATATAACAGTTAAAGTTTTGATTTGAATTGAGGTCCTAGTAGGACAACTTGTTAGATGAAACTAATGCATGCTTGAAGCATGACAGATTGATTGGTTCCAAAGATAAAATTCTCATAAAAGAAAACAATAAATATAGATAGTCATATGGTGGAGCAGGTGTTCCTAAAGAGATCCCAAACATAACTAATTAACTCCATAAGAGATTCAGGTACTTGAATATAGAAATAATGAAAAAAAGAGATCTCGATAAGTTATGTCAATATGAGAAAATATAGAATTGTAAGAATAGAAAGTTATCGACAATGATTTTTCAATGTTGAAATGATGAAAGAAAATGAGGATCTTGAAGAAAATTGTTGGAATTACAGACATGGAATAGATTGGCCAAAATGAAAAGATCTAATGAAAGTATAATTAAATTTGGAATGTTTTTTGATTAGTCGTTCAAACATCTAAAGGTATAAAGATAGTGAGGGCACAAATGCGTAGTTTTGCGAAAATAGAATAAGAAAATTAAAGTTTTTTTTTTGCTAAATGTTGGCATTGATTATGAAAAATATAATATTCTTTTGTGGTAGATACGATAACCTTTAGATATATTATTAAGTTTAGTAATTCATGAAATATTTGACATGTGTCTTATGATTGTTGTTACAATCTCTATGTGAATCACTATATAGTGAAAGTTTATATTAAAATCCTTGAAGGATTTAGAATGCTGGAAGCATATAGAAATTCTCAAAAATTGTTCAATACGTTTGAGAAAATATTTATATAAATTAAATTGATTTGAACATATGTTGTAAATTCGACTTCGTGAATAATAGTAGAAGAAAGATTATAAAATGATCCAACATGCACATTTAGAAGGATTATGATCAAAGTTTGTTATGATTGTTGTTGGAACTCCTGAAGAGATCAAAATATACTTCCTTAAAAGTCTTCCTCACTCATGACTTCCAAAAAATGATGATATAAATGTCTAGCAAATTTGTTCAAGTGATCATTTAAAAATCTAGTATTCAAGATTGGATACTTATGATAGAGATATTATGTAATGTTGTCATGAGGTGGAATAAATGTGCACTGTATTCTTTTTCCTTAAACCAAGGTTTTGTCCCACTAGGTTTTCTTGGTAAGGTTTTTAATGAGGCAACATGTTATGCGTATTGTAGATAAGTGTACTCTTTTTCCTTCACTAAGAACTTTTTGTCACTGGGTTTTTATCTTAGTAAGGTTTTAACGAAGCACATTATCTACCAATACACATTCCAGGTGGAGTGTTATGAATATTATATTATTAAGTGGATGCCCATCAAGATCAAAATAAGTTTGATTTACTTTATGACTCTAATATTCATTAGAAGTGTAGTTTGATTCCATTCAAATTGGGGTGCCTCAATATCCGGCCTTCTAATTCTCGGATTTAACTCATTGAAGAGATCGCTATCATCAGCAATAAGTGTAACAACCCAATTTTCAATGGTGTCGGAAACAGTGGTTTGAGACCACTAAATCCAACAAGTGAGCTTGTAAAATTTATTATATAGTATTTATGAGTCGATTGTGAATTTAGGAAGGCTTATGAATTAGTGAATTATGCTTTAGAAATATTTGTTAGATTAATTGGATTTGAAAATGAGGTATCAAGACCTCGATTTTATAAAATGAGTCAAAAATATTTTTATAAATATTTAAAAATTGTCATTAAGGTAGTATTAAAGTTTCGTTAGAAAATTTTGTCGTTTCGATAGTTAATTAATTAAAAAGAACTAAATTGAAAAAAGTACAAAACTTTCTAAAGTGATTAAATAACATAAATGGTAAGTAAGGGAGGACTAAGAGGGCAATTAGACACCCAAGGAATGGCTGAGGCGACATAAGTAGAAAAAAAATCTTGGAATTAGGTGATTTAAGGGCAAAATTATAAATTTTGCCAAATTAACTTAAATAAATTGAATTCTATACTTTTCTAGGCTATTCTTCCTCAACTATTCAACCAAAAATGCCATAGGAGAAGGTTTTAAGCTGGTTTTATTTATTTTACTTCATGTAAGTTCAATTCTTGCTCTTTTCTTGGAATTTTTGTGTTTTTAAGACTTTTACAATTAGGTCCAACTATCTAATTCGTTAGTTTTTGATTCTATGGGTAATTTTGAAAGTTACCATTGATGCGTGCTGGATGTTTATGATGAATTAACATGGATTTTAAGTTTTAATTTTGTTATATGATGATTTTATCAAGTAATTTCAATAGAAATTAATTTTAAGACCAAATTGTGAAAAGATTAAATCTTAGGGTTTGGTATTAAAGCCTATTTATTAAAGGTTGTGTAGTGGCTTATAATATTTAGATAAAGTGTTAATTGAGAAAAATTAGCTCATATGATGAGTTAATTCTTGAGGACTAAATCCTAAAAACTAAAAAGTTGGGGTAATTGTGTAATTTTAAAATTTGAAGGGTATAAAATGTGAAGTGAATTATAATTGAATTAGATGCTAATGAATGAAAAATTTTATATTATAGATCAAGAACCCAAGAAAATCATGGAAAAAAGGGAAATTAGCTGAATAGTCCCTAAATTACAACAAATTCTACAAATTGGTCTAGGTAAGTTCATATGGTTGAACTTTCATGATTAATTGTTAATTTAGGAATGATATAATATATTATTTCAAGTTTTTGGTTTTGAAATATGATTATGGTACATATATGAAAATTGAATTAGAAAGTTCAAATTAAGTGGAACGTAGGATTGAGTACGATCGTTCCATTACACAAGATGAATTGACGAATAAGACCATGGTTGAACCACGGCAATGTTTAAATGTAACACCATAGCTGGGCTATGACATTTTAGTGAAAAGACCATAATTAGGTTATGACACCTTAAACGTAAGACCATGGTTGGGCCATGGCGGTAAATGTATACATGTAAGACCATAGCTGAGCTATGGCATCCTGATGATAAGACCATAACTGGGTTATGGCATTACGAGTGTAAGACCATGGCAGGGCCATGACAATTGTCTAAGACCATAGTTGGACTATGGCATAAAGAAAATGATGTACTCAAATTCGTAAGACGTTCTCTAATTTGGTAAGGATTGGTAAGTATTACAGGGATTAATGTGAAAGAAATTAAATAGTTATTGATATTGAGCTCAATTATGTGTATTCATCAACCGAAGTTGTGATTGGCAGGAAATGTTGTGAAATGTTTAATCTAAATGAGTTATTTAGTATGTTCGGTAAGATTTATATTTAAGGCCTATGAACTTATTAAGCTTCATTAAGCTTACTCATGTTGTTTAATATTTCTTGTAGATTATGTGAGCTCGGAGGATCGGATCATAACATCAAACTACACCCCGCTATTTTCGGTAGTTTTTGTAATGTAAATTTTCGTTTATATGGCATGTATAGGGTTGGTTTGGCGATGAAATAGTTTGAATTGTGGTTGTGAATATTAAATATTCGTACGCATGTAATTAGTAATAGAATTTGATAAATCAATGAAATGAGTTAAATAGGTAGGTATAAGTAAAAGAAATATTTGTGATGTTATGTCAAAATGGGTGAGAAAAGTGACCTTAAAATGGCCTATTTTTGTCCACATGGGCAGAGACACAAGCATGTGTCCCCTGATTCTAAGAATTTTGGAATTTTGGGAAAAATTTCCTGAGTACTCGGTTTAGTCCCGAACCACTTTTAATGTCTATTTTGGGCCTCGAGGGCTCGTATTAGGAACTACATGAATGAATTTGATTGACTTTTGTTTGATTAATAAATGAATTCAAAATTTATGATTGTTTAAGTTAAAAGTTCGGTAATACTCTGTAACCCTGTTCCAATAACAAATAAGGGTTAGGGGTGTTACAGTAAGGATTGGGTTGTGCACATTTTGGACTCTATTACCTTGTCCCTCATTTTGATTTCCAAGGTCCATCTCAGCTTATCTTTGAGCAGTTTTTTCATGTCTTCTTTGTCTAAAAGTCCGCTCGATTTTAGGGTCCATAGGTAATAGATCAATGATTCGATCTATGCTCATAAAACACCTGAAAATAAATCACAAAAAATAAAGAATAAATAATAAATTAGTAATGCTAAAAATTAAATAAAAATCAAATTGTAAAAATTAATTTCACAAAAAATGATGAAGGCAATAGTCCTCGGTAATGGCGCCAAAAACTTGTAATGAATTGTAACGTGTTTTATGCAAGTGTACGTAGTCCTTCAAGTAATAAGTAAGTAATATGAGTTATCGTCTCCACAGGGACTGTATAAGCTTAATCAATTCAATTGCAAAATTATAATTAACAATTTGATATAAAAAAAACTCAATAAATTTGGTTGGTGATGATTTAATTAAATTAAATGAAAGGAGTGATCCCTATGCAATTTCTAATCTAAATGCAAATTTTACCTAAATGTATGAATGAGAGCTTTAGCAATAAAAAAACAATCAACTTTAAATGAGCTAGGATAATTATATTAATTAATTCAATTTACTTTCATCATGCCAACATGTTTGGAATTATTTCCATGGCAACTCGATCTCTTATGAGTTTGGAAACCAAATTAACTCCTCTCGGATCTTTTACTTAGTTAAATATGCATTTTACTGATCATATTAGACTAAGGGTTTCTTAGCATTTATGTAAGGTCACAGGGACATTTATGTTTGCAACAATTTAATTACATAAATCTAAAAATCATGCAAGATAATAGAGCTAACTAAAGATATTATGAACCTTAACTTAGTCGGTTTTAATGACCTAAATTAAGCATTGCACTTTTCAATTGTGTGTCTACTAAGCTGTCGTCTGGTTAGGATCGCTCAGCTAATCTGAGTGCACCCAATCACGTATGAATGAAATGCAACATGATATTAATTGAAAACATAATCGACTGAGGCACAAAACATGTTAACACGAATTAAATAAATCTCATCAATTAAATATAATTATCCTAGCAATTAGGATTTAACAGAACATAGTTGATGTCAAAAACATTAAACTCAAAGCAAACATATTAAAATGAATAACAAGAGAAAAGATTAAACTTAGTTCAGTAGCCTTTTGGATCTAATCTAACTGATGTGCTCCACTCTGCTCAATTCAACAGCCTTTCGAATTTGTTCTGACTGATGCACTCCTCCGTTCTGATGAAAGCTTCTTTTGCTAAGGGTTTAGAAGGTAGTTGGCTAAGGAGTGCTTTTGACAAAGCTTTTGAGACTAAAGGTGGAGAGGGGATGGACGACTATGCAAGGGAAAAAGAGAGAAGGATTTGAGAGAACTAAAGTGAGAGAGAAATGTAGAGAAAATGAGGAATGAGGGATGAGAGATAATTTAGAAATGAGAGATGGCAAGGTATTTATAGGTGAGGAGTAGGGTTTGAGTTTACTAAAATTAGTTTAAAATTACTTTCCTTCCCTCTCTCATGTGGTCGGCCATGTATCAAGAACAAGGGATGACTAAGTCCTCCATTTTGAATTTGAATTTTAAGCTAAAGATAGCTATGTAGTGGACGGTTTCAACAGGTAAGTTATTGGGCTGAATTTTGATTGTTTTCCAACTTCAAGGTCCTTCATTTAAATATCCTAAAAACACTTTTTGGGCAGCCAATATCAAGTTCCGAAACTAGGCTTTTAATTTCCCTTGTTGGATAGTTCTTCAATCCAAAACTTAGCAGACATGTCCATCTTTTTATCACCTTTCTTTACTGGGTCAAGTAGTTAATCCCTATGCCCAAATTGCATGGTCTTGCCGTCTACATGGATAAATTGTGCATTGCCACGTTTTATTTATTTACATCATGTCTCCATAGCCTACCTATATAATGAAAAATATACACATTAATAAATTAATATGAATTAATATAAAATATGTCTGAAAATCATGTAATTAAACATAATTTCACATACTTTTTAATTTCATCTCTAAAATTATTAATTAAGTAAAATTCACTTATTTCAATAATAATTACTCAAGATAATTATAATAATTAAGTAAAAAGGTGGTAAAACATACAGAAAAACCGTATATAATTTTGAGTTTACAGCTTTCCATACAAGATTTGGTAGATTAGTGCAAAACTTTCTACTTTGCTAGGTAAGAAACAACTAATTCCTTGCTCGCATGGACAATCCTGCTTTTAGCAATACACACAGATTGGCAAGACAAAACAAGAAGAGAAGTGATTGAGGTCTTTGGTAATAGAAACCAAGATTTTGAAGGGATTAACAAACTAAAAATTATAAGGAAACTATACAAATCCTGACCATTACAATTGAACAGTTAATTATTGTAGTTGGATTCCTTCAATATTTTTTCTCAAACAGATTACAATGATTATCAATGAAACTCTACAACTCCATCCTCCCGCAATTGGCACGATAAGAAAAGTAGGAAGAGAAGTCCAATTTGGAAAACTTGTCTTGCCTATTGATTTAGAGCTCAACATCTGAATCATGGCAGTTCATCATGACCCTAACTTATGGGGAGACAATGTTCATCTTTTCAAACCAGAGAGATTTACTAAAGGATTACCAAAGCTACTAACTACAATGCGGTCACATTTTTCCCTTTGGATTGGGACCTCAATCTTACGTTGGAATGATATTTGCAATCGCTGAAACAAAAATAGCTCTCTCCATTATTCTGCAACGCTACACTTTGACCCTCTCCCCCACCTATGTTCATTCACCTTTACCATTTATTACGCTCAAGCCACAATATGGGATTCAATTGTTTCATTCACCACATGATGCTAAAAATATAGTATTATTGCCAATAAAATGTGGGTACAGGCCCTTATAATGTTGATCAAGTTTTTGTATTTTGCAACCATATGATGATATCTATAGTGTGGGATTTCATGTTGTTTTCATTCACTTCAAGATGATTGCTTGAAATTCTGGGTTCTTTATCTCTAAAAATGGTACAATATAGTATTATTTTTTAAAAGAATGCGGATGAGAAACAATTCCTTGTAATGTTGATCGATACTGTACATATCAACCATATGATAGTACATAGTGTGGGGGTTTCATGTTTTGGGAACAAGATTATATGCTCTAAGGCTTCTTAATTCTAAATTACTTTAGCAAACCGAAGAACCGAAGAATAGATTGAAGGAAATTTCATTAATTTATAATTTCACCATTTTTGAGAGGCATTGAGCGGTGCCAGTCCCTCGGTGCCGCCTATGGAATGAAACAATGAACTTTAAATATTTTATTAACTAAAACATGTTATAAGTTTTTCTATTTTTTAAAAATTTGACACATGTTATAAGTTTTTCTATTTTTTTTTAAAATTTGAAATTTAGTCATTACATTTTTACTTTTAGAAATTTAGTTTCTCCACTTTCAGATTTTAAAATTTATATTCATATTTTTATTAAATTTATTGGTGTGACATTTTAAAATTAAAATTACTCAATAGATAGTTAAATAATTAAAAATAATAATGTTGTAATGATCGTGAATTTTAAAAAAATAGTGTGACTTGAATTTCGGAAGTTGAAAAATTAAATTTCTAAAAGTAAAATATAAAAATATAAAAATATAAAATTAAATTTTAAATTTTTTGTTTTGTTTTGGCGTTTGGATTGCGTGCAATTTTCCTATTATAGTGAAACTTTGGTTATTTTTAACAAAAATTAATGGTGTAGATGATCTTTAGAACATTTTAGATTTTTAAATAAATATTATTTGAATGGGAGATGATTATGGAATGGGAGTATCTTCACCATTTGAAACAATTAAACATACAAATAAAAATCGTTTTAAATTAAGCATAATGATTAAGTATCACATTTAAGTAATAATAAACGCATCAAAAATAAATTTTTACCTGTATATTGTAGATAATAAAGATGAAACAGATACACGCATACCGACAGCTCTTAATTCCTTTTGTATTTTCGTTCGGCTAAACATGAAGTTTTGGCTTACTTTTATCCGGTATTTTTCTTTGTCTGATTAATTAAATTATGAAATCTATAAAACAGTATAAAAGGAGAATGCACGAGTATTGCTTTTGAAGTCATTTCAATTGTAAAAGCCGATATTGTTTTTTCAAAAATGAATCGAATATTGTGAAGCGGGTTTTAATTTTTAACTCCTATAAAAAATTAATTCATTCTCTAAAAAATAGTTGATTTTTCATATTGCCATCCAGATCATTTTAATTGTGACTTGAATCTTGTTTTAGAAAATGGATCAAGCCTTACCATTATTATTGCTGAAATCTTCTTATTGTCCAAGTGGAAACCATTTTCTAAAAATGAGTTAAGTCTCGAGTTTGGAGTCTATTTCGTTGTCATTTTTATCAAAATCAAAACGTTTCCAAAAAATAGATCAGCTGTCGAAATTGTCGTTGAGATACTTTTAATTGTCATTTTTATCAATGTCGAATCCTGTTACCAAAAATGATTTGACATCAAAATTACCATCAATGTTATTCAGCTTGTATTTTTATAAAAATCCAATCTCTTTTCAAAAAATAAATCGAGACTCAAGATTACCCTTAATATTATTCTAAACTTTTGTTTTAATTAGGCTCCGTTTGTTTCACTAAAAATGGCTTCCGGAAAATGATTTCTGGAAAATAACTTACTTTTCTGGAAAAGTTAATATTTTCTGGTGTTTGGATGAATCTGTGTAAAATATTTTCTTTTGTTTGGCAGGTTCTTTAAAAATATTTCATAAAAGTTATTCTCAATTAAACAAACATACATTTGAGATTTTTATTTTATTTTTTCATTGTTTAATTGAGTTTATTTTATATCTATAATTTTATATTTTACATTGTTTTACATATATTAAAAATATTTTGTTAAATCTAGGTTCATTACAATGATCATTTTTAGTTACATAACTACCAACTGAGTATTTTTTATTTAAAATGTGACATTAACAAAATTGACAAAAAAATCAACAATGTCGTGATTGGACTTGATTTTCAAATCTAGAAAGTAGAGGCCTAAATTCTTGAAAATAAAAGTACGAAACTAAATTGCAAATTTGTGAAGAGTATATAGACTTATGACATATTTTAACATTTATACTACAAAACATTTATTATTAATATATTTATAATTGTAATAAATATTTAGTATTAAAATTTTAATATTGATATTTTCAATAATATGTGAATAATATTATTTAAAATTATTATTTTAAAATTTACTATTAAAATAAAATTTAAATATTAAATAATTTATTATATGACTAAATATAAATAATTAAATATGTATGTTCAATAATATTAAAAATATAATATTTTATATTAATATTTTAAATATTTTTAAAAATAAAAATTATTATCAATATAATAATATTAAATTTGATTTAAGTTAATTTTTATATAAAAACAAAATTATTTATTGAGGAGCTGTTTTCTGGAAAATGACCTACGCTTGTCAAAATGGTAAGTCATTTTACAAGGAAAAAGGCTTATTTTCCGTTGACTTGTAAGTCATTTTCCGTTGACCAAGCTATTTTCTATAAAACAAACACAAGAAAATACAAAAAATATTTTCCGTAAAATCTTTTATATGTAAACAAACGGACTCTTAATTAAACCGGCAATAACCAAAATTGCAGCATTTTTGTGGAGTATTTGATGGCTATATCTAAAGCACTCAGTCGCAATATCTGGGGACGTTTGACAATTTTTTGTAATTCTTTGGTGGTAATATTTGAATTGTCAAAGAGAGAAGTTGATATGGTGTATTCTTTGGTGGTGATATACATGGTTTCTGATTGTGTTATCCGAATAGAAATCCTCTTCCCCCATATTGGTGCCCCCCTCCCCGACTCTTTCACGTTTAGCTTCTTTTTTTTTTTTAATTTCATTAAACTTTTTTATTTTTTAAAAAGAAAACTTATCAGTATTATTTGATACTATACACATTTATTTTTCACAAAATTTATTTAAAAATTTAAAATTTACTAGTATTATTTGTTCTTTTACAGCAGGCTTTTAATTTTATAAATGATTTATTTAATTAATTGTAGAAATTAATTATTATAAAATATCTTAAATTAAATTTTATTATATAATGATTTATAATTAAATAGAAATTTAAAATTCATTCAAAAATAAAAATGTCTCATTAAAAATTGAAAAGTATTATGAATGCTATTAAGTGGATATTCATTATAATCAACCTTTCACCTTTCATCTCCTTTTAACCACTTTTCTAATCTATTTATGTATTAGAAAATAAGAAGTCTAATCTCCTATACATACATATATATATATATATATATAGGAGTACACTACGTGTAATAAGGATGAAAAAGTAGAGAAAGACAATAGAAATCCTCTTTATTCTCATATGTTATTCTCGTGTTATTTGCATTATTGTTATTTTATAACATGTTATCAACATGAGTTTGCTCAATAGTATTCAATATTCCGTTGGAGAACAAGTACGAATCGAATCGAATATATTTGTTCGAGTTAAATTTTAAAAATAATTTTGGGTCCTTGTAACCATTGTCACCCATCGTAATAAAATTTGTCCACCTTAATCAAATTTTTATTAACTTTCATCACCTCATAATTTATTTATTAATTTTTTATATACGTTAGCTTATTTGTTTGCTTAGTTGTTTCAATTATCTTGATTCTTGTCACTATGTATTTTGGAATTAAAAATATATTAAATATAAAAATATGATTTTTAATAAAATTTATTTTAAAATAAAATTTGAAATTGATACCAATATAAAATTTTAACACGAATATTTTATGGCATAATTAAGAATTCAATTTTAATATAAATATTCAATATGACTAAACAATTCAATAATCTAAATAATATAAAATGTGAAATTTAATTTAATAATATAAATAGTATATATAAATAAAATTATTACTATTTATGTTTAGTGATTTTTTGGATAATTTTGATTTTTATTTGAGAGTAAAGTGAAGTAAAAGTTTAGGGAAAATTAAAAGTTTTGGAATAATGATTTGATAATTAAGATAGAAATTTGAGGAAATTCATTCAAAAATAAAATTAATGTCTCATTAAGAATTGGAAAAGATTATGAATGCTATTAAGTGGATATTCATTATAATCAACCTTTCACCTTTCATCTCCTTTTAGCACTTTTCAGTAATCTATTTATGTATTAGAAAATTAATGAAGTCTAATCTCCTTAACATATATATATATATATATATATAAGGAGTACACTTTGGAATAAGGATGAAAAAGTAGAGAAAAGACAATAGAAATCCTCTTTATTCTCATATGTTTATTCTCGTTATTTGCATTATTGATTATTATTATAACATGTTATCAACATGAGTTTGACAAAATAGTATTCAATATTCCGTTGGAGAACAAGTAATCTAGACATCAATTCCTTGTTTGAAGCAATCAATTCTCCTAAGGTATTTGATTTCTATGCTAGCTTGAAAGTTTTGATATTTCAATTTTTTAATGAAAATTACAACTGATGCTCATTTTTTCGTATTTAAGTATGAATTTATATTTTATATATTTCAATGGTATGCCTGTTTATGATCTAAGACTTTGAATAAGATTGAAGTATCAACTACTTGAATATTTTTGCTTAAATATGCATATCTTTCATAACATATGTCATTGATATGATTAAAAATAATAGTTATTTTAAAAAGATATATTATTTGGTGACCATTGCCAAATGTATTACGCTTGTCTATTAGATTATTTCTAATAGAGCCACACATGATTATGAGTATAAACAAATTTGACTTTTATATAGACAAATCAAAAATCATTGTTTTTGTCCAACATCATCTACATGATAGATTAAAAGTGAAATATCTAATTGTGAAATATCCTCTTGACTCTTGAATTAGTAATACTTTGAAAAAGTGATTTGACCATTAGAAAATGATAATACTCCTAAAGCTTGTTATGATTGAAATATCTTATGTGCTCCTACAATAGAAATATTGTGAAAAAGGCTTGAAAAAGTATTTTGAAATGATATCATGCCTTCTAGTGAAAAAAGTTTTATTCCTTAAAGAGAATGTAACAATACATAATAATTATGAAAAATCAAAATATAGAGATTGTGGTTGCCACTATAATTGAGGATGTGGTTAGAGATGTACTAATAATTGTTATCATGGTGGTCGTTTATTTTTAAACAGTAACAACCCGCCCGACTTAGACCATATTGATATATTGTTTAGTGTATAGTCGATTAAGCCAATGGTAGAAAAGGGATAGATTGGTGATTTGACTGTTAAATGCTTAGGTGGCTATTGTGTGGATTCAATAGTACGCCTAAATGAGGAACACCTCGTTGGAATTCGCCATTTGATGAACTCTAGGTGGCTAGCATGTTGTGAGCAAGCTCACAAGTTCATTGTTCTTTGTTAGAGAAGACGAGGAAGGTTTCTAGTAGCTAGTCAAGAATATAATGTCAAGTACCAGCTTACTGGTAATTTTTGAAAAACCCTTAGGTTGTTATGGAGGTGGATTTCTGTTTTTGCATTAGTGCATGTATAGAATTTTTTGAACTAGTTCGAAAGGTAGGAAACTTCCTGATTATGGGTTGCATGCAACCGATTCATGCATGCATGTTAAATTTTAGTAGATAAATGATATGATGGTTATATTGTTTCTTATTTAGCTCAAGAAGCTAGTGAAGGTCCGAGCAATCGAGGCAAAAGACTAGTAGAGTAGATTCCGTTATGGAGTTTGTTGGTGAGTTCCTTTTTACTTCCTTTGAGTTATAAAACTTCTATAATATGTGGGTTGTGTACGGTAAGTTATCTCTACTATAAATGGGTCAATGTGTTGTGTTTAGACGTGTGTGTAATAAACCAGTGTTGTATGTGTGAGTGTGGCCCTTGGTCGATGTAAAAACACCCTCCTTGTTGCACGAGCCTAGTACCAGACAATTTGTGATATGCAAAAATATGGAAAAGAGATTTCTTTGTGATGCCTCCGGTAGGACAACTATTGTGACACCTTAAACCCGACCGGGATGGACCGGCCCGAATTCGAAGCATTACATTAGCCACCTAAGTGACTCTCTGGCTAACGACCACCCAAGACACACCCTGACATTATAACACCTCAATCTTGTCTGATTATTAGTTATTTATTAACGCGAAAGCAAATTATGAGCCAATTTTAAACTTTTCCTAGGTAATTTAACCTAAGGGAATTTTTGTCATTTTAACACCTATGGTAAAACTAACCCAATTTTAGATCTAAACATTTATCGACCTTTTTTTAGTCAAAATTATGCAAGCCTAAAAATTTCAGCTTAATTGAGTTCATTTGCTATGTCTAATTCAATTTTTACAATTACAAACTAAATTATAATAAACACCAACTATCAGGACCTATTCTAATTTACAAATTAAGTGTGTTTCTATCAAACTTTACCCATTACGAGACTAATCTTAAATTATTACCAAGTTTCCTTATCATCTAAGGCTCTAATTAGACTAATAAATTTTCAGGACTAAATCGTAACTTAAACAAATTAGAATACCAATTGAAAAAGATAAAAATTCAAACCCCCCAAAACCCACATAGCCGTGTCCCCTAGACCTTGTGTCATTAAATGCCCGTGTTCATGTCATGAAAAACTTTTTTGGCAGATCGTACACGCCCGCATGGAAATCCCACATACCCATGTGTGATAGCTCCAGTTTTCACACACTCGTGTCACTTACCCACACGCCTATGTGCGACCCTTCACACACCCATATGGATAGGCACATGACCGTGTGAAAACCACTGCACTTTTGCGAAAAACTCGTTTTAAAACCTAATTTTGCATATTTTAGTGACCAATAAAACCCGATTTAAGTACAATTAATTAACATATATATACATCTTCAATTGAATTTATGGACATCAATTAAACCTTAATTAAATAGAATTAGGCAATTAATTTCATGCATGACAAACACTAAATAAATCAAAGAAGTGGTGTACCTTAGTTGCTAGCAAACCACTCCGTGGAAGCTTAATTTATCAATCGTTAGTAAAAGTTTCATGCTTCACACACCCTGTTATCAAGCAACAAAACACGGTAAATCATTCAATAATTAAACTCAAACATGCCTCAAAGTTATTATAAAACCATTCAAAATAAATGTCCAATGTCCAATGTCCAATTACAACCAAAATCAACTAATTCCCCGGAGTTCCACAATGCCCGATTACAGTCTCTAAAATGCATAATAAAATCTCTACCAAGCCTAAATCTCTTGGAACTCGCTTGCTTGACTCCTCGTTCCCCTATCCCAATGATTATCTACACGAATGTGAGGGTGTGAGCTTTAAAAAGCTTAGTGAGTGTTGATAAAAACGACAAGTAAATTAACATCCAATTCATGCTTAATTCAAAACCAATGGATCACCAATTATCAGCCAAAATAATGTAACATGTCATTTAAAATTTCCATAAGCATTTTCAATAGGACAAATCATTTATTCATGGCATTCAGTCATCAATTGATATAACAAAAATCACACATAAATATACTGGCAATCATTACTCATGGTTTAATCGGGCGATCATACATCGGATAAACGGATCTTCGAACTCCAACAAAAATCAAATACAATCCACCGAGTTGAGTGGGTCGAAGCACACACTCCCTTAGAGTGCCTCAAATAACCCATTGAGTGGAAAATCATGCTCAACACTCCCTTATCTACTCCAAACAAATCAGTCCACCTAGAGCCATATACTCACAATGTCACAAATTAAGGTGAGCACCCACAAATCCTATGGCATGCCAATTATATCCAATGGATCCACCATGCATGTTGCCAATATGTTCAGTCAAGCATAGCATATAAATCAGTCATTAATGTGCTCAATTTAACATGAAAAAAATAATTATGTATAACTTGTAACATAGCCATTTAGCATCCAATTAAATCAAGCAATTCATTCATCAATTTCCCATATTCAGTTACCAGTTGTAACACCAACATATCATGATAAAAAAATTATGTACACAAGCTTAAAATCATCATTTAAATTAATCTAATTAAATAGCACAACACCACCCAAAAACTCACTTACCATTTTCTTTCAATACCAATTCAATTTTTTGCACATTTAATACCAATCTTGCAAAATCAACCATTTATCCATAATTAATTAAGCCTAATCATTAATTAAGGTACTAATTAAACAAAATTTATGGTAAATTTACCAAATCGCCCTTAGAAACACTCACCACACAATTTTATTCTATCACAACAAGTAATCAACTAAGCAATTTCAAGCTTCAATTCTTGTTATCTCGGTTCTCTTTAAGATTCAGAGCTTCAACAGAGGTAAAGTGGATATTACCACCTTTCCAATGCTATAATAAACACAAATTTTAAATTAATTATACTAATAGAAATTCACTTACAAAGATACATTACCAGATTTGTAAAATCAAGTCAAAAACTCGATTCCTTACAAAATCGATCTCTCTAGCCCTCCTAATCACTTCCAAACATAAACACTAGACCATATACACATATACTAAGTATTAATTTCATATTAAAATCAATTTCACAAAAATCCGAAAAATCGATTCATGAAGATGATGAAACTCGAATTTCTTAAAATCACCTCAATCATGTTCAATCCTGATAATTAAGACCAAAAACCTTTTAATAGATCCATTTTGAGTTGGAATATCCATTGATTTGTGGATTTTCTCTCAAAATTCAAGATCTACCATTAAAGCACCTTAAGCTTTTGAAGAGATGACATTGATAAAAAATCCTTTAATGTGACAAAATAATTATGTATAACTTGTAACATAGCCATTTAGCATCCAATTAAATCAAGCAATTCATTCATTAATTTCCCATATTCAATTACCAATTGTAACACCAACATATAATTATAAAAAAATTATGTACACAAGTTTAAAATCATCCTTAAAATTAATCTAATTAAATAGCACAAACCACCCAAAAACTCACTTACCATTTTCTTTCAATACCAATTCAATTTTTGCACATTTA